>NW_028275158.1:2279190-2604789 GCF_013281855.1 Momordica charantia
AGAATAACCTGTGCAGCCAAAAATGATGATTTTTCACCATTGCAGGTTGTTTCAGAATCACATCGATAACTTGGCCAAACCTCTGAAAGAATAATCCAATTCAAGGGAGAAATCTACAAGTGCAGTGTGAAGGTTAATCAATATCAGTGAATACTATTGGTTTAAGATGATCACTAAACATATATATAAGGGTTGTGTTTAATAAGTTCCAATGAATCCGCTACAAGAAAACGGAGTTTTAGCGACGTTTTTCTTAACGAGAACATAAAAAAAAAAAAAAAAGACAAGTTAAAGAGAAGATTCTGATAAGAAGTTTGGTAGGAGAATGAGAGAGATACCGCTTTTGGATCGAATCTTTCGTCACTACAACATGAAGGCCATTTTGAGTCTTCGTCGTCGTACTCTGGCCACAGCCCATCTGTAGTGCATGCATACGCCATTGTATTTTATTATAGGTTAAAAGGTTAAAATAGATATTTGGTCCTGTACTTTCGATTTTGGTGAAATAATAATTTAGTCTTTAAACTTTTGTTTATAACGATTGAGTTTCTTATTTTCTAATTAGTATCAATAATTTAGTTCTTTGAGTTTTAAAACGTAATAATTTTAGTTTGTATATAGTTTGAAATTTGTAATAATTTAGTCTCTACTATGAAAAATCTCATCAAAATTAAGTGTCTATTTTTATCATATATAACGACTTAATATTTACAATTTATAAATATATTTGATCCATCATCGGATTATCCATCTATATATATATAATAAACTTAACAAAAATTTTTATGATAGAGAAATTAAATCGTTACAAACTTTTTAAAGTACAAAGACTAAACTGTTACATACTAAATCTCATGAATTACATTGTTACCAATTTAAATTTCAAGGACTAAATTGTAACGCAAACGAAATTTTAGGAACTAAATCGTTACTCCGCTGAAAGTATAGGGACCAAAAGTGTCTTTTAACCTAGGTTAAAATACAATTTAGGTTCTTACACTATAGCTTTGATTTATTTTTGTCCAGGTACTCTTTAAAGGGTTCATTTTGATCATGTATTTTCAGCTTTATTGGTGACTATATTTTTAAAAAGTGACCATTTGATCCTTTAATTTTATTTTTAATCTCATTATTTCTATCCCAATTTCAACGAGAGTTTATATTAAAGTATTTTCATTGTGTGTAGATCAATTTGAGTCAAGATCTTAAAAATATATATAGATCAAAATTGTCACTTTTCTAAAGTAGATGAACTAAAACCAAGATACGAGATGACCTACGGATAGTAAATTGATTGGGAGCATGTGTTCTTCTGCAAACACAGGAAAAAAGGATATGGTTAAATTATATATTAACTCAAAAAAGAGAGAAGTAAATAAGTAATTCACCCATGACTGCCAACATGAGCTCAACTCAGAAATAATTGACACCTATCTATGATTTAGAGGTCATAAGTTCAAATCCCCAACCTTATTTGTTATATTAAAAAAGAGAAAACTAACCCATATCCAGGACAGCAACCGTTGTCGGGGCAACAAGAACTTATGTTTCTGCACGAATTGCCTGGCCATTGTAGAGCCAGCACAAAGTAGTCGAACTCCGCTGCATATGCCGCTGTCTGCAGCTGTGCAACCGCTAAAACGAACACCGCTGCCGCTGCCACCACCGCTGCTTTACCTTTCATGGACAAATAACCCATTTTTTCTTCTCTTTTCTTTTTTCTCTGAGATCTGCCCAGCTTTGGTTTTTCATGCCCCTACTTATACAAGGAGGGTGAGGGGCATTTATGGTAATTCGGCTACTTTCCATGGGCATAATTGTCCTTTTCTTAGGTATGAATTATGATGATTTGAGATGTTTTTAAGAAACGTGGTGGGAATCTGATTGGCTGTACGGAGCTCAAGACTTTAATTGGTTGGTTTTTCTTTTATATACGTTTGTGTTTTAGTCCGTTTGTGTGTATTTCGACTAATATCGTAGAAAAATTATCTGACTCTAATATATTTGGATGTCAAGGAAATACATAGAAAATTAATTTTTAGATAGGTGGCTGTTATAGGATTTTAACCTATAGTTCCCTCTAAATCCTTTTTGATTAATTTGGTGAAATTATAAAAATTTGATAGTGTTTGGGCACAAAAATTCACTCAAACTCGTCATGAATCCCAATGGAAATTGACCTGAAAAAAGAAATGAGTATTCCAATGTTCAATTCAATACTGATTTGAACTATTTCGCTTTCAAATTGACACCAAGATTTACGCATACATGAGAATCAATTTACTATAGGTATTTAGAGGCGGTTAATGGCTAGATTATGCCTGTGATATATCTCATCCAAAAACAGTGGAGTATTATTCAGAGTTGTGGCAAGTGGGCTGTTAGATGCGAGATATGTCCGAACTCACTACCATGGCAAAACTTCTGAAATCAATTTATTCCCTATGGGTGGTCGTCTAATTGAGTTTAGATTTCTTGAGTCGGATTTCGTGTCAGCTTCAACAAGTGAGATGTGGCACAATGTTTTTCGCCCCGTAACATATATCTACGATTTTCGACAATATTTCAATTTGTTCTCATGGTTAAAAGTTTCAATTTAGTTTATAGAGTTTGAGCTCAATTTAAATATCGGTCCTATGATTTGGGTTTAGTTTCAGTTTAGTCTCAATGCTATTAAAAGTTTAATTTAGTTTTATGATTTAGTAAAACTTTACTAATTGTCGTCCTTGCCATTACCATATTGATAATCTTTTTTTTATGTGACAATTTTCTATTTGGATAGCTATGTTATTAGTTGATTGTATTAATTAGGGTTTAAAATTGAGTAGAAAATAAGAAAATTAGATGGACTATTTTGGGAGTGTAAAATACAATTAGGAGTCAGAATTTTGAAATTTAACCCAACTAGGATCAAATTGAAATTAAGGCCGAACCATATAGCAACCAAATTGAAACTGTGCTCAAATTATATAAAGACTAAATTTGTAATTTAATCATAATTTTTAAAATGATTTTTCATAATTTATTTGGCATTTCTATCTTCCTCTTCCTCTCTCTCCATCTCATTGTCATTTTAATAAATTTTTATTAATTTTTAATTTAACATTAATTAAGACTAATCATTATACAGTGAGAACAACCAGAACATAGCACAATAAGTTAAAGCACATGTATCCAAAAATGAGGTTTAATAGTGAATACTATCCATTCTATCTAATTAGGGCTTATGTGGCACATGCTTAATGGTTTTTGGGATTGTCATTTATCTTCTAGTCAATTATTTATTATTATTATTATTTTCTTTTAAAAAACTAAAGTCAATTATTGATGCACAATTGTGAATAATTCAAATCTGTGTCTTTCACAAAAGATTTCTGTCTACTTTAGTCAGGTACAAATGCCCTTAACACTAAATGAATTATGCTCGAGTTAATGATTTTTTATTAACAAAAGTCTAGCTCAATAATAAATGCATACACTCATTTTCTCGAGTTCGAAAATTCAAAATTTCAATTTCTACTTTTTTTTTTTTAAATTTTTTTTCCTATTTTGCAAAATTCAAAACTAAACTTAACCAGCGCGCAATTTTATTCATATCCTGAGAAATGGCAAAGGATGAAGATGAAGAAGAAAATTGAGAAACAGCAGCAGAAGCAGACCAAGTTGTGGATGCTGATTTTTTAATTTTTAGAATAAATGTATGTAAAAAAGCTGCTATTGGAATATTGGATAATGTTTCTCGAAAGGACTTTTTTGTGGTTAAATTAGAAAATATATAGACATAGCCCTTTTTACATATTATATTAGTTTTTAATATGATATATAAATATTAGCTAATTTTAATATCAATGGGAGAATGTGAAGGTTGTAATTGGAGAGATAGTTTTTAGTCTTTGGGTAACTGATTTTTTATTTTGTATTTTTTAAATTAAAAGTTCGTTTTTACAAATGTAACTTTATCGGTTGGAAATAATGATCAGTCTAGTTCTCAATTCGATGATTATTAGCAAGATTTTAAATATCGATGTCGATGAAAATATTGAAGTCTCATTTTTATGGAAATGTCGATAAAATGTAAATGTCGAAGAACATTTTTAAATCGATGTGTGAAACAATCATAAGATTGTGAGTTCGAATCCATACCTCCACATATTATTATACTGAAAAAAAAAGTTATTTTCGATGTTAACATAAATTGAGACATGTTAGCAAGTTGGTGTCCGCAAGAGGAGGTGTTAAAGCATTGGAATAAAATGGTTGAAACTCGATGCTTGAAATCATTAATAGAAGGGAAGGAAAGGAAGTTGAAGGGAGAAGAAACCGCGTCAACCTCATAAGATTATTCATTTTAATGATACGAAAAAGTTACTTTTCGAAATATTAAAGTATCTCGACCATCAACTACTTAAAAAGCATCATAAACTACTTGAGATATATATCATTGATAAAAATTTTTTAGTATGAAACTGTCTTTTGATGGTTCGTGCATACGAAAATTCAATATATTGAGGAGGACAGTTTCATACCAGAAGGTGATCGGAAAAAACTTTGATATTTGTAGAATTTAATATTTCCATTAATATTAAGTTATATGGTTTGTAGATAATATTATTATATATTTTTCATCCTTCTACTTATACAAGGAAGGAGACGGGGGCATTATGGTAATTCGAGTACATTCCTTGGCCATAATTGTCCATTTTTCAGGTATGATTGAGATATTTTATTTGGGAGCCGACAAACGTGGTGGCCGAATCTGATTGGCTGTACGAATCTGCACAAAACCACGTGGTTCCAAAGGAGGAGAAAATAATGTAAGACATATGTGTTAAAAGAAACGAAATAGAAAAAATAACAAATAAAAATTTCATTAAATTGTTACCCTCACAAACACAAATCTAATAACATATTTGCACCGATGTTATTCCTTAATTATAATTGGCATATAAAATCTAATTCAAATAATATAATATAAATTAAATCTAATTCAAATAATATATAATTCAAAAAATATTATCATTCTATTCTATACCTCATTCTTATTTGGAGTTTGAATTTGATTTTTATTTGATTTTTAAAGTTTTCAAAATCGTACTTTTAGTTGTTTTTTTAATCTTTTAAGTTAAGTTATAGTTAATTGAGATTAGCGGAAAGATGATCATATAGAATCAACATAAACATTTTTAAAGAGTGGGTGACATTTTATTAGCTTTTAGTTAAATTACAAATGTGGTCTCCATGATTTGGCTAACATTTCATTTTGGTCTTGAGATTAAAAGTTTTTATTTAGTAAGAGTTTAAGCTTAATTTCAATTTGGTGGGTTTAATTTCAATTTACTTCTTATGATTTTAAAAGTATTAATTTGGTATTTATGGTTTAACCAAACTATAAGAATCAAATTTAAACTAAAACGATAGGAACCAACTAAAATTTTACCCTTTCGAGGATAATAGATCATTTAAAGAATTTGACATTTAAAAGTGGGCAGGTTCTTGACACATCACAGTTAAAAAGTATCAATCATTTTCATAAGAAATGAAGAAAAAACCATAGATTGAACTTCTAACTTTCTAAGAGACGAACAATGTGCGTTAACTGTCGCGCTATACTCATATTGTCGTAAACACTTAAATATTATTTTTTAAAAACTTTTTTTATCACTAAAATCAGTAATTGACATATATCTCCATGGATTGTAAGTCGATTTCCACCACCTACGTTGTAGTGATTTGTGAATAGAGCTGGCTTTTAATAGCCATTACTCTTTTTTAAAAGTTTAAAAGAACATGTATTATGTTTCGAAATGACATCAATAGAAGAAAATTAATCGAAGAAAATGCTTGTTTTAGCTGTCAATCTTAAACCTTCTTCTTTCTTTTCTCTTTACTACCTATTATATTATGTTGAGGTTTTTAGCACCAATATGACATATCTTTTGTATTTTTTTTTTCCTTAAATAATAGTTTCTTCTTTTAATTTTAAGTACAATAATACGGGTGGATGAAATTTTAAATTTACGACCAAGATAAGAGATACACATCTTAATTAGTTGAGCTATACTCCAACTCTAATAATTTCCTCTCTATGCTAATACCACCATTAATTTTGTTGATATATTTTAAAATAAACTCAGAAAATAAAGTTTAGAATGTACATCGGATTAAGATACCAGTTCAAATCTCCACCCTACATATTATACTAATTAAAAAACAAGATTAAGTCTGAATGTACTTTCTCATTCTATCCAAATAGGACTTACGTGGCATACACTCAATAGATTCTAGGATGAGATTGCATTATCTTCGTGCCAATTCAATCATTGATATGCAAATGAGTAAATAAATGTAAATAATTCATACCATCGTCGTCCTTCATTCAAAGTTTCTCTCTATTTTGTCCACTCTCCAGAAAGCAACTATGTTAGAGTCAAAATAATTCTCCACCAACGAAACATAACTTAGCAGTAAAGACCTATTTTTTAATCCCCACATTTTATATTTGTTGTACTAAATAAATAAAAAAGAAAGTTAACCATCATTCTTTAAGTCATTTATTAAAACTATTAAACTAGTATTAAATTAGTAAAATGGTGCTACGTAGGTTACACGAGAAAAGAGTTTTCCTCTAAGTTAAATTAATATCTTTGTTTGTATGTGCAACCGTACATCTCTTCAATATAACTAAACTCATGCTCTTTCTTAAAACCTCTCTTTGTTTGGCGATGTTGTATAAAGTCGAGAGATTTAATAGATTAGACTTGAAATAATTGAGAACTAAGTTCACAATTCAACCTTGTTTTAGTGTCAATAGGTCGGTATATTGTCAGCGACTCAAGTGAAAGAAGGAATAAGAAAGAAAAAACAAATTAAAGTAACTTAATTAACATACTGCCCCAGTGGTAACATGTTTCAAATGGCCATTAAATTATTGAAATGATATATATTGATCTTAACAAATGTCACATTTATCTTGTTTAATGTTTGCAGATGAATCTATCATATGGATAATTAATGGCAATATCATTTATGCATTAAGGTATATTTAATTCCTTTCTAACATATATGTTAGAGTATATTTAATTTCTGTTTGAATAAATTATAAGTTTTGTCCGTCAATGAAAGATTTTAACGGATCAATAAACTTTCAATTTTGTGTCCGGTAAATTCTATCAATATTGGCACCAAAAAAAAGATGTTATAACTAGTTTGCAAATTCTACAAATATTTTCACACGGAAAATTAGTTTGCAAATGTAAATTACTTATTTACTAATTTTGTATTATTGATAAAGTATATTATTGGTATATATAATATAAAGTATATTCTATCTATCTGACAAAATTTTGTTGTTGATGTATCAATATGACGTCTATCAACGATTTATAATTTTTGTATATTGATAAAATTTATTAGTGATATACCAATATAACTACTATTAATGATATATGTTAATATAAAGTATATCAATTCTAAGGATTATTCTGACGATCTAATAATTTTTCATATATATAATAATTAATTAAAAAATCAATTTTTACCCTAGAGCTTAACAAGGTGTATCAAATTTAACAGTAAATTTTCAATTCTCCCAACAAATTTCTTAAATGTTAATTCATTATTAATAATGTACTTTATAATAAAGATATCAATTAATAATCTGGACAACATTTCATTTCACACATTTCGACCTTATTATCTTGAAACATTCCATTTTTAGCCTTCTTTCATAAAAAGAAAAAAAGGAAGAAAATTGGAGATACTTATTAAAGAGTTGAGATTGATCCTTTTCATGGGAATGGTCTCAAATAATTTTGGGAACCAGTGGAAAATTTCAGGCACGTTTGATAACGTTTCTATTTCGTATTTCTCGTTTATAATTTTCTTAACAAATCTAAGTATTTTGCAACTAATTATGTTTCTTATTTTTCTTTTTTCGAGACATTCTCAAAATTCTATAAAAATTTTGAAAACAACTAAAACAAGTTTTTTTTTTCTTGTTTTGGTTTCTAATTTGTTCCAAAACACAAATAGAAATATTATTTTATCATACTTGAATCCATGGATGTTGGAGCTATGCAATTCAATTTTCTTTATTAAAAATGAAGAAACATAAACAAAAAATAAGAACGTTACCAAACGAGCCCTTCATTCCTCAAAATTAAAAACACATCCAATTCCAAATGATCATTTTATTTATCATCCACGACTCTTTTTACTTAGAAAAGCAAGTCCACATAATGGGGCCTTTCAACCAAATGAAAGTTCCAAAATTTCATGGTGAAAACTGAGATCATTAGCAAGAAATTGAAAGGATTTTCAATAACTTCTTGGCCCAAACACAAGTTTAGATAACTGCTTCAGCAATTTCAGCCATCCTTGGAATTGCTCCCTCACCCATGTAAGACTCTGCATTATATATACCATCAAACAGTATATATATATATTAAACAAG
Organism: Momordica charantia; assembly: GCF_013281855.1. Lineage (NCBI taxonomy): Eukaryota > Viridiplantae > Streptophyta > Magnoliopsida > Cucurbitales > Cucurbitaceae > Momordica > Momordica charantia. The sequence continues at coordinate 2,287,643 of NW_028275158.1, forward strand.
ATTAAACTATTAACCGATAATATTTAACATTTAACATGATACGAAAGCAAGATGTTTTATGTGCTCAAATATGTGCGACGCATTATTTAACATTTGATGTGTTCGAATTCAGGTAAAAAAAATGAAAAAATCCTTACCCAATTGCTCAATTGTTGGGAGCTTAACTTTTTTAGGGCACGATTTTGTCTCGTCACAATTACGTGGCTGCAACCAGTAAATATTTCATCAATTGGTCACAAATTATGAAGATTTGATGGAATATGTAATCAATAGCTAGCTAATTAAATTTATGAATGAGTAAAAAAAAAGAAAAACATATACCTTAAATTTTTTGTCAAAGCATAGGTAGAGCTCCTTGATAATTCCCTTTTTACCACACATAATCTTTGGAGTTCCTCCAAAAGCAAACTCAACTGCAGCCATGACATCATTTAAAGGATACTTTACAGTATCAGAAGCTACAATTCCAGCATTCTCCAGAGCTTTCTTGATAGTACAACAAACAAAAGTTTTATAAACGTTAAGGTTTCCGAAGAATTCACTCTAATCAATAAATCTATTGAAGAGAAGCCAACCAGAACATAGCTCAACTGATTACAGTACTTACAGTGACGTTGTGCGTGTTGAAAAGGCCGATGGCTGTGGAAAAGTAATTATATTGGCCCTCGATTACAGGAGCTGCGCAGGTTCCATGCTTCTCTGCACGAAAGAGTTCGAATTTCCCTTTTAAAGTGTTTTTTTTTTCACTTGTATTTAAAATTTTAACAAGAAAGAAAAACTTTTTAATTGCATTCTAAAAAACATCATAGAGATGAAAGGTGAAATTAGAAGCAATTACCATACTGCAGCAATATTGGCCACCATCCCAGCATACAACAAAACACACAAACTGGGATTAGGCTCAAATTCAAATTCAAAATTTCATAATTTGATAAATAAGCTAAGGAAAGGAAAAGAAGAATTTGAACCTCTTCAGCCCAAAATGATCCTTTTTTATTATTGCAGGATGTTACAGAACCACATCGATAACTTGGCCAAATCTCCGGAAGAATCTTCCTCAACACAAAAATCTACAAAGTGTAATTGGAATCATGTTATTCTTTAACATTAATGTCACCTTTTATCTTGTCTGCAAATCAATTAAAATCTACAATAATTCACAATTGCATATTTATCACTACATTTGCTTTTTTCTTTTTCTCTGTTTAGGTTAAATCATAGATTTGATCATGAACCGTCTTAATAAGTCGTCTTGGTCCATAAGATAGTCCTGGTCGGTAAGATGATAAATTGTCTTGAACTTTAAAAAGTTTCAAATAGGTCCATAAACTTTTGTTTTTTTATTACTGAGGAGTCGGCACAAAGAGGTCGATATAAACTTGTTAGAATGCGTGCTTTAAGAGTTATATGTTTATTCCGTCCCTATTTCTAAAAGTTTATACTTAGACGTATTTAGACTTTTGATTTCGTGTCTAGTAAATTTCTGCCGTGGTATGCAAAAATAAAATAAAATATTAGTACGAGAAAATATATAAAAGTTAAAGGAGAAATAGGTGGTACGATGAGAAAATGACCTCATTTTCATTAAAGCTTTCATCAGTGCAACATGAAGGCCATCCTTTGACTTCATACTGAGGCCACAGCCCATCTGCCGTTACACACATTAATTATATAATTATGTTATTCAAAACACTTTTAAATTATATCTTAAAAACAAATCCAACGGCTGATGTTTTTTTTACTTACGAATTGTAAATTGAGTGGGAGTCTGAGATCTACACACAGAAAAAAAAAATGGTTAAAGAAATTAACTCAACCTCGCGACTGAAACATTAAAAACAAAACAGAGGTTAATATTCAATATATGAATTAAATTTATCAATCCATTCACTTAAGTTTATTCATCTGGTATCAAGACGGCACGGTCTGTATTCGAACTCTTACCTTCCAATTTATAATGATTCTCACTTACAATATATAAATTAAATTTAAATTTACTTTACTCGAGAGTTTTAACTTTCGAGTTGGGGTTAGTTTATTCATTCTTTAAAAAAATTAAAAAAAAGTAGCAACTGACCCACGGCAGCAACCGTTGTCTTGGCAGCAATAACTTATGTTTTTGCAGGCACTGCCTGGCCATTGTAGAGCCAGCACAAAGTAGTCAAACTCCCGCTGATCTTTCGCAAACGCCGCCGTCTGCAGCTGTACAACTGCAACAACGAACACTGCCGCCGCTACCGCGGCCACGGAGTTGCTTCTGATGGAGAAATAACCCATTTTCTTTTCTTATTTTTTTTGTGCGGAGGTCTGGTTTTTCATCCTCCTACTTATACAAGGAAGGAGACGGGGGCATTTTTGGTAATTCTAGTGCTTTCCATGGGCGTAAATGTCTTTTCTTCGGTATGATTGAGATATTTTTGTCGTGGTGATCAACACGTTCTCCTGGATAGGGTCCCCGAGTTCTCGCATTCCACCACACAAAAACACACACGTGAATTTGAACCGAAAAGAAAAAAAGAGTTTAGATACCATTTCGATAGTATATTATTTATTTATTTATTTTGTTCTGGAGTCGATATTGTCTGGCATTCGGATTTTTATAATTGAAGTTCGTTGCTTTTATTGAGCAACAAAAGACCTTTTAAGTCTTTACCACTAGTAGTCTTTGGAATAGTTTTTTAAAAAGTATTTGGTTCCTCAACGATGATGATCAAATCTTGTTTTTATTACAATTAAAAAATTGACAACTCGTTAATATTTATAAAAAAGTCTCTAATTTTACATTTATCTCTTTTAATTGTTAAACATGTAAGGATTGTAATTAACACAAGATTCTTCCTTACCGTTAAGGAGTTAAATATTTTCCTAATTTTTTAGATATTGTACTTTCTAAACGTCTATTTTGGTCTCTATAATTCTAAAGATCAACCAATTCGGTGTTTATTTGAAAAATTTTAACACAACTTTAATACTCAATAAAAGCTCTTTACATTTTTGAAGTTTTATTTTTTATTATTTTCTTATTACAAATTTTGAGCAATGTTTCAATTTAGCTGAATGTTAATTTTTTTTTGTTGAAAATAGTTTGAATGTTAATTTTAGTTTTAATTTAGTTCCTATGATTTAAGATATTTTAATTTGGTCAAACTCCACTAATCTTGGGTTAATTGATTTTATCAAGACTCATGGCTGAGCAGAAAATATATCAAAGAAAATAGAGGAGTTGTTTTCCTGAATAAAATACAATTTAGAGATGACTTTTAAAACGTAACCAAAAAAGTATGAGAATTAAATTAAAACCTAATTAAGTCTAAATCGTAGAAACCAATTTGTAATTTAACCTTGATTGTTTAAAATGAATCTTCGCAGTTTATGTGACATTTCTATCTTTCTCTTCCCTTTGTCATTTTAATAACTTTTCTTAATTTGTAATTTAACTTAAACTATGATAAATCCCCAAACCACGTGTAGTACTAACTAGGGCTTACGTGGCATATACTTCATGGCTTTAAAGAGCCCATTATCTTCTTGCCAGGTCAATTATTACTGCATATAAATAATTCAAATAAGTGGTCCTTCTTCAAAGATTTTCTCTCCCTTCTATCACCAATAGAAATTCGACCTTTTGTGACGGCATTATCTTCCTGTCAAGTCAATTATTAGTGCAGTACAAATAGTTCAAATAGGTGGTCCTTCATTAAAGATTATCTCTCTTTGTAACCAAAAATGTAAAATACATGAATAGGGATAGCAGCGAGAGAGAATGACATTAACCGCAATTGAATTACGTTCAATGATCGTTTACCAACCAAGAACGCAACTCAACAACAAAGACATGTACTCTTTTCTTTGAAGTAGGAAGTTCAAATTACCAAAAGGGTGTCACGTGGGCTATATAGGAGAAGAGCCTTACTCTGTGCGGTGGGACGCTACTTGGTGCCTTTTAAATCAAAAGTTTAATGTTTATTTTATTTCTCTCTATATTTTTAATTCTTAGATTATATAAAAAATTATTTCAGTTTTTTAGATTATTTTTTTAGATAAAACATTCAATGCAATGTGTCGGTGAGTAAAATACACATGGTTAAGGATTCCACATTGAAAATATAAATAACTTAAAAAAGATTTATAATAGATGTGAACTATCCCTTTTATTGCCAATTATTTTTAAGATGAAATTTCATGAATATTGATAATGATCAAACTAGCTTCAGATCAAAAAATGGGATCCAACCAAATTCGATAAGTAGAAATGGACTACCTTTCTTATGGTCAACTCATTTTGAGATTGAAATCGGTGAATACCGTAAATATGTTAACATGAAAACATTCAAAAAAAAAAATTGTTGATTTTTCTCAAATCATTATTAATAGAATCCACTGGAAGCTGCTATTTGTCCATTTCACAATGGAGAGCTGTCGTTTTGCTGTTGGAGTTTGTCTCCCAAATTATTGAAGATTATGAACTTTAAGATTTTGAAGTCATTAATTTGATTTATAATATTTAGGGTAGAAATATATATAAAATTTAGTTCATGAAGTATAATAATTTAGAAGTTTTGGTCTGATGACGTGATATTTAAAAATAGGAGAGGAATACAGTCAAACCTACCCTCCGTAAATATTATATTTATTTCTAATTCAATTAAACTATCAATTTGATACATTGCTTTATCCGATTAAAAAATTTACTCAATAAATTAAATAATATCTTTGTCTATGTACCAACAAGATATTATTTAATTTATGCGATGTCATAAAGTTGAGAGATTTAATAGAATATATGTTTAGTCTTAAAAGGTCGAGATACGATAACGACTTGGTGGTCGAGGGAGCTCTCAAGAGAGTATGAAAATTGGAGATTTATCAAATATGGAAAGGAGCTGATTCATCATTTTCATAGAAATTGGTCTCAAATTTGCTAATATTTTCAATTTTATTTATTTATTTTGAGTACAACAAAAATAACTTAGACATTTTACTAGTCACGGATCAATTGATCGAAAAGGAAGCAATTTTACTGACATTTACACAAATGATCTTATTGAAGGTTTTCTCATTCAATATAAGAATTTCCATCTCTCCCACCTTTTATTTGTCGATGATATATTAGTGTTCTTTACTGCTTATGAGACCAAGCTCCAGAATCTTTATTACCTACTGAAGTCTTTTGAACTAACTTCTAGCCTCAACATCAATATCCAAAAATCCTCATCTTCCGATATCAATATATGAGCTGAAGATCTCCCCCATCTAGCTAGAATATGGGATTGCTCAATTATTTCTCTTCCAATTAATCAGCTGGGGATGCCATTGGGAGGTAATAATCCAAAGGTTTCATATTTTTGGGATCCGATCATCGAGCGAGTTCACAAGAAACTTGAAAGTTAGAAATACTCTTACATATCAAAAGGTACTCTTACATATCAAAAGGTGGTCACCTAACTCTCATTCAATAACAGTTTGTCAACTAATTACCTATCGATCTTCAAAGCCCCCAGTCAAGTTACTAAAGCACTTGAAAAGCTTATAAAGGAGGATCTTCAAAGCCCCCATATTTACATCCTCTTTTACACAGCCATCTGATTCTAAAGGCCCTGATAAAATCATTTGGAGAGCTATTTCTAATGGAGCATTTTCTGTACAGGATATGAAATTCCTCCTATCATTTTCTGTGCAGGATATGAAATTCCTCCTATCAGGACCGTCACAAATTGATCAATCAATTTTCTTTGATAATTTTTTGAGCCTCCTCATTCTGAACAAAATGCAAATTCTTTCTTTGGTGCCTTCTCCATAGAGGTCTCAATACAGCAGATAAGATACAAGCTCGATTTCCATATTTTTCAGATACAAATTACTTTCCCTAGAACTATTAACAATTTTATTACCGAGTTTTTGTCAAAGCCTCTCAAAAGCCAGCGCGAAACGAAACCGACCACATTTTTTAGGCTCTTCCTTTTCCTTTTTGTATGTATGTTTCTCACATACCTCTTAATGAAATGGTACCTCTTTCTCGAAAAAAATATTTTGAGTACAATATATGAGTTGGAGATTCGAACTCACATCTTTGTGGTCGGAAATCGATGTCTAATCAATTGAGCTATGTTCAAATTGATAATTCAAGTTTATTAAATCTTAATAAAATGTTAGATTGTAAATGCATTGAGAAGGTCGACCAATCCTTCTTCTTAATGCAGCTAATTAATATGATTTAGCTTGACGATTATGACATCTTACACATTCTCTAGATGTTAGAGTTAGGTTCAATCTTTCATCCGACCTACCTTTGTTATACTAAAAAAATCCTTTCTAATGCAAACTCCAAACCCAATGTAAAGAAATTAAAAACGCATCCAATTTTATGAGTAAATAGATATTTTAGTCCCTAATATTTTAGAGTTTTTTCAATTAGGTTCTAACCTGTTAATTAAGTTTCAATTTCATCTTCAATGTATTGATTTTTTCTTCCAATTAAGTTGTTATTTTTACACAACGTTAAAATTAGTTGACACAGATGATGTAACACGAAAATATATTTTTATTAATGGAGCCTAAAAGTACTCTTCATTTTATAGTCGATAAAATACAAAATTTACTCATTTTATACGATTTCTTATGCGGTAACCTATTGGACTCAAAATTACATTTTGCTATATAAAATTGCCTCTTAAATATTTTTGTGCCAAATCGAGTATAGCTACGCGATAATTGACATTATATATCTAATCAAGAAGTTGTAAGTTCGATCCCTTACTCCTCTTACCTGTACTAAAAAAAAATATTTGTTTGATAATAATAGAAAAATTCATAGAATTATTATTGGTAGATTCATTTTTTGCGATCTCTTTAATATTTAGTTATTGTGAGAACTTAATTGATAAAAAAAAAATAGTCAAACAAATATTTAGTCTTATTAATTTATTATTATTCACCACTGTAATGCTTAGAAAATAAGTTGAACCTCATTGAACCCAAAATGATCCATTGGTTTCATGGCAGGTTGTTGAAGAAGCACATTGAAGAGTTGGCCAATACTTCTCAATATCTTCACTTGCATATATTAAGGATATATATATTAAGCTCAAGAAAATTATTATTTACCTAGTTTAAATTATATAAGATAATGCAGTGGGAGAAAATTATAACTATTTATAAGACAAGCATTATGGGTAGCTCATCGATCTAAAGGAGCTAGTTTAAATCGAGAAAAATTGATTCAAATCTATAATGATCACTTACCTTAAATGTTTGAGGGTCAGACAACTATCCTATTAAATTAGTTGAGGTGTGCGTAAACTGACTCCGACACTGACAGAAAATATAATTTATAAGATAAGATCGTGGGTTACTTGGATTTGACTAAAAATTTCATCCGTGAGACATGAAGGCCATGTTTTATTATTATACTGAGGCCACAGCCCATCTGCCATATTAATATAATTATTAATTCAAACACTTACTCTTAAATCTATTTTATTTATTTTACAGCATCCATATCAAAATTAAATAATCCAGACCTCAGTTTTTCACTTAAGGATGGTAAACTCAGTGGGAGACTCGGCTCTGCAGATAGAAAATCATTAGATACGCATCATAAATCACTACTAAATTTAAAAGTTCAAGTTTATGGATCAGCACAAATTTAATTATTTATTATCCTCAAATCTAGTGGAAAAAATGAAATTTAACCTAAAATAAACAAGAAATAATACAATGGTTTGTTAAACTAAGACACTGACCCACGACAGCAGCCATTTGAGGGGCAACACTGCCATTGCAGGGCGAACAAAAAGTAGTCAAATTCCGGCTGCTCCCCGCCGTCCTCCGCGGTGGGCGCCCCCGGGTACGCTTTGATTTTGATGGAGAAAGAAGCCATTTTGGAAGCTGCAATTGGTAGTTCTCATGGTCAGAACTTCACATTTAAATAATAATAAAGAAAATTATTATTTACCTTAAGTTTTGATTGTTGATGGGCACTATTGTCATTTTGGTTAGGGTGATTTAAGACCTTTATTTTGGGAGCCAAGCCAACGGCCAAAGGCCAAATATGCTGGTTCGAAGGTCCTCTACAAGGATCTAATCTCATACACATCACACACAAAACCAACATGTGAATTTAAACGTGAACATGAAGCTGAAAAATCCATCGAATTGATCGAAACTTATCGAACTAACGAGAGTCGATTGGTTTGAGCACCAAATCACACGATGTCAATTACCATTAAACTATGCTCACTTTGACAAACCTAAACAATCTATTGTCATATAAGGCTACGTTAACCCAGAAGTTTAAGCTAGTAGGTTGAGTAAATTTAATTCATATATTGGATATCGCGATATCTATTTCCATAATCAAAGTGATAGTAAAATTCTTATTAGCTTATTTGAACCAATTTTATCAAAATTTTTATGTTTTGCATAATGTTGTCCAAACTTTTTGTTGATATTATTTTTATGTAAAATAATTAAAAATGTCAATTATATTACAATTATAGTTTCATTAACTAATTCTAAATATTTTCCTAATTTTCCTTGATTTTCAACTTTTTCTCGAAATTTTCATCTGTCTTTGACTTTTTTTTTTTAAAATACTACTTCTGGTATACCGCTAAAATAAATGGGAGTGAGCATAGACAATAATACCAAGTAAAATATCTCTCTTATATATATAATAATATAAACGTACTTGAACATATAACTATAAATACTAATAAAATATTTATAATATTTTCATACTCCGCTATTGACTGGTTCAACTGGTAAAATTTAGTTTGATTTAGTATATATTGTTACCGATCTAGTTTATATTTAAAATATTATATTAAAAGAAAGAAAAGTTTTTAATTGTCTATATTTAAATCTAGCTTGAGAATAGTCATTTTTGCTATCTAATGGTGATCACTTTTCAAAAAAGCTTGGTTGAAAAATGATGTGTCGTTACATAATTCCAAACAAATCCTTTTTTGAAAGAGTTTTCTAAGTAAATCTATATATTCCATTTTTTTTTAATCTTTTGTTAGTTCAACAATATTTGTTATATATATATATATATTCTATTCAGACGAGTTTGCATGCACCTTCACTAATCTCACACGGGACAATTGCATGACCATATTATATTTGGTTGTCAAGAAAATACATAAGAAATTAATTCCTAGATAGGTGACCATACGAGGTTTGAATTCATTCTCTCTAAACCTTTTTGAGTGAGGATTCGAGTAATGTATTCAAATTGAGTTATGCTCGGGTTGATTATTGTTTGAACAAAAAATTGACCAAACCTGCCTCAGCTCGGATAGAGGATGACCTGGAAGATGAGTTGGAAGTGTACCAAACAGGGGACCCTGAAATGTGAGACGAGCAGCTCTATTTATAGGTGTGAGCTTCTAACTGCAGTTGAGGAGTGGTTACAACCATCCCGCAAATCACGGCGAATTGTTTTGTGATATAGCTCATCTTTGTTGGCCGAGGTGAACTGTATGGCTGAAGTGAGCTTTATGGCCGAGCTACCTCTTATGGCCGAGGTGAACTCTATGGCCGAGCTAGCTCTTTAAGCCGAGCTAACTCTTACTGGTCCACATGCCACGTCGTTTTTATCACTCCCAACATCTATTATCTATTATTTATTGCTTTTAACACACCAACATATATAATATGTATATCTTTTAGTTTTTCTATAAACAATAATCGTTGGAGATGTCTCTCATTTTTGCTTGCAGAAACCTAGCATCTTCCTCAAATGTTAATTTGTTAATAATGTAAATACACACATATGAATTAATAAATTAAGGACCAAGACTTTATTTTATCATCTCTATCAGATCTATGTGGTGTTGTAATTCACCATAAAATGCACCTCTTTTAGCTTTCTTTCAAGGAGTGTATGAAAATTGGAGATTAATCAATGTATCAAACATAGAGATTCTTCCTAATTAATGCAAGAAATTAAAAACGCATCCCAATTCCATCGAATTGGTAATTATTTTATTTCTCACCATTACCCAATGAAAGTTCCAAATTTTTCATGGTGGGAATTGCAAACTGTTTAAAGGATTTCCAAATCCAAAAAGGAAGTTAGATAATTGCTTCAGCATCACCCATCCATGGAATTGCTCCCTCAACCTTATTAGCCTCTGCAATTATATATCACAAAACATAAAGGTTAAAAGAGAATAAACAAATTAAACAAGATTAAACCTATACCATATAACTTAGCTTAAACTTTTGGGTTAAAAGAAATAATTAAACTAACCCTGTGGCTCATATGTTGGGAGCTTGATGAAATCCGGGCATGAATTCGCAAGATCGCAATCACGTGGCTTCAACGAGGAAATTAAATTTGAAAAGTTAGCCAATTAAATTCATATCATAAAGCTTTTGGGTATGATTTTATGATGAAAACACAGAAATGAAATATACCTGAAAAGTTTTGTCAAAGCATAGCCAAAGTTCCTTAACAGCTCCCTTTTTGGCGCAGGAAATCTTGGGAGTTGCATTGAAAGCATCCTGAACTGCAGCTACCACATCTCCAAGGGCATACTTTTCAGTATCGGAAGCTACAAATCCAGCATCATTCAGAACTTTCTGGTAACAAAAAAATGGAAAAAGAGACCAAATTTTAAGACCATAATTCAATATCAACTTTGTCGGTGTTCATCGTAGGTTTATTATAACTCCTAGATCTTTAACATGCCCCTCAAAATTGTTCTGGTTCACCGATCTTGGTTAGATCTGATTTCTTGAGCCGGATGCTCGTTTAAGTCATTTTTATTTTGAACACGTGATCCTCTTCGAACTTCCATAATAATGAAAAATTTTATACACGTTATATGCACCAAAGATCTATTAGCTTACAGTGACATTGTACTTGGAGAAGATGGTGAGGGTTGTCAAAAAGTAATCAAATTCTCCCACAATTACAGGAGCTGCGCAAGTCCCATGCTTTTCTGCAAAGACAGATCAAAGAGAAGTAGAAACAAAATAAAAGATGAAGATCAAAAAATTAAACATTACAAATATATATTATGAAATATTGAAGAATATAATACGACTTACCATACTTCATGCACCAATGATAACATGTCAAATAATGGGCATCACACAACAAGAGAGAAACTTGGATGAGTCTCAAATTTTGGTTGATTTTCAGCTAAAGAAAGAAGAAGAGAGAGAGAATTTTGAAACCTCATGAGCCCAAAATGAGCCTTTGGTCCTATGGCAGGTTGATGTTGTCCCACATCGATAAGTTGGCCAATACTTTTGAATATCCTTATTCAAGCTAAGAATCTACACCATAGGAAAACAAATTAAAGGTTAATACTTTTGAAAACGATAGGGACATTTTAAAAGTGCATCAAAATAGATATTTTGAAAGTTCACAAACTAAAATAAACTAAAGTTAAAACTACTCATTTAAACCTATTTTTAAGCTGGTTAAATATTTAGCCATTAGCATTATTGGAAATGTTGTTGTGTTTTGTTCATTTTTTTAAAGTACAAACACGTGGGTGTAGGGAATTGAACTCACAATCTATTGATTGGAGAGATATATGTCAATTATCGTTGAGTTAGACTCGTTTTAACGATTTGTTCGTTTTATAAGTATGAAAACAAATTGGAAATGATACATTTTGTTCACCTTTAATTCGTTTTACAAAACTAGCATAATTTAAGTCGAAATCAAATTTAAATGTAGTATAAAATAAGACGAGCAAACACTTAAGTTATGTTTGAAAAGAGAGATGATTGTTGTGTGTGTGAGAGAGAGAGAGAGACCTCATTTTCACTGAAGCTTGCATCACTGCAACATGAAGGCCATCCTTTCTCTTCATACTGAGGCCACAGCCCATCTGCCACATTTAATTAATTATTCCACCACATAATTAAAACACTATTAATTAATTTAACTAAAACACTATTAATCAATTTAATTACACCACTTACGGATTGTAAATTCAGTGGGAGACTCAGCTCTGCAGACACACGAAAAAAAATCAGACAAAACAATCGTTAGCTTCAAAAAGTCAACTGAAACCAACCCCATCAAAAGAAAGAAAAAAAATCCAAAGATGAAGGTTTATCTAGATGAAGGTTAATTACGAGAAAAAGATAAAAGACTTAACCAGTGTTTATAATTGACATGATTTACTCTTCTCATAGTCAATTAGTTTTTAGATAAAACCTATGAATATCGATACGGTATTTGAGTCTAAAACACGTTTAAACGAGGATCTGACCACGATTAATGAACCAGAAGAGTCCCGACAATAAAAATTTCTAATAGACATTCATTATTCCTTCCGTTGTTAATTGATTTTTAGATGGAACCGCATGAATATTAATAAAACTCACCCGCGACAGCAACCGTTGGAGGGGCAACACTTTCCGGGATTTGTGCAGGAAGTGGCTGGCCATTGCAAGGCCAACACAAAGTAGTCGAACTCCCGCTGCTCCTCGCTGCCGGGGGCGGCGCCCGCTGCAAAGGCTGCAGCCTGCAACTGAAGAACAACAAGAAGGAACACGGTGGCCGCCGCCGTGGGGTTGCCTTTGATGGAGGAAGAAGCCATTTTTTTCGCAAAATAGGAAAGTAATCTGCTTTTGTACTACTGAAATCTGGCTTTCCAAATTCCATGCATCCTCGTACTTATACAAAGTAATCCGAGTTGTTTTTGGTGGGTAGAATTGTTCTTTAACTTCGTATCATTAATTAAGATGTATATAGTTTTATTTTTTTTTTGTGTTTTTTCTTCTTCCAAAATGTGATTAAGATATTTGGAAATTCAACGGTCGTGGGGTGCGAATCTGCTGATCCAATGCTCCAAGCTTTCACACACCACAATAGTTACACAAGCCCATGATGAAAGAAATAATTAAGGAAAAAAAAAGAGAGAGAACCAACCGTACCCATTCGATTAGATGGATATGGTGCATTGAATGGCTTCAAAGGAATTGAACGAGAGCCAGCCGTATGTGGTGAAAACTATCTTATGTATAATTTCTTCGAGAAGAAGGATAAGAAATTTCCATAGTTTCTCGAGAAAAATGATGGAAACGGTTTTGTAATCCAAATAGTAGAAATTCTAAAAACAACTTTTTTATATTTTCAATATTTTTAGATTTTGAATCTAGAACTCCAAAATCATAGCTGTATTTAAAAAACTAAAAACTTTGATTAATACGCTATTTCATGTTGTAAATTCATTTTATTTTGTTAAGAATAAAATAGATAAAATATAATATATTATAAATTATATAATATTGTAAAAAACTAATTCTAATAAAATTTATAAAATTTATATTAATAAATTGGTTAATAATATTTTAGATTAAATTAAATATTTAATGGGTAAGTAATGACCTACCATTATATTAGAAAACATCATGAATTTTTTTTTAATTAAGATTCAATTTTCAAATCTATTTGAAAACAAGAATACAAACTTTTCATTGAATGGATTATTTTTAGATTTTTGTTTTCAGATTACTAACCATGTCCTAATCTTTTGATTGTCTTCCTACCATCCAATAATTTAAAGCAATTTCTTTTTAAATGTCGCGTCACTTCCTTCGAGTTATTCAATTTGTTAATAATGTTATCCTTATCAACTCATAATTTAATTGAAGAAAGTTATATACCTTAAATCTTAAAATTCAAACTTATCAACTCATAATTTAATCGAAGAAAGTTATATACTTTAAAACTTAAAATTCAAACTTATCAACTCATAATTTAATTGAAGAAAGTTATATACATTAAAACTTAAAATTCAAACTTTTGTTATAGTAAGGACAAATATTAATAAAATAGTGTAGACTTGTCAGAGATCAAATCATACACTTAATGTAAAATGACCATAAATCTATGGTCCAAACTCAGCAATGAAGCATCTAAGCTGTCTTTCACACTATCAAATAGATTTTTCGTAATAATTTAATTGTCGAATTCTATCTTTTTTTTTTATCTGTAATATAAAAAAAAAATAAAAACCAATGATTCATTGATTGGAGAAGCCCAAAACAAAAGAAAACAAATTTGTAATAAATAATTTTGGAGCATTTATGAATGGCTTTCAGATCCATTAATTTCTCTGACATTGAAGATTGCATTATCTTCTTCACTATTGATGCAGCTGAGTATATAATTTATAAAGCCCATACTCATGCTCCTTTTAATTTAGCCCTTTTATTTTTGTTTTTATATCTGCTAGTGTCCAAATCTATAGACACGTATCTCGACTAATTTCGTAAAACAACTGCTTGATCTAGAAAATTAATTTTTCAGTAGGTAGCGATCATTATTAAGGATGAATAAACCACCATCCAACCTAAAAACTTAAGTTGATAGGTGATCGCCAACTAATGTTGAATTACTCTTGACAAGAATTAGACTTTCGAGATATTACTATTTAATCACGTGATCGCCAACTAATGTTGAATTTTTAATGAAGAGTTAATTTCTTCAATTAAAATAATAATTGAACAAGCATTGTGAAGTAAAATATGTATATATATATATATATTAAATAACCACATGTTGTCCAATTGCTGACATGGTGACTTTTTTAATATATATATTTTAATGGTACTATTTATGTTGATTTGGTGGATTGAGCTCCCTCTCATCATATTTGCGTATTTCTATTTGTTTTTCAAATTTACTTTGTTAATTAAAACTAGTTTTCTTTTCTTTTCTTTTACTCTAAAGATAGAGACGGAAATTTGAATCTCAGACCTCGAAAAAGAAAAAAGGTATCTACGACGAAACTATATGTTCATTGTTGGCCATTAAAACTAGGGTTTAAATCATATTTTAGTTACTAAAATTTACCATTATTGTATTTTAGGCATTTATATTACAAAAAATATTTCTCTCTAAATTTCGAACTTCACATATAAATTCATTTTTTACTTTCTTATCATATTTATATATCGTACTACAATAGAAATTTTGAAGAATATATTTCAAATTGTTTTCGCGATTTTTCTTTTAGTACAACAATTGTAAGAGAGAGAATCTAACATTCGACCTCGAGAGGATTAGGTGTCTTAATTCTTGAACTAAGCTGAATTTTATCTCAGCGAAATAAGTTGTTTTTTTCATAGTTCAAATAGGGGAGCTTTAAAAATTCCATAAAATAATAATAATAATAATAATAATGCCAAGATAACCCACTAACAAATAAGAAAAATGGCATACATTGTAAATTGTAAGTTAAAAATGGTTTATATATTCTCAAGGGTTAGACAATTACTAGTATTTTATTTGGGGGTTTCTTTATAATCAATCATATAGTATAAAATTATGATAAAGTCCATCAAGATCAGATTATTCTGTTCACAAATCGATACACACTGGAGCTATAATTTATATAGTTTAAGTCAGTTTAGAAATAAAGCATATATTAACTAATTAAGATATTAATATAATTTTTTCTTATAAAAAGACAAATCTCGAAAGTTTGAATTATTTCTACTCTCCACATTTGTGTATTATTATACTCTAAAAGGAACCAATTAGTTTATGCTAAAAAAAAAACCCAAGTTAAACCCTTTGTTATTAAATTATTTTCTATATTTTGTTCTCATCTTATTAAATGCTGAAATGAATTTATAACTTAATGAAATCTCTACCTTAACTAGGAACCAAGTCGTGCACTCTAGATTGAGCTGATCAATTTAATATCATTACTTTTCAGAAAACTTATATCTAATTTCATTAAAAAAAATTATCAACTAATGGTATGTTTAATTAAAATAGCAAAAACAAAAACAACAACAAAAAATCTTAACCTCACGAAAATATTTAATCTCCAATGTGAAATTGTTCAATATATCTATATAAAGAGTTAGAATGAAATTCCGAGATTGTAAGTATAACTTGTTTATATATTATAAAACAACATGTGTTGGGATTGGTAGAGTCAAAACGACGTCGAACCGAGCTAAGGAAGAGTCAGGATCGAATCGGAACGCGTCAGGATCGAAGCGGGGTTGAAAAATAGGGAAGCGGAGTGCTGTAGGCCATTTGGGCCGAGGATGTAGCGCCGTCCGAATGGGGGCGTAGGCAGAATTTTTCGTCCGTAGCGTCATGGCGCTGTTTCGATGTCTATAAAAGAGCAGTTTCAGGTTTAGGATTTCTTAGCCGAAAAGGAGTTATTGTTCAGCCGATTTTAAGCCGCTTTCAAAGGGATTCGTGGCAGTTTCAATGGAGAGGCTCAGACATTGGCAGAGGCATTGAGGCTCATCAAAATCATCATATTCAGGGTGATTAGATTTTGATTATTATGAGTTTTGCATTCCTGTTCCTAAATATTAATTGTGTAAAATACTTTGGGGAGTGTCATTCCAATCCTTAACAATATTAGTGAATTACCCACATCTTTCCTTAATCGGTCTTATGGGTATGAGTACTTGAGCCTTGAAAAAGGATCTCAAATAGCCTTCCTTTCTTTTGTAGTAAGCCTATTAGTAGAGTAGGTAGCTCGTACCGCTCATCTAGTTCAAGTAGTTTAAGAGTGAAGCTAGCTTAGTGAATCGATTTCAAAAACTCTTCCCCTTCCCCTCGTAAACTCGGTAAAGCAGCTTCGCTCCTTCCCCTTGCTTCTTTGAAAGTGTTTGAGTGAAGGCAGCATAAGTGCATTGGTCACATAGGCTTGAAAGTACCCACTCGTGTCCTATTCAGTCAATTCCGCAGTTGAGTCTTGTTGTCAAAGTCTCGCTGATTGGCCCGAATGGAAGACTGGATGTAGTCCTTAGTGGTGAACCAGTATAATTTGTTGTGTTGTATTCTTGTTCTTTACTGTTTTCTTCATATTTGTATATTATGTTGGATATTTCATGTGGAAGGGAAAATTATTCAGGTCAATCAATTTCCCAGGGATAAAATTTAACCTTTCAACATTTTATCAATTTGCATACAACTTTAACAATTAAGACATTTCTCAAACTCTATACTTTAATTAAAAGAAAATTAAAAAACTTTGAACGTTATTGGTTAATGGCAATTTTAGCCTTCTAACTTTTGCATATTTCTTATTTTGGTTCTGGAAATTTTTAAAGTTTACTTAATTTCTATTTAATATCTCAATTTTAGTTCTGAATTTTTTATTAAAATTATACAGTCCCATTATATATTTATATAAAGGTTATGTTGCATTTCTAATAAATCAATATAGGAAGATATTAATTGAGATGTTAATAGTTAAAGGACCAAAATAAAAATTTTAAAATTATTTTACATTTTACGCGTATATTTTTTTCGATTTATATAAGATGACATTTCTTTGGTGTTACACTGTTATATTATTTAGTTTAAACTGCATTCTAGAATATAGATTTAATAGTTTTTTTTTTAAACATTATCAACAAATTTGAAAATTTTAGAACATTGACAACAAAAAGTGAAACATGTTCTGTTCTTCCGGAAAAAAAAAACAATATTTTTAGCCTTTTATGAATTAATTGAATCACGTGAGTATAAATAAATATTTTTAAACCATAAGAAGTAGATAAGCTATACAATTTTTGTTGGGTCAATATAATAAAATTTTCTTTCTTTGTGTAAGTAAAAATTGGTATCTCGAACTAGTCTTAGATGGGGAAGATTCATTCATCACTATGGAATTTGATACCAGTTTCGACTCTTTATTGATGTCAGTCAAACCATATAGGTAGGTATATAAGCGAACCGTTCATGTTGTTACAGACTAAAAACAATTCCACCATAAAAGACTAGCAAGACAAAAATGTGTTTGGTCATTTAAGATATGTACATGTTCTAAAAAACGCAAAAAAAATTCTTTCAATTTTACCCTACACTCTCAGCGTAACATAACTCATCAAGATATTACTAAATTCTCTATGTTACTGATCAAGATATTACTAAATTCTCTAGTCGTAGAAAGTTCAAATCTGAACTTAAAAAAATACGTTTTAAAATTATAGAGACTAAAGTCCAAAACGAATATTTTGAAAATACAAAGACTAAAATGAATCAAAATTGGGAGCGGATGGATAAAAAATAGTATTTTAATTTTTAATCCAACTAAAATTATTGACCATAATTTTAAATTATAATATTGGATGGTATATTTTTAAAATTCAATAAGTGGGATCCCTTATGTTTATGGAGCCAAGACCCAAATATGTTGGGCCAGCCCATTGTTGACTCAAAGCAAAACTTGGCCCAACAAAACTAGACAAAAGAGTATATTTATTAGCTGTTTTCTAGCAAAAGTTACTTTCAAATATTAGAGCATATTATTATTATTATTATTATTATTATTATTATTATTACTACATATTAAAATATTAACTTGCCAAAAGTTACCACTACCATCGTGTTGATTACTTGCATAATTCTTTACATAAAAAAGCATATAATAATAGCTTTCTTTTCTGTTTTTTTTTTTCCTTCGTTCTTAAAAGAACAATTCCCATAAGTTCTCTTTTACATTATTTCATTATCGAAATTACCCATGGTAAATATTTCCATAATTAATGTTAAACCATAACATAAGAATTCTTAGTTTTCATTTTCATCCTTCATATTAATACTTATTTTCATTTTAAAATTTCCAATATTTTGACTATAATTGTACACGGCCAGAAAAAACATGCATTTATTAGACGTCATGGAGAGAAAAGTTGACAAAATCAACATTAAATTTAGTACCTTGACTTTTAGTTACGTTGTATTTTTCAACTTTTTGGGACATGTTTGAAGGATTTGTTTTTTAAAGATTAAATTATATTTATAGGTTATCCTTCAAATATATATATATATATATATATATATATATATTGTAACATATTTATTTCTTTGATTAAACTTTATTAGATATGATTTTTGAGAGACTACACACATGTGGCCCGCTTTTTAAATTTTGTATTATGAAGTAATTTAATTAATCAATTAATAAGATCTTATTTTTGGAGATAATATGTGTGCTTCAAGAACAAATAAATAATGTTAGAATTGTCTCTTAAAAAAACAATTGAGTCAAAGCGAGTATATATCAACGAGTTTTTGAGTTCGATCCCCACCTCTCACATGTTGTACTAAAAAAAGAGATAAAAACAATTGATGATGTTGAAATATCAAATTATTGTTTTCAAAAATACTTTTAAGAAAGAAAAAAAAACTAACCTAAATCTTTTATAATTAATTTCTAAGACCCATTTGATAACTATCTATTTTATTTTCTCACAACTGTTTTAGCATATATCTTTCATATTTTTTTAAAAACGCACTTATAACCAAATTTAAAAAACAAAACCAAGTTTTTAAAAACTATTTCTTTTAGTGAAAACTTCTTTTAAAAAATAAAGTAAAATAGTTTTGAAATAGACTCTAAACTATTACAATTTTGGATGACATTTTTAATATAATAGTTGGTCCTAAAGGGCCAAATAAATACCCTATAAATTTTTTTTGTCAATCAAACGTGTTAGAATTAGACAGTTGTCTCATAAGATCAGTCGACGTACACGTCAGTTAGATCGGATACTCATGGATATCAAAAAAAAAATTATAAATAAAGAGGAAACATCGGAGGAAGAATTATATTTAGGTTTGGAAATTTTTTGAAAGATTTTTGGGTCCATTTTGAAGTTAATATCAAAGATGTTGAAATAGTAATAGAAATGGTCTCACACGGCACATACCATTTAGGCATGGAACTTTATGGCTGCCCGCAGCTGCCATCTTCCAACTCATCTTATAATAAACCCTAATACTAATAGCTATCTATTTTCACTCTTAATTAACCAACTCTTTACTATTTCCACACAGATTATTGCATTCCTCACACAAGATTTAGTTTAGTATAGCAAATTAAGGTTGTATTTCTCTAATTTTGTATTTTGAGTATTTTTTTTATATACCTGTGAGTGTCCGAACCAGCTTACGCGCACCTCGATTAGTCTCACGGGACAACCATCTGATCCTACAACATTTGGTGTCGGGAACAACATAGGAATTACTAATTCTTAATTAGGTAGGTGGCCATTATGGGATTTGAATATTTTGAACCTTTGATATAATTGCTTTGTGAATTTTTAAAAATTTCAAATTATGTTTTTTCTCTTCTCTTCTAAATTTTCATCGTTTAGGCTCTTTCTGAATCTATCGTCTCTAAAACATGAAAAGTCATGTTTAAAAATTTGAATGAAAGGGTGAGAGTTGGGGGAGAGAGATAAGAAATGAGTGGGTAGAATTAGATTTGGGAAATTGGTTTGGCATATAATTAGGTGGGATAGGTTGGGTTAAAATTAGGGTTTGAAATATTTTTGGTTTGTAAAAGATGATAGATATGGTTTGAAATAAATTTGGTCATATATAGAATAATCTAGTCCCATATATTCTCTATCAATATTAATGATAAAGACTAAAAATAACTATAATTCAAAATCTAAGGAACATAACTTAAACATTTTAAGGTTCATAAAATTTTAATTTTTTTCTAAAGTTAATTGATTAATATTAGAGTAGTCTTTGGTGGGTCCTTTCTAACTTTATTTGATGTATTTCAAGCATTATTTTTTTTTTCATTAGAAAATTTAATTTGTGAAAATGATTTTTGATGTACATATATATATATTTATCGATGCTTATGAGTCATCTAATTACATTTTTTGAAAGGAAAAATATTAAAAGTAAAATATAAAATGCAAGTTTGAAAATAGTTCTTCAATCAAAACCTATGCTTGTGATAACCAGAAATTGCTAATAAATTCTAGCTATATGCATTGGTCTCGATTTTGAAGATCAAGTTCTTACCACGAGATAAAATAGATAATGAAAAAGTATATTATATTAATAGAAATATTAGCTGTAACGATATCTATTGATTTAACGAAAAAAAAAAAAAAAAATAGAAGTCATATTTGAGTTGTCTTCCAAGTACCAATACATTAAATTGCAGTTGAAAATGGACTCATGAATGGTGTTGAACAAATTAAAATGTAATATCCCATTCCAACCAATGATTCTTCATAAGTCAACTTAGATCTCTTAATTGAGTCAAGTTGAACAACTTGTTGATTGGGCAAGAATTATTGGATCAAGTCAATTTTTGGATATATAGTCAATTGTTGTTTTAAAACATTATATCACAATGTAAAAATAAAATATTTAAATTTAAAATTCAAAAGAGAAATCAGAACAGTTCGTGTCATATTAAAAATTATTCTTTATACACTACAATTATATATGTCATAAATTAAATCAAGTTAAATTAAACCAACTTGACCATAATTCGACTGATTATGGCGTTTATCTCCGACCAAAATGTTGCGAGTTCAAATCTCAATCTCCATGTATTGTTGTATTAAAAACATCAAGAAAATTAGACAAAGAGCATTCAAACAATTAACGGATTGTAAATGTTTCTCTTAAAAAGCTCAAAGGCATATGAAAACTCATCAACCATTTTTTTTTTTTGTAAAAGATATATGGAAAATTATGTGTACATGACAAAATTCCAATCAACATAAATTTTATTTTAATTCCTAACATTTTATAGAGTTGCTATTAGCTCATAAATCTTGTAATATTTTGATTCCAACCTTTAAACTTTACATAAAACTTATTTTTTTGGTATTTTGCCATAAACTTTTCATTCATAACTTTAATAGAAATCTAAATCTATTTTTGAAATCTGAAACTTACCTAGTCTATAACTAGTTTCATTAGACAAGTCTATAAATCTATAAATTATTGCATAAAATGAAAATCCAAACTGTGGGAAAGAAGTTATCCTCTCTCCCGAGTCAACGTTGACTTGTTAGATCACAATTTTTATTATCCTGCAACCCTCGGACCAAAGGGATGACATAAATGAAGAACATGCATAGGGAGGAAAAAAGGCTCTAATTTCCAAGTTAGTTTAAGTTTGATCTATGACTCTAAGGAAGATAAATATAATTGCGTATCTCAATCCTCTTTAGGTTAAGATTTGTGGGTCTCACTTACCTAGCCATTACAGCTGTTTCACGATCTACAGTGTATTGTTGAAAGAGCAATTAACGAGTAGTCATGCGTGGTCTCATGAACTTTAGCTCGACTTTTAGTTAAGGCCAATTTGCTTGACCCATATGGGTTCGGCTCGACCGTTAGGAATGTCCAAATCCAAATGGTTTTATTTGTCAACTCGATCAAGAGAAGTGACTGAAGTGTTCTTACGTCTTCTTAGTTTTATGCATTTCAATTGTGCTAAAGTTTGTTCAATGGGTCTTGATGGTGAGGTGACATGGCACCTACCGACCTATGCCTCGTTGCCACGTGGCAAGTCGTTTAGTGGTAGAAAGTGGTTGAGTCAAATAATGAAGTCTTAAAAATGAATAGCATATATGGGTGGATATGGGGGAGTTATGATTCATGAACAGCTGCTAATAAAGCCTAATTAGGGGAAAGGCAAGTGGTGTGGGACGAGACGACAACAAGATTCTTGTCGTTTCAGCATCATTGGAGTGACACGAAAGAGAGACGACGACGCGTAACCTGAGGTACATAGCACCTAAATTTATTCATTAATGCCAAAAAAAAATGACATTTATTCTATCTTTTTGGTATCTTTCTGAATCTTTAACCAATTAAATTAGAATGCGACAGACCCCTTAATGCTTGCCACTCGTGCAACTATTTTCATAATATGGAATATCCTTTTTTTAGAACGAAATATGGTTAATTACAATGTTATATAGTGTGAAAAAAATATATGTTTTTTTTTTGAAACAATCGCTGACTTAAATTTGTCTAGTGGGATTATTTTTGTTTTTTCACTTATGTATCATTGTCAAACATTATACTTTTAAATAAATGTGACTTTTCGTGATGATAAAATTGATTTTGATCATACAAAAATCTTTTAAAAATATATTCTATATTTGACAATAATCTTATAAAATGTCACCTACTACCTAAAACAATCCCAAGTATGCTTTTGCATTGCTTCTTAAATGAATTTTTTAGAAGTCCAAAGAGTTTGGTAATAACTAAAAAATTATATATTTTCTAAAAATAATATATTGTAGTAAAAAATTTGAAAAAACACTTCGAAAATGGTTATCTAGGAAGTGTGTTTAAACTGATCCTCGCTCTTATAGTTTAAACATTTATGTATTCTTAGTTTTATAGTTTAAAAATATTTTGGAATAATATTTCCGGACAATAAGAAATTTCTTGCTAGTCACCATTAAATTTTTTTACCTCTCCTTTATGTATTCCTCTCTCATTCTTTTATCGGGGTTCCCCTTATTTCTTATTTATCAAAAATTTTGTAGATTCATGATTCTACTCTTTGCTCAGTAGAAAAGTATTGTCATTTATTTTTTCTTTCAAATTTGATTCGATACGTATATTTCTCTGTTTTGTATTATATATTTAACAAAATTAAAAAATTTGGCCATTCAATTTTTTAACTTGGTAGTTGCTAGACTCCAAGAATATGTATATACATTCATGTCGACAATAGCTTCGAGAAGAAATAAGATTTGAAAGGGGTCGTTTGAGATATACATAACATCTATTTCATATATAATTATGAGTTTGGTATAACGAATTTATCAATATAAATTTGTCACATTTTATTTACATTATCAATCATAAATGCATGCCCACTTGCCTCTCTTATTTGAATAATTAATTCATTTATTTCAATATTACCTAGACCAATCATACATTAATAATAAAAGACATCACCCAACTTGAGCCGACTTGAACACAGTTCCCCTAATTATAAATCAATTTTTCATTTTACAATTTATAGGAATTCAAATATTGTTTTCTTCATTCTATACAAATTGAAATTTCCATGAGGTATTACTATAATTTTTTTCGATTGATATCTAAGTTAATTATCAATTATTATTTTTGAAAAAAAAATAAATTATTGATTATGTAAATCAGAAATTAGGACCAAAAGTCGCTCATGGACTTTTTTCGCCTAGTTAATCCTTCAACTTTCCCTATTATAAGTAATTAACTAATATTATTCCTTAGCCTTCTAATGAATTTCCCTAAATTATTAACTAATCTTTCTCAGTCATTAACAAAACACTACAAAAATAATATATATATATATATATATAATTTTCACGTTTTTATCACAACTTAGATTAGTTAAAATTAAAAAATTATAATTAAAATTTAGAGAAAATAAGTGAATCTAAACATAACCAAGTGGATAAGATATTAGTTGCTTATTGAGGTCAATTGTTCAATTTTCTACTCACACATTGAATAGAAATTCGTAGTTATACAATTTTTATAAATACATTTATTCAAATAAAAATTCATAATGTTGTACGAATAATATTCGTAGACAATCTCTATACGATAGAATTTACGTATGCTTTTATTCAATAACCAACAAAACAATCACAAACACTTTTTTAGTTCATACCTTATGTTGTCGTTAAAAAAAAAAAGAAAAAAAATACCAATTTGGTATCTTTCTCTCATTAAAATGTCACATCGATTGAGAGGTTCTATAAAATTTAAATTCAACCTAGCCACCCACTTGTAAACTCAATTAATAGTTCGCTATGGTACATTATTCTCGTCAAATTAATAATTTCTATATACAGAACTAAATTAAATAACTCATCATAAATTAAAATAAATTTCACTCGTAATTATTTTAATTGGACCATACTAGACCAGAATGTAATATTAACTCCTTATCCGACTCGCCTACTTTTAATATTATTTCCTAATATCATATATAAAAGAAAACGCAGTGGCATCCAGCTCAAAGCTAGAGCATTAATTTAAGCATGAATATTATACATTAAATATTAATTTTTATTTCCTTTTCCAATTAATGTTTTTATTTATTAAGCTATCAACTTGAGCCGAATCTATTTAAATAACTTAAGGATTAATTTAACCAAATAAAAATTTGGGTCTACTTTTTATTCTTTTTAAGAAAAAGTAAAGAACCTTGAGAATTTAATAGGAAAGATTTGGAAATTGGGTGATTTTAAAATATTTCTTTTAATTTCTAACCATAAATATTGCTTCTCCAAGAAAACTATATCTATATATCCTAACTTTTGCCCAAAGAATCAAAGATATTATATGCAGTTTTTTATTTTTAATTTAATTCACTTAATTTTTTACTTTTTGGAAGCCTTTTCTTAATTTAATTCATTAACTTTGGGGGGAAATAAAGTTTATGCACACATTTCTAGACATAGCTAAAGATTTGGTGATATAATTAAAATTCTAATACATAGAATCATTACTAAATTAAAGAACATAATGATATACTATATTCTCATAAAACTTATTTTTTAATTTATCAAATATATAAAAGTTAAAAATTATTCTTTTATTCCCATACTTTAAAACTTTTGTTTCAATTTAATCCTCATATATTCTAAAAAGTTTTATTAAAGTCCCAACATTCAATTAAAATTTAGTAGAAAGTTATTTATAACATTTGTGAGAAATAACATCAATCTACTAAATAAAAATTTATTTTTAAATATAACCGAAGTTATAACATAAAACACACTAAAAGAATGTCGAAGTTATGCTATATTGAAAAGGAATGAAGCGTTGTAACATTTTTTAAATAAATATTAAATTTTATCAATTAAGTAGCAATTTCTCATTAATATTGATACAAATGAAAGTACTATATATATTCTCTCAGTTAGTTTATTTTAACCAAAAAAAACTTTATTTAGTTATAAAAGATAATAATAATAATAAATAAATAAAGTACCTCAAATTACTCACATGATAATTGAGTTTTATATCTAGAAAAGGTGGTTCTTTTTTTTTCTTCTCAAACTTAGAGTTTGATGGCTCAAAGTGTTGCAAAATGGTCAAATTTAGTAGACTAAAAATCAACCTTTGTGTGAGCCCCCACTATGTAGGACAAAAATGGCATATTTGTCATCTTGTTCACACATTTGATCCAATAATTATCCAAATCTTTGTAACAAAATCATCCATTTTAGACTTTCTCACACTCTTGTCCCTCAATAATTCAATCTACTTCATGATCTCGTTGTATATGACTTTGTAATTTTCAAGTGGAATTTACAATAAGGATAATAGCTTCACTTATTTTTTGTATTTGTAATTTTTAAGTGAAATTCAACGGTAAATATATATTAGGAATGTAAGTTCGAAGTAGATAATATTATACTATTATAGAGATATATATAAGTTGGGCATAAATTATAACGTCAAAATCCTTGCAGAACAGTTTTTTTTTACCCTTTCGTGTTCAACAAAGAGGGGGAGATTTGAACATTTATTTTTAGGGAGACAAGTAATATATATCTTGACTAGTTGGACTACACTCACGTCATCAAAGATTACCAAACTCTTACTAAAGATGACATTAAACTAGTCTCACACTTGTGTAAATGAACGATATCTATAGGAATAAAACTTGGACTAGCTTTAAAAGTATATGTAACATATGTTTTTACTTTTATAAAATAATAATATGGTTTTCCTAAACTAAGAATAATATCATTGCGAGAATAATTATTTTTGTTGACTTGACCACTGGTTAGTATCAAGGTTTTTTTTCTTGTAAAAATGTCTCTTAAAAAATTAAGATTTCGTGGTAAGAATCGATGTCAATTGTTGCTGAGTATATCTAATATTGATATTTGAAATCTGAAAATTGATATGAACATAAATATTGAAATGTCGTAAAAAGGCACTGAAAAGTGACAAAAATAATTAACCATACATGTTAATATTAATTCTATCTTTATTTCCTAATTTACGAATCCTGAAAACATATCAATCCAAATTCAATTTACCCTGTAAAAGGGAAATTAAAGATCTTGGAAATGGAGAGGCAGAGCTTGTTGGTGGCCCTAAAAAGGGAAGGCAAATTAAAGTGAGAAAAATGAGAGAGGATACAATACAAACAAAACCCAAATAATTAAAATTAGGTGAAGTGTTGATTTTTAAGATATGAATTGAATTAATAATTTTGGCAGTCAAAGATGTGACCTTTCTGTCGGCAGTCTTTCCATAGGCTTTTGCCTCACTTTAATTTGTTTAACAAAAATATGTACAAGAGAGAGTTGTGAAATCAAAATCAAATTATTTTCATTTTAGTTGATAATTTCATTCTTATTGATTATCTCATGAAAACGACACGACGAAGATGGTGTTCGGTTTGTAAAGCGTGCAAACAAAATGAGAGTAAAATTCATGGTATATAAGAGAAGACAACCAAAAGCAATGCCATGTGAGGACTATGTCCAAAGCATATAATATCGTCATATCCATTTTCAATTTGTTCGAAAACATAATTAAAAATATAATTCTATCGTTATTTTATTTTTCTATTTATATAAATATACTTGGAGTCGTGTAATTCTATTTTTCTATTTATTAAAAGGAATAAATAGAAATGATGAGCGAAAACGTTAACCCACAGTCCCTTAGGTTACTAATTCATTGATCGAAAAGCTTTATAAAAAAAAATTCAGTGGTGAGATTTGGAGGATATTATTTTGCATTTATATACTTTTAGTTTATGGAGATTGACTTAAAATAATAAAGAAAGTTCAAATTTTCTTTTCATTGATTAAATAATAAGAGATTCTTTTTTTCCCCTTTTAGTACAAATAATTTGATTGATAAGTTGGTTGGATCAATTTAATCTAATTAAGGGGGTAATAATTAAAAGTTTTATTGCCTTGATTTTCCACAAAAATGTAAACCAAATCAATCATATATATATATATATTAAAAGTTGATTATCACATCCTATGAGTTAAAGAGAATATACTTCGATTCTATTTTCCACAAAACAAAAAAAAAATTGGTGTCAAATCAACTGCATTAATTGTCAATTTGGGAAGAATGCGAAGGGATTAAGCTTGATTGTGCCAAACAAAGTTAAGAAAAAAACTCAACAAAATTGTTTTTAGTTTTCCATATTTAAGTATAATTACAAAGCTTTGGAAATTAACATATTTTATTACATTTGAAAATCATAACATTAGGAACATAGATAAGGTATAAGTTACACGAGAACAGTACTCAGGAAAAGAAAAAACTTAGATGATAATAAAATGCATGAAAAATAAATAATCGTAATAATAGAAAAAAAAAAGATCAAAAGTGTTGCTCTCAACTCAACTAAATTACAATAAACTAATTAAACCCCTGGAATTATTGAAATTAAAAAAAAAAACTAAACTCATTTAATTATATCTCCAAACATGACATTTTGATTAATTATGGCTTAATCAAATTAGTGTACCGTTTATAAGGCAAAAAGTATATAACATTTTCAATCATAACCAATGACTATCGATACCTGTAAACTAAATCTATACACTCGAAAGTAGATTTTTTTTTCATGCAACATGTGGAGATGGAGGAACAAACTCGTCACTTAATATTGAGCTATGCTCGCTTTGGTTTCGAAAATTGAGCTTTTAGAAGTTCTTGAACGGAATTAAAATAGTATAATTTAACTTTGATTAAGGATGTAACCAAATTAAACTTCATATTAGTTATTAAATATATCATGTTTTTTCTTTTCACCTTCTTTCCAATCACTTTCCCTATAAAATTTCTCAGAGATTAAATTTATATTTGGTGGGGTTCTCTCTTATAAAGATTTGAGCAAAAGGAAAATGACTGATTGGTTTTATATTAAATATTCATGCATGCACTTTGATGTCTTCTTTCTCATGATTGAAGTTGTTGAACTAAATAAATTTTGATGTAGAAAATTTTAGACAACGACAAATTTTTAATTGGGAAAAAAAGAGATTCATAATCTAATAATTCTTTTGGTTTCTAAATTTTTAAAGACTTTGTATGAAAATCATTTTTAGTCCGTTAAGTTTAGAGATGATTAAATTTTGAGTTTTCGAATGAACTTAGGTGTTATTAAAATGATTAATTGAACTTGAATAATTTTTTTTATGTAAAATTTGAACACTGAATTATATTATTTTAAAATGTAACTAAATAATGAAACTAATATTTAAAAGAAAAATGTAGCAAAGTCTCATTTCTCTTCTTGTTTAGAAACGTACACAAAATGGCGGGAAGATTAATTATTACAATTTCATTGATCTTTCATTTAGAAATTTATTTAATTTAAAAGGAACTTCGAGGTAAAATTTGAGGGGATCACAAAAATAATTTAATAAAATTTGATCATATTATTTTTATAGCACATTATTTCCAAATTAAAAGAAAAAAAAAGACATAATGTAAAAAAAAAACAAGTGAGACATCTTACATGTGCTGGAAAATACGTAAGAATTACTAATGTCTAAGGGACCAATAAGTCACCCGTGATGATTAGAATTTAGAATACCTTATTGTTAATCAATTATAGAAATTGATATTCATTTTAACCAATGTGGGAAAGAATATAGAGTTGAATAGGAATAATTTATTCCGTAGAGAGTCTTTGTTTTTCTTTTCATTATTTCAACCTATAGAAAAAGATAAGAAAAAATAATTGATCCGACAAAATTTTTGAATATGCTACTATGTATTGTGTAATCAAAATGACTCAATTTAGATATGTATGAATAAAAGCATATATCACGTTTGTGACTCAAATAATATATTAACTTGGTCGCAGTCATACGAGTGGTCTCAATCATGATATTCAAACAACTAGATTTATATATTAGAAAACACGTACGTGCTCCATGTTAATGTTTTAGCACGTAAGTGTTTTCTACCATCATTGATACTTTTACTTTATTAAGAATAATGTACCATAGTCAAATAATAAAAACTCTAGTTTTTTAAGTTAATTTTCTTTTCTCACTTAAGTGTCGACTAAAATAATACATCATATTATAAAATTTATTTGTCACATTAGGTTTATGTTAATCTCTAATAATAATAAGCTTTAATCAAGTATAATTTTGTACTAGAAGAAATAATAATAATAATAATAGTTAGGTATAATTTTAAAATATATGGACAAACTCGAAATTAAAGTAAAGTTATAGTATTGAAATTAAAAGTATAATTTAACAAAATAAAAATGAAACTTTTGTAAACTGAAATATTAAAAGCCTACTAATAGATAATGTTGACGGTAAAATCGAGACACACGTCACCATATGTGAGGCGCAGGACCATAGGTGGTCACACACCATATACTTCGATGGTAGGATTGTGCGCCTCACCTCCTACGATATGGGAAGCACTGCGACCGGACAGCTGCAGGCGACATATTTCAAACTTGCAAGTTAAGGGGCCACCGAGTGATTTTCGAGGGCGTACACTCTCGTCAGATGTCGTACAACCCAACGCACTCCTATCGCTCCAACAGTTGTTCTTTTTGGTTCGCTATACAAACCTATAAAAGAGAAGGATCCTCACCTTCATCAAGTAAAAAGTTTGTCACTAAACTCTAAAGATATCTTTTCCTATTCCTTACTTCGATCACTAATTTGAGTGTTAGAAATTTATTAGATGAGTTGATTCTCCGTCGAATTCTTTGGTTGCAGACGCGAAGTTACTCGCACGTAAACGGCTACCAAGTTCGCCTTCAAACCTAGAATAATAAAGTAATTTTGTAGAGTAGATAATGGGAATGGTGAGTAAAGTGGAAGGGTGGGGTCATTGGAAGCCGTAAAATCTCGATTTCCACGTGTTCACTGTATTTACCTTTTTTCCATCTTGTCAGTCCTATCCAGTGGGCCCCACCAAATTTCCCTTTTTGACCCCGTTTTTTTTTACTGTTTGCTTTCTCTCTCCCACCCCGACGCCGACGGTAAAAGTAAAACTCATTTTTCACCTTTTTCTTTTTCCTTCTATTCTATTTTTTTAATTACAGTTTTTATTCCTCGCTATATACGATTTTATAATTTTTCCAGTTCTTTTAGAAGGAATAATAATCAATCCGACTAATTCAAATATTTCTTAGTAGATAATGTATTTAATATTTATCATCTTTCTTGGGATGAATGGTTGTATCATCGTCCATGTATATTTGAATTCATAAATTTAATAGTTTGAGTTTGATTATTTTGATTTTCATGATTTTAAATTTTTTAATTTTATTTTCTAATTTGAACGAATATTTTCACAAATTGTCTCTACCAAGAAACAAGTTTATATTATTTATTTAGTTGATTATGTTAATTGATTTATTAAAATTTATGGTCAATAGAAAAATAGTAGTAATAGAATAGGTAAACATCAAGAGCTACTTATGAATATTGATATTAGGTAGTAAAATAATAATAAGAACCAAAATATTTAGTCAATAATGAAAATATTCATTTTAAGGTTGGTTTACCACCTAAAATCGACTCATCTTCTTTTTTTGTTGTACATTACCTATAATTTTGAATTTTAAAAAAGTTTATACTAACATTTCCTCTAATCCATTAAAATTTGTCCTTACTCCCTAAATAATTCTTAATTAATTATAACAATAAATATTGAACTTTGGTTTTTTAAACTCAAAAAACCAAAGACTATAATTTAACATTTGGTTTTAGAATTATTATGTAATTAGGGAGTCCCAAGAAACGAGGATGCGAAGGGAATATTCACGTGCGGGCACTCACAGAGTCGGTCGGCACCGCCCCCACTATGGTTGGGAACGCGGAAAGTTGCGTGTTTTTTGGGGGAATGGGAGCCGCCCATCCACTTTCGATGGCTTCGACCGGACGGCCGACATTGCGCCTCCATTTTAATGCCGGTGGACCCTCCCACACTCTACACTAGCCCCCACCAACCCCATCCACTCCCATTCCCACCATTATACAAATTTAAATTCCTCATTTTAATAATTCGATTAATGTCACCACACATTTTCCTATGTAACATTTTCACTAAGCTGTATAGTTGAATGAAATAAATAAATCAAATATTTTACCACATTTCCACCAAGTCTCGTGGTCTAATCACATCGTTTATCCAAACTAAATGTATAATTTAAAATAATAATTAATCTTTCATGTCAATGGTTAATATGGGCATATCTCTCTATTGAATTGGTTTATAAGAAAGGAATAAGAATTTGAATTTCCTCTCTCACGTATTTTTTAACTAAAAACTATCATTTTGAATATAATATAGGTTTAAATACTAACTTTGATGTCCTTACAAAACATTCATTTTAATTCATATATTTTTCATTTTATTCTCTCTAATATGCAAAAGTCTATTTTGGTCATTTTATTTTTTATATATCGATATTTAATACACACATTTTATAAATATAGGTAATAGGTAGAGTAGTAGAAGGAGCCAAGACTCAGAGGTGTAGGGTCCCGTGGAGGAGAGGATAAAGTTCTACACCTTTTACGGGTAGGGTAAGACCAATAAAAAGTAAAGACAAAAAGTTCAAATACTAGTTTCGTCCGTCCCAACGCCTTCGGTTTTGATTCATTTTGTAATTTTAGTTTATTTTGGTCCCTGTAATATCTTCATTTTAATCCCTCAGCTCTAAAGTTTGATTTATTTTTATATGTACTTTCAAAATATTTATTCTAGTCTGTATTTTCACAAGGTGACTATTTTAATTTTTTAATTTCATTTTTTTTTATTACAGTTTCAATACGACATTATATTTAAAATATTTCTTCAAAACGTAACAATGACTTTATATCCAATGATTTTTAAAATATAGACATGATTGACCAAAATAAATAAGTATAGAGACCAAAATAGATCGGAGTAAAATATATGACCAAAAATAATATTTTATGGAAAGAAAAACGATAATAAATGTAATTTATATAAATAAAAAAAAAAAGAAAAAAAAAGTGGGGTTCACGCGTGACTTAAAATTAATCAAAGTAATCCATCGTTTCAGTGGCAGTGGCAGTGTACGTAGCACCACCAAAAACAAAGCCTCTCTCGATTTTTGTGCCCTCAATTTCAATCTAAATTTTAATATTTAGTTTCTCTCTCTACCCTTTTTTATTTTTATTTTTTTCTATTATCTCGCTTTCTCTCTCTACCATTCGTGACGTCATCCAATTATGGGACTGGTGCCCTGGCCTTGGTTCTCCCTTATACGCTACCCCTCCTGCTCTTTGCCCTTTTCAGGGGACACCCGGTCCCCGCTTTTTTACTTTAAAGCACTTTTTTTTAATTATAATGATTTTAAATATCCGTCCATATTTTAATCGTACATCCATGTTTGGACATCAATATCGAAAGGTGAATCGCCATATTCGCGAGAGTAAAAAAATAAAATACGAAAAATATCAACAAATTATTATTAATATATAATATTAATATTAATTATTTTTAATTCATTTTCAAATGATGTTTATTTGTTAATTTAAATATTTTTTACGATTTTTAATTTTTCTATTTTTTACAAAAATATCTATTAATATCTACATTTTATTTATATTTTCATCGATATTTCCATGAAATTGAGATATTGACATTTCATCGATATCAACATTTAAAATCTTACAGAGAAGTGAGGATCAAGGTTTTTGTACCTATTTCACCTACTCTCATGTTTATATTTTTAAAATTTGAATTTCAATCTTTCTAATAGTCAGAGTTATCCAAACCAAAAACATTATAATTATCCAGCGATTTTAAAATTATTTTATTTTTGTTTCTGAATTTTTTTGAAAATTTATTTCCTTCTAACAATCTGATATATTAACTTTTATATATTGAAGTTACGTTCGTGGGCTGAGCCAAACATAAGGTGACCAAGACTATGCAGGAAAATTAGAACAATGATTGAGATGATTAAATCGATTATATTTAAAAATTCAATAACTAAAATGTTGTTATTTTCTAAATTCATGAACTGGAATAGATATTTTAAAAGTTAAGATCATTAAAAAAATTCCATTTGTTTTTTAAGTTTTTATGAATCCTAAAAAGTTTTAGAGGACTCATTTATATTAAATCTATAATTTAAAGGGAATGATAACCTAATTTTGGTCTCTAAATATATTTTCTTTAACCTTCGTTAACTCAATCAAATATAATCAGTGTTTAGTATTGTTAATGCTGATTTTTGTCACGTGTCGGGAATCAACGAGAGTCGCACTCGGACAAGCTATGGAAGCTCGAGCCGGAGAGAGAAAGATCTGCAAAAATAAGAAGAACACTCTAAAGCTCAAGTTAGTCTAAGTTCGAACTGGGCAGTTTAACTTCAAACAAAATTACATACTTAATTGGGTAGAACAATGATGTATTAATATGGATGAGTGGGTAGTTACCCATCCCGTCAACTATAGAACTGTTTCTTAAGTTGGTCTATTACTTCTGTACTGTAGATAGAATCGCGTGACGTTATAACTCATTCCTAATGAGCTCGAGATCGAGTATGATTTGTTTGCAAGGTGCTAAGTTCACTATGCCAACTTGGGAGCTGGTCGTAAATCTTGACCACTGAGATTAGCCCATGTGGCTCATGATCTCTCCTCCACAAGTGTATGGGTTATTAGTTCAATCCTTAAGTTTTAGTTGATGAAGATGTATATACATAGCTACAACTCAACTTTTAGTGTATAAATAAGGTAAAAAGTTCTAAAAGAATAAAAGGCCTAAAATTCTAAACAATTAGTTTGTTGTTATTTATCCATTTCTAAAAGTTCTTTTGCTACTAAAAAATAATATATATTTAGTAAATTTCTTTTTTGAACACACCAAAAACATTTGAAAAAGAAAAAGAAAATGTAAAGGAAACGAAGAATATAAGAAGAGGGCGCGAGAGTGAGGGGGTGGTATCACCCTTCACCACCACGTCCGACGCCACGTCGGATTCGGCCACGCGAATCCTTAGGCGTTTGAGAGTCACGCGTCCCACATACTCCTCCCCCTCACAGCCTGGCAACTTCTTTTGACTATACTCACAGTCCAATCCCCTCCCTCCACGTGTCGCATTGATGGTGACGCATGTGTTCCTCATACAGCTGTCTCCTTTGTTCATATCCAAACACCTCAAAAGAAGCCCACTATAAATACCACCACCAATTTCTTCTCCCTTTAAACCAAAATACGAAAATCATTTTTCCTTTTCCAACTTTGCCCCTCACTCATGGCCTCTATTTACCATCTTGCCCCTCTCTGTTTCGCTCTGTTTTTCCTCTTCTGCTCTTCCTCCGCCGCCGCCGAGCAGCTTCTCGGTCGGAAGCTGGCGGCGCTCGTCGAGCAACAGCCGCTGGTACTGGAGTACCACAAGGGAACTCTTCTCAAAGGAAATATCACCGTTAATTTGATCTGGTACGGCCAATTTACTCCTTCTCAGCGCTCTGTAATCGTCGATTTCGTTCAATCTCTGAGCTACTACCGAGCTCCGGCGCCTTCGGCGGCGCTCTGGTGGAAGACGACGGAGAAATACAAGGGCGGATCGTCGAATCTCGTCGTCGGGAAGCAGATTCTGCACGAGACTTATACTTTGGGGAAGAATCTGAAGGACCTGCATCTCAGGGCTCTGGCGAGGAAGGCCAATCAATTGAACTCTGTTAACGTGGTTCTGACTGCGAAGGATGTTGCCGTCGATGGGTTCTGCCGGAGCCGTTGCGGGACTCACGGGTCGATTCCGGTGGGGAGGAGCAGGGCCCGAACCGCTTTCGTTTGGGTCGGAAACTCCGAAGATCAGTGCCCCGGGTACTGCGCCTGGCCCTTTCACCAGCCGATTTACGGCCCGCAGACGCCGCCGTTGATCGCCCCCAACGGCGACGTCGGAATCGACGGTATGATCATCAATTTGGCGACGGTTCTGGCCGGAACCGTGACGAACCCCTTCAACGACGGGTACTTTCAGGGCCCGGCGACGGCGCCGCTGGAAGCGGTTTCGGCCTGCACCGGGCTGTTCGGGTCCGGAGCCTACCCCGGGTACCCGGGTCAGGCTCTGGTGGACAAGGTCACCGGAGCGAGCTTCAATGCCCACGGCGTGAACGGACGGAAGTTTCTCCTTCCGGCGATGTGGGACCCGCAGTCCTCTACGTGTAAGACGCTGGTGTGACGTGGCAGACGGAGCGGTACGTGGCAGGGCAGACGTGTCCTGTTTTTTTCCCTGTAGATATATATATAATATATGAAGCACAAATATAATCCACGAAAATGGGTTTGCTTGCCGTACGGTCGGGTGGAGGGATGAAACGTTGTCGTTTAGGGTGACGTGTAAATTTTTCATTTGAAGCGTGGAGGAAAAAGAATATAAATAATGTAAACTTTTTAGTTAAATGAAAAGTAAAAAAAAAAAAAGAAAAGAAAAGAAATTAAAAGCAAGATAAAGGAGCAGTAATTATTAGGTGGTATTTTTATTTTATTTTTCCAAAGTGGAGAATTTGTGAGTGTTTGGTAATGGGAATAAAGTAAAGGTAATGATGGGAATAGAGGTGAAGGAATTTAGGAGGGAGAAGAAAAAATGGGATAAAGAAGATATGAGAATCATTGTTTTTTGAATTTCGTGGGCTCACACCTTTTGAAGAACAAACATGTGGCCAATGGATTTTATTTTCTTTTCAATATTTGTTGGTAAAGTTTTGGAAATTTAATAAGTATTATTAGCTTTACTAAAGTTTTGTCTTTACATATTTTGTAATATTGAATTGTATCAATTGACTCATTAGATTATTATCAATGGATGAAATGAAATTTTAAAGAGTTTACAAAACAATGAGAGGACCCTTCAAATGATGATTAAATAGTACATTAAATGTATAATATGATCAAATGGATATGTAAATGAAAGATGTTGGCTTGAACATAAGGTAATATCGTTAACGACAAGTAGATTAGAACTTTTTTTTTTAGTTGAAATTCTTTTCTCAAATGTAGAGTATGCCTTAATATTTTGTTGTTTTATATTTTAACAACTGTAGATTCTGCTTTTTTTTTAATGTAACGCTTTTTTATTTACGATATAAAAAAAATTTAGTTTAAATCCTCATCCTACAAAACTTTTATTAAAATTTTTTTGTTCATATTTTTCATATTTGTATAGACAAACTATTTTATTAGTTTATCTATCAATTGCAATAATTGTTTCTCGGATTTTAAATGTGGTGAGTAGTGTAACCTTTAATGGTCATAATACTTATTATTCAATTATGCTCACTTTGACGGTCATAATCCTTATTAATGATAAAAAAAATTAAATAAAATATAAAATTGACTTTTATGTATAGTTTCCTTTGAGTTTGAAAAAGGTAATTATATATATACTTTCTTTCTAGAAGTTTGTTTCTTTCTAGAAGTTTGTTAATCATTGGATTTCGATAATGGTATTCGTTGACGATCGAGATTGTGTAGAGATAACAATTACTTACCATATTCATCATTTTTTATTTATTAATATATTTCGTCGAAGACGACTTTAACATTAGAGGTAGATGGTAGATATTTCAATATAATTATTAAGACCTGATTTTAATGTTTGAACTCTTTCCTTTATTATTTAATCTCATTTCTTAAAACTTCATTATAATTCAATTTTCGTCAAGATTCATATTCAAAATTTATCATAAAGTGAAATGCAAGATTATAACAGATTAGGAACTTTATGTTCATCATATGCACTAAATCCAAATTTTAACATAAGATGGTAGATTAAAAGTTAAGTTGGTTCAAACACAGTCTACACTAAATCTCCTACAATGTTATAATATGTAATGGTCAAGTTCTTTAACATTATAAATTTCATTTAAAATCTAATGCAGAAAACTTGTAATTGTTGCAAAAATTTAGAAGGAAAAACTAAATTATTAATGTCTAGATTTTGAGCGTTGCAGTTTAAAGTTTAAAAGACCGACATACGAAGTGAAAATTTGAAGACCAAATATTCGAAACCGAACCAAAAATAAAAGTGAGAAGAAAAATTAAAACTTTAACCAAACTAAAAAGTCAGTTGCTAGCATTAAAATAGGGCCTAAAATACACAAGAATGAGACAGGTTCCGAAAATGAAAGCTCATTTGGGCCAAACCACGAGTTTTTCCCATTTGAAAAGAGAGTTATTTTTTTCTACCACTCCATGACAAACCAAATTAAAAAAAAAAAAACAATATTATTACATTACAAATGAGAGGATTGAATCCAAACACCAACAAAGGAAGGCAAATTAAGACCAGACAGTAATGTCTAACAAATTGATTTGATATAGGCTAAATGGAAGTAAAGGTAATTATTAATTACACTAACCGATCAGAAACAAGTAATAGTTTGGTGCATCCATGGACTCTTGTTCTTCAAACCAGAACTTTTACAACTGACAGAACTAGCAGATGGGGGAAACAAACCCAGACAAAATCTTGGCACAGAATTGAATAAAAGAAGCAAGCAATAAATATATAAAATCGTTTAGTTCGATACGAGTATTGTGTTCCATCTTTAGCTTCAAACTCAATGCACAATTACAAAGATCTTGAAAACTTACCTGCAGCAAGTCCAGAGGAGCCTTTTCCTTTACACAGTGATAGCAGAGCTTTGACAAATTTTTTTTTTCCCTCCTTTTTTCACTTTGTTAAAGTGATTGAACCTGCATCGTGCTTCCTCACACTCCGTTTCTTTTAATAAACAGAAAAGATCTCTTAAAATTATACCAAACATCAATTTCCATCATAAATAAAGAGAAGGGCAAGCAGTCATTCAAGTGTGATAATATCACTAATTCAACATTGCCCCTAACAAAATTAACATTCAATAGTAGGGGCCATAACGCGTTGGCATTCTGAACCTCGGGACTTTCCTGCAACAGATAGAACTATGCTAAATGTCTAGGAAGAGAGCGAAACATTCAAGTGGTTAGCATGGGGAATTTTGTACTCAATAATCGTACCCGTATCCATATGGTGAGAAGAAATAAGGAGCGACATATGGGCTCCTGGATCGAGCACCCATAAATGGATTGGATCGGCGTGGACGATACTGCTTCATCCCAGGTATGTTTGTCCTCTTCGCAGTTACCTACAACATACTCAAAACTTCAATTTTTGACCAAAAGAAGTGGATGAAAAATCAGTAGAATAACCATAAACACACCAATCAAATAATAAATCAAAACATGTTAACCTTCAGCTGTCGACCATGTAGTTCTGATTCATTCAGAAGGAGAGCCTCTTGAACAGCTTCGGGCTCAAGGAATTCAACATAAGCATAACCCTTTGGTTGCCCAAACTTATCAGTGCGAATGGTGATTCTGTTTACAGTTCCACATGACTGGAAATGTTGCTGTACTTCTTCTGGGGTACATGAGTAGTCAACCTGTTCCAATTGAAGCTCAAAACACTTATGTCATACCACGAAAAATCAGAACTAAAAGTACAACTAAAGCTAAACGGGTCAACTTAGATTTCCAAATGAACAAAACTCAGCTATACACTAGTAAAATAAACATAGTCAATTCCTAATACTTTATATATATTATATTTATATAAAATAAAAAAGTGGATCTCACCATTATCTTTTAATCAAAAAATGAGGCACATCATCTTACTGGGTGGCCAAATTTTTTTCTTTACGAAATTAAGTTATGACTTGAATTATAAGCAGCAAGTCAGTTGCCACAAGTTCTACACAATCTCTCAGCTAACTGAGATGCATGCTAATCATAGTAACATCAAATACACCACCAACTCTGTATACCTGAAAAATAAAAAATAAGAAATAGAAAAAGGATGGGCCTCAATCATTCATTATAATTATCCCCTTTCTATTTCCAAATAGACACCCATTCATAAGCAGACGAGCGACGACCAAGCAACTCTAATTTCTCCAGAATGGTTCTCCAGTAAAATCCTAGACGTCTAAAATTGTGTTGACCCATGATTATAACAGGATGTGTGTTCTTCACACAGGAATGAATATGTAATAGCCAAGTAAACAGAAACCATCCAAGGAACTCATTCTCATGTACATAATCTATAGAACGGCAAAAATATTTTATTTCTAAAAAAAAAAGTATATTTATCCAGGTATTTCACTCAAAGAGTCAAATTTAATCTTAAAATTTCAGTTTCATCCAATCACACACCTGAACTTGAATAGTTAAAACTCCTGTGTTAGTTGGTCACTATTTTTAGTTTTTTAAGATTCGTGGTTAAGTGTGGACTCTTGTTACTAGTCAGACTATTCTTGTGTACTTGTTTATTGTTGGGCATAGATGTTTTTGTAGTTGGTTTCAGAGCTTTTCAAGCTGTATTTTGTTGGGTTGTTTTATTGGTTGGGTTTGAACTATTTATAAGTTAGTTTTAAAATAATTTTCTAACTCAATAGTTAATAGTAAGGAGGGTATTAATTTTATAACTTATTCAAGCTCAGAGTTCAATTTGATGAAACTAAAAATTTTTAAATTAAAATTGAGTGAGCTAAGTGCAAGGGTAAAAAATGAATTTTGCCCGAAAGTAGAAACATAAAAAAGCTTCCCTAATTACATTTATTTCCTTTCCTTGACGGATTAAGGGAGGAGGACAGGATAACAAAGAATATTTGGAGGTCCCTCACCATAGATTATAAATCACTTAAACAATCCTCGAACGGTGGTCCACCAATGCCAGCTTCAACATAAGACAATAACATACCTCAGCGCCACGGCTAGTCCTCATTAGTTGTGAATGCACACTACTTCCCTCCAAAACTTGTCAAGCCCTTTCCATCATTCCAGCCCAATCAAGCAAACCAGTAAAACTTCTGCTGACTTTATCCATAGTCAAACATACCCCTTTCTACGCTAGTGAGTTTATTTTATCTTCTTTCTTTTTTTCCAACTCCTCATTACCCACATAGCCTCAAACTTGAGACATGTAAGTTTGACTGAATCTCAGCCCACCCACTTAGCCAACAAGGCACGAGCTACGAGACATTTAGGTATATTTTCTCTTCACGTAAACTCATCTCAACATTTTTCTCCCAGACACTCTTTTCAAAACTAACTTTTTACCCTCTTAAAAATTTTTACACCTTACCCTTCAATACATCATATTTT
This sequence comes from Momordica charantia, assembly GCF_013281855.1. Classification (NCBI taxonomy): domain Eukaryota; kingdom Viridiplantae; phylum Streptophyta; class Magnoliopsida; order Cucurbitales; family Cucurbitaceae; genus Momordica; species Momordica charantia. Next base: position 2,328,546 of record NW_028275158.1, read on the forward strand.
TTATATATTCTTTCTTGGGACAAGAAACCTTTTTTTTTTTTTTTTTTAAATACTAGATAGCTATCTTTATAATATATCAGAGAATTTCCGACTTCAGCAATAGGTAATCAGAAAACCTGATGAAGTAACCCTAACCTGTAATTGCAGTCAAACACAGGAGTCAAATCAGGCTAGAAACACCAACATATGCTAAAATTTCAAGCACAGTGAAGAAACGGGTCATTCATAAAATTTTAGAAGAAACCATCTGAATTGAATTGAATTTATGGCAATAATCCCTAGAAAATATTCCATGAGACATAAGTAATTATAGATTTCAAAGCTCTTAAAGGGCAGAATTATAGATAATAAAACAATGATCCTGCCTAACATCTTTTAAATAGTACTACTGGCAAAGCAACCAACACTTCAACACCCTCAAACTGGAAAGCATGTTCCTAGCTCTTCCAATGACAAGAATGAAATGTACCAGAAGGAACTCATGGCTTACTGAAATTTAATAAACCTTAATGACCATATTGGGAATGAAACCAAACGATTGAAAGTCAGCCGGTTCCAGCCACGTCAAGAAGCAAATAAATGAAGCCTCAAAGGAAATGATGCTCAAAATGCTCTTTCTAATGTTAAACGAAGAAGATAGTTCTTCTGTAAGTGGCTTCTCTAGCCAATATACCTCCATTCCATTTTAAAATATAAAAAATTGTCAAATACTTCAATAAGATTGACCCATTCTTCATATAAAGGCACTCATAGTAACTATAGAACTTAGAAGTACTGATGATTGTTATAAAAGGAAGCAGAAAAGAAGCAACTCGAAGTTTCCCTTTATAAATAACTTAAAATGTTAGAAACAACAAATCTAGTAAAAATAAGAGGTCGTGCAAACAGTAAATACATAATGTTGAAGTATTTCATGCAACTAAGAAATGGGGGAAAAGGTGTTTCCTTCCATAAGCTATTATAGTTGATAAATTGATGGCTTCATTCTAATCACACATTGAAAATGAAGTGCACAAGACTTTATTTTACCAAAGGAAGAATGAAGACTGAAATTCAGCCTCTATACCAACTAGCTACACCCAGCGAAGAAAAAAGACGCCCTAAAATTCCATATATTGCAAATAAATGAGAATCAGTTAGCTTGTCATTAAATGGAAATATACAGTCTTCCTTAGGTGAGCTAAGCTGATGATATTCCAGAATTTAACATGAACAAAGAGAATCCTTTCACCCATTAAAAGTTCAGGTAACTGATAAGTATGAGTGGCAAAAGCAAGAAAATGGATTAATATGAAAAAGGCAAATAATAGTAGTCATGGAAAAAAAGAACTTACATTGCCTACAAACACTGACCGTGCATCCACTTCCTCCCTATTTGCTTGACTTGCAGCAGCACTTGCTGGATCTGGTAGTACGAAAAGTGGTGAAACAGTTAACGAGGAAAGGCATGATGGAACTTCTCAAGAATGAGTATGTATTCAAGTGAAAATAGTCTTCATAACTAAAACAAATTCAATTGGCGCAACAACGATTCTGATGCCAATTCCGACGTTGGTATTTTTTTTTTTCAAAGAACAAAAGCAGTACAGTAGCCAACTTCTTCTCTTAATTTATCAAAGGCTCCAAAAAATGCTATAAGAACTTCCATTGAGGATCAAGACGAGAATGGATCATCTCTAAATAGTGAACAGTTTAAAAACCAGTTTCCCAGTAAAAATGTATTTCTCCAATATGTAATCCCAATGCAAGCTTCATGTCTTTTCATAAGATCCAAATGCAAATACATGCTTCCATAAGATTTTCAGATTGTATGCAATCAAAAGTTGACCTTTAGAATTTTTTAAAAAAGAAAAAAAAACCAATTCCAGCCCAAAATTCGCCTTACTGACACAGTATTTACCAAAGAAGATCCAAGTAAGATAATCGTATGACAGTGACACAACGAACAAAAATCCCTCCTTGAGGACGGAAAATCTCCAGCACATTGTAGAAAAGCAGAAAAGGCATTTGGAAAAGCGAGGAAGAGCAGAAACAAACCTTGTACAGAACTCATTTCCTTCTCGACCTTGGCCTGCATCTCACGTAGGGCAGCAGCTTCATCTTCCATCTCTTTCAACCGTTTCTTCATGTCGTCTAGCTCCTGAAACCCGATTAGGAGGCGGAAATGAGATACAGAACCAGAACAAAAGAGATTAATTAGGGTTTATAGCCCTAAAAAGAAGAAGATGGTGAATGAGAATCCATTTGAAAGAGAAGAGAGAAACTGACGACGGCATCGTTGCTCTCCGAGCCAATCATGTCGATGTCTTCGTGCTCCATGACTTCTCCTCCGCCCCTCCGCCCCTTCCCCCGTCTCTCTCTCTCTCTCTCTCTCTCTCTCTCTCTCCCTCTCTCTCAAAGGGAGTTACAGTAACTTCGGGTTCAAACCGGCTCGTATATTTTAGGCATTTTCCATTTCCCCTTTTTTAAAATTAAAAAAAAAACATTTTACTTTTTATTTTTAATTTAGAAAACCCTTTCTTTTATCAATAACTGCAAAATAAGCTAATAGTCCTGATCCAATCAATTCCATGCTATTTATTTTTAAATTAACATATTATTTCTTTTTTGTGGTAAAATTTATTGACATATTAATTTGATATTAAGACTTTTACTTCTTTTTTAATATGAAATATGTATTTTTGTTTTTGTTTTTTTGGGCTGAATAGTGTATCTATTATGTTTTTTCCATCGCTAAAATATAATAACAAAATAATATTATGAAGTTATTAATTAAAAGTATTTCATATCTTAATTTAAATAAGATTTGCGCCATCCCCAATAACTCTTGATCACTTGTAGAGAATGTACCAATTTCTTTAATATTATCGTAATATTCAATTTTGTTCAACTATCATTTCTCCATTAATGAGAATGATTATAATGCAAGTTTTAAAATTTTAAAGATTTATCAAACATTACTATAAAAGTTTAAAGACTAAATATTTGCTTTTCTAAAAAAAATAAAATAAAATAAAATAAAAAGATAGATCTTGTGTCATGTGAAATAAGGTTTTAACACGTACAACTTATTAAGATTTAAATATTTATTATTTTAATCGTTCAAGATTTGTTCATTGACTAAAATTATGATAAAAAAATCAGATAAAAATAAAAATAAACATACTAAAATAGTCATTTTTTAAAATTACCTCAACCAAAACAAATATTTTAAAAATATAAAAACTACCATGAACCAAAATTGAAAATATAAACTAAATCGGATATTTTAAAAGTACAAATACCAAAATGAACTTAATCGAAAAAGAACATTACAATACATTTTGACTTCCTAGATTAACAATTTTTATCGCTACACGAGCTTAATCATTTTGTTGAACAAAACGGGTCAACTTAACTGAAAAAAGTACATTATAATGCTAATAAAGGATCCCATTAGCAAAAAACCCTTTCTTTGGTTTAGTAGTTAGAATAAGCAGCAAAGGATATTAATATCACATGCTAAGGCCAATGGGCCATACTTACTAATGGAAATCCTTCTGTGAAGAGCTAAGAACCCAAAACGATACAAACTAATTCAATACATACTCGCCCCATCAAAAATTAATGCACTTCACTTCACACAAACATCACCAGTTCCGGTCGGTTGTACACATTGTTTTCTCCATCTTCTAATGCTGGATAAGCTGAAACAAGAGCATCCTGGGAACCAATGTACAGCGAGTTATAGATTTTCCAGTATACTTCTCGAACTTTCCGAGCCGGGTGGAAAAGCCCCTGCAGGCAGTAGTTGAGCACAACGGCTGCGCCCAATGCCACCCTCATTCCTTCGATGGCTTCCATCACTGCGTTTATGACGTGCGGGGATGTTTCGAATATGTTCGGCCATACATAGTTCAGCAAGTGGACTAAGGCATCTTCACAACCTAAACCGGCCACCCCTAGAGCCATGTGCTTCACAGCAGACGCTGCGGTTTGTCGGTGGACAAGATCTCGGTCCATCAGAGCATCCTCGAGCAATGGCGTCACTGCATAGATATAGTCCTTTCCCATTTCGCCTATATACTCGAAAAGAAAGGAGAGAGACTTCAACACACCATTTTGCACGTTGAGCTCTGGCACACGATACTCGTTCATTAGGGCAGGCAGAACTGTAAAAGGTGAACATGTTTCTGCGACTATTGCAATTGCGACGGTGGTGCAAACACGATTCTGACGTTCCTGTACTTTTAGATTGTTCAATAAAGTTGCCAAAACATCTTGTGGCCCAATGGCCTTAGCAATATACCCGAAAGTGTTAACCGTGGCACGCCGGATACCCTTCTTGTGTGCTTTGAGCATCTCAAGCAACTCAAAGCAGATCCTCATCCACTCTCTTGCAGGAACAAATTCAGCACCACGATCAGCAATACGACCAACAAGATCAATGCAGTTCTCCTGCACTTTCTCATGTCTGTTCTTCAAAATTGGTGTTAATCTGGGAAGCAGATCCTTGATAGGAGGGGTCATCTTTGTCATACCGATAACATTCACAATAGCCTTGAGAGCTCCCAAAATGGAACCCAGAACTTCAGGGTATTCTTCTCCCAAATACTCATACAAGACAACGCCAAGATGGCCCATGAGTTGTTCCTCTTGGCACTGCTTCATGACAACGGCAATCCTTGAAATAAGATCAGCTGCTTGCTGCCTCACTTTTGCACTCTTGTTATTCAGTCTCCACTTTATGGTACCACAAATCTGGGGAAGATACGGTTTTACTCTTTGCCCAAGAGAGTTGACAACTGCACCGAACCCATTAAGCATCACATTAGCATCATCGCTGGTCTGCTCTTGGAAGGCATAAAGAATCCCATCAATCAACAACTCTTCTAATCGAGCATCAATATCAGATGCACCCAAGTTCGCAACAACTTTCTCTATCGTTTCCATAACCATTCTTCTATAAGGTTCACTTTCATCCTTAAGATCTTCAACAACTCTACCTACAATATCAGCAACACCGACTTTGTTTGCTATCTCAACAGTTGTGTCCACAAGTTGCTTGTAATTTCTACGATCTAAAGCCATTCTTCGAACCCAAAAGTTCCTAAAGAATTCTGGAAGAATATCATTACGAATATAATCAGCCTCTACTCCCTCAGTGCTCACACACTGCTTGACCACTTTGAGAACAATTTTCTTCATTTCTTCATCAGGTGATTGAAACTCTCGAATCAGAATGTACATCACTTCCTTTGTATAGTAGCAGGCATACAGCGCATCCATCAAAGGAATAATAAAACCAATTGCCTTAAGGAAAGCTGCTAACACCTTACCACGGTGCGACCTAATACCCTTCCACAGTGGTTTCAAAACGGAGTCGAAGCTTTCAATACCATATGGAGCTGCAGCCTCAGCAAGTGCAGCTAGAGACAGAGCAGTAATTGTCCTCACCTTTTGGTTCTCGTCATTGAGACCGTGTTCAATAATTTCAACAAGAGACCTAAGATGCGGTAAAACAGCACAACCAATAAGAATAGCAATCTGCTGAACAATCTTAATTCCAGTATGACGTGCTTGCCATGATTTTTTACTCTGACACACAGCTTTCAAAAATGGAAGAAGGGCAGGAATTCCAAGTGCAGAAGCAACAACACTAAAAGCCCTGGCAGTTGTATTTCTAACATACTCATCGATGTTGTCAATATCTGGACGCATAGCAGCAATCATAGTAGCCAAACCAGCAGCCTTACTAAGATTGGATATAATTTCTCTACCTTCTACACGTGCATAGTAATCTTCATCAATCAACAATGGCTCAATCACAACAAGAATTTTGTGCACATAGGGACGAACCAATTCATCCAATTTATAAAGGACTCTGTCAATAACCTTAACCAAAAGATGCCTCTCCTGGTCCTCCAAAGTAGGCTGCATAAGGAGTGGCAGAATGCGGTTGAACAATGGGCCTGCACCAAACTCACGAGCTTTATCAGTAAGCTGCCTTAAAGCTGTTTTCCTCTGAGGGGGCGTTCCATTCTTTACCTTGAGCAAGAGCTTCATAATCTTCCGCTCTTTCTGCTCTTCTGGAGACAATTCCTCCTCGTCTTCCTCATTCAACAGTGCCCCAAAGTATTGGTAATCCTCTGGCTTCATGAACGGCAAGCCACCAGGTGCTTCCTTCGGAACATCAAACTGCTGCCCCCGATTCTCCTCTGGGATGGCATAAAGAGGAGTTCCCATTGGAGTTGGCGTGGCAAGCAGCTTCCTTGCAGGTGTTCGAATAGGCACATATGAAGCAGGAGGGTCCAGAATCTTATATCCCTCTTGTGGAAACATGGCATCAAGTTCTTCATCAGTCAATGGTCGGTTTCTCTCCTCAATATCTCTCTCCCACCTCATCAAGTTATACTGCTCAGGGGTCATTGGGCCACGCAAATTGATAGCCCCAGGTGTGGGGGTAGCCAGCTCTACTCCTCCAACAGGAGTCACACCGGGAGTAAAAGCAGCAGCAGGGGTAGCTCCAGGCATTGGAGTTGCACTTCCCATTGTTGCTGGGGTCTCATCCCAACGTGATCTCTGCCTTTTTGGAGTTGGCGTAGCCATCCCAGGAAGTTTGGGAGTTGCATCCCAAGTCATTCCAGCTGGGGTTGCACCAGGCGTAACACCACCAGCTGGAGTTGCGTCCAAATCAGCCAACCTCCCTGGAGTCGGAGTCTCATCCCACCTATTCCTTCTCCCCACACCAGGTGTGGCATCCCCCACTCTGCCTGGTGTGGCATCCCACCTTCCAGGTGTTGTATCAGGCAAATCCCAATCCGAGGTCTTTGCTTTTTTTGCTCCACCTTCGTCCTGCGATTGATCCCACCTATTCCTCCTCTTCTGGGGTGCTGCAGCTGCTGCAGCCGACTCCTTTGGCCTCTCACCAGACGCCTTAGCAGCCTCCTCTTCCTCCTTCTTCTTGGCTATAGCCCTTAACGTCTCCTCCTTCTCCCTCTTTAACGCCTCCTCTCTCATAACCTCCGCATACGTCCTCACAGACGGGTCAGGCGTCTTCTCACCCGCAGCAAATGCATCGTGCCTCTCAGGTGATATCACCCTATTCAACCTCCGTTTCCTATAATCATCCTCTCTATCAATAATCCTCTGGGGTTTCTTAAACCCCATATCATCATCTTCTTCGCTGCCTCTGGGCATCTCCTTCAACAGAGACTTGGGGGCCGTATACGATGCCAACTTCCGAGCAACCTCGTTGTCCAAGGATTCGAGGTTCTCATCATCCTCGTTAACCGGGATGGAAGTCACATAACCCGCCTTATCATTGCTGCCATAAAGATCAGTATCGAAGGTGACTGAGCTGAGAGAAGCCAACTGCTGCTCCATCTTCCTCCGCTCCTCCTGGGTTTTGGCTATCTCTAAATCCATGACTTGCGTCTGAATCCAGAGCCCCAGAAATCGATTCGGCGAGTGTTTCGCGGATAGACTATGAGGATTTCAGTAAGAAAATTGTAGAAACTTAAGAGATGCGAAATGAAGAAATTGAAGGATAGAGAAATGAACTGACCTGAATCTAGTGGCGAATTCGAATGGCGAACTTTCCTTCCTTCGTCTGTGCAGCGAAATTAGAAAATCAGATAATTTTAGGGCTTTGTTTGATCGGGAAAAGGAGAAATACACTGCGAAACGAAACCCCCCTCCCGATTTCTCTTGGGTTTATATAGAACCGACTTACCCAACTCATCGCTCCAATGGGCCGGGTCGGACATTCCAGGCCCAATGATCCGATTTTTTTTATTATTATTGTTTTAGAAAAATTAGAATATATTTGGTTTCTACTTTTCTGTTTTAGAAAAAAGAAAAATCAAGTTCATCATTGTTAATAATTCTTTTTTTTTAGACATATTGCTCCTTTTCTGAAGTTCAAAACTTCATTCTCACGTAAAGAAAATTGCTTCCAAAGGTTAAAGACAAAATCCCATTTAATAATTGTTTTGTTATTAATAATTTAAAAAACCAATATGAATTTTTTTAAAAATGTTCTTAAAAGGAAATTTTTGTAATTTTGACAGAAGGATGTAATGATAATTTTTTAAGAAGTTTATCTTTTTGAATTTTTTTAATAAAACCGTTTAGTTTAGTGTTCATAAATCTCCAACTTAACAATATACATACTTTAACCTATTGAGATATGGTCATATTTGACTTTAACTAGTTGAAAGTTAGTACTACACCGAGAGGGAAACTAAATATTGTCACTTCAACCAATCCAACTAATTTTCACCCCGAACAACATTGAAGAGTGCAAAGTTCCTCCGTGGCAAAAGAAGAAGACAACGATGAGTCGAGAACAGAAATACAGAAATGAAGAACTCAGAGATTAAGAAGGCCAGAGTTTCAGATTGGTTTTTCACCAAATTATGAATCTCATTCATAACCAACCAATTTCCCTTGCACCATTTGATTTGCAATGGTTAGACAAAGGCAAAATTTAATCAAAGTCCTAACCAATGCCCACCCATCAGTAGAGAGAAAGAGAACAAACAAATTGGCTACATAAAAATTGAACTCTCGATGGTGCCCAAAGACAGGGCATGTACAACACATAAATAATAACCCATTTGATTCAAGATTTCATGTTCAATATAGACCCAGAATCTTCCACCAAATACCCCCAACCACGCTCCAGATAGTAGCGTTTACGAGTGCCATCACGAATCCCATCTTGAACACGTCCGGTAGCTCGACATAACCCGCTGTTGCGACAAAGAAACACACACAAACAATTGGTTTATGTCAGGCTCAAGGGGGTCATTGTCTGAATTCAAAGAAGATGGGCATGTTTGTGATTCCTATGTCTGTTAGAATTAGAAGGCCATACCTCCATAGTATACAGCAGCTTGGCCACTACTGTAATGGGTCAGAGCGCCGAAGAGGTTCGTGTTGTAAGCTAAGGCCAGAGCAGCCAACAAACCGGGTACCTTGGCAGCCAAGTGCATTGCAAGGAATGCCGAGTACAAAGCTCCAACGTGACCAGTTTGGCTGGCGAAGAGGTAGTGAACCAAGAAGTAAGATGCTTGAAGAATGGCAAATGCTGCAGGCCAGCTGAGGGAGAGAGACTTCAGCAAATGGGCCACAGAATTGGACATCCAACCAACAAGACCGAGACTCGTCAATTGGCCCGCCATGCCCACGAGGACAGCAAACCAAGCTAAGGTATCCCAAGCCGACTTTTCGGCTAAGCAGTCATCCCAATCAAGGACTCCGAGGGTAAGGAGTATTGATAAACCAATCATTGCAGCCACAACGCTTGGTATTTTGAGGGCCTCTCTGAAAGTAAACAAAAGATGCTTAGTTCGGAACCAGAGGATGAAACGAAAACCATTCGACCATATGATTAACATAAGTAACAGATGACAAGTAAGAAATAAAAATTAATGTGCATCTGCAGCCGCTTCTACTGCTGACAACAGTTCATAAATTTTCAGACTAAAAGGTTTGTGCCCCTAAGGTAGTGCCAATGCTTTAACTGGTATAATGAAATCAAGAATATCATGAGAAAATGGTTTCAAGCAGTAGAAGAGGGGCAGGTCAGTGATCAAGCAACGAAAATACCATTTCCATACCATATCAATATGTCTACGACCAGAGAAAACGATGCATATGATCAAGCAAAAATATTAATGTTACATACCCAGCAATCCATAAAGAGACTGCAATAAGCATAGTACCAACCATGACCCATTCATTTTTTGTGACGGGACCCATGGCTGCCAACTTTCTTGTAGCCATGGCCGGGGCGTCTGGCGTGTTTTTGGTTTCGGGAGGAAAAAGCTTGTATAAGATTGCTGGAGTTACCAAGAGACCTACAATTGCTGGGACACTAGCAAACTTGGCCCAAGTAAGCCATGGGCTAGATATTTGTACACCAAGTTCTTCAGCCAATTTCAGGCATAACAAGTTTTGAGCAGCAGCAGTAAGGAAGAGGGCACTAGAGTTACCAGCACACTGTCACCAGCAGATAAGAAGGCAGTACCGAGTTACCAACGGTATCTTGAGATGCCACTAACGAATATTTACATGCAAAATTCAACTTATACAAACTGATAATAGTTAACAATCGTTCATTGTCATAGATACAACCTGATAGCAGCATATGTCATCATACATCAAATCAATACATAATCAAAGGAACCAGAACACAAGCCCCAAGCCAATGGAGATAACAAAAAAGCCATCCAATTGGCTAAAAGAGTGTTTACAACCATAGTTGTCGAAAGGAGTATAGCATCAAAACCATGTGAGGGAAACAAAAGTGAGAGTTTCTAAAAAGTTAATGTATCTTTGTTGTTGAAAAGTCTTCTATTCCTTCACTCCACACATACCAGAAGAATGATTGGATAAATTGAAGCGATAGAAATTTCTTCTCATTCCCGAATGAGTAGCTAAAAGTACAAGCTTTAATGGGATTTCATACTTTTTTCTGCAATAGAACTAGAATTAGTGTAGAGCAGAATCAGCAACTAAAATGGATATTGAATCAGATGAAAATTTTAAGTTTGAGAGGCTCCTAAATTTCCCTGATAAAAGTTCTATGCCCACCTTTTTATTTTCTCTTGACAAGAAACTAAACTTTTAATTAATGATATGAAAGAAAAGTAGAAGAAAGGCTCTCCAGTTGGTATTAATAACAAAACAGAGCAAAAAGAGAACACCATGTTGAGGTGTTAAAGTAAGCCATCTCCGAAGTTTTATTCCTCTCAAAAAATCAAAGTGTTACGCTATGCCTTGCCAATATCCAATCACATAAAATCCATAAATATAACAAACGCATAAAGCAGCCAGTCGCTCAAAACCTCAACAATCAGCAGACAAAGATTTGGCATGGCAAAGCTTATTGGCAGTAGAAACACAAATCCAGAAAGACAATGGAAAATACAGCTGATAATAGAGCATGCAAAAGTAGCAAAGGAACCTGAAATTGAGACAGAACAAGATAAGCACCGATCTTTTTAGACGATGGGTCGTTGGGTTTACTGTCAGCAGCGAGCGACAACGACTTAATAATGGGCAAAAACACACCACCGGCTCTGGCGGTGGTGCTCGGCATTGCAGGGGCGATCAACGCCTCACTAATCGTGAGACCATAAGACAACCCAAGCGTACTCTTCCCCATCCACTTAACAAAATACGTCGCGATTCTATCCCCCAATCCAGTTTTGACAAACCCACGAGCGAAAAAGAAGGAAATGACAATCAACCAAATCACCTCGCTGGTGAAGGCATTAAACGCAGCAGCAAACGTCAGAGTCTTAGTGACAACAGTAACAGTGAGGCCAAGAAACGCCCACGCACCGACCGGCAAGGGGCTCAGAACAAGCCCGGCAATCGTGGACAAGAAGATGGAGAGCAGCTGCCAGGCTTGAAGCGAAACATCGACGGGTTTGGGGACGGCAAAGCGAACAATGAGGCCAACAGCGATGGAGATGAGGAAGGGGATGGGCTTGGCGCCTCGGCGGGGAGGTGGGGTTGGGGACTGAATGTCGGGGGATTGAGAGGATTGGGCAGTGGTCCGCATTGGGTGGTATCGATGCGATTTGGGGAGCGAATTGAAAAGGGAAGATTGAGAGGTGAAAAGGGGGAAATGGGAAATGGGTTTGGAAGTGGAGGGGGAGAAATTGGGGGAGATTGGGAAGGAAAAGGATTGAGAATGGGAAATGGGTCGTGGGCGGCGGAGGAGAGAAATGCGAGAAATGGGAGAAAAGGAGGAGGTAGTGGAGAGGGATTGGAGGGCAAAGCTCTCCATTATGAAGATGGCAGAGAGAAAGCAAGTGGGGGGGTCGTAAGAAAGACAAGGACCAAGCAAATCGAGGGATCAGAGGGGCAAAGATTTTGGCTTTCGGGTGTAAGAATCAGAAGAAAAGCAGAGCGGATTGAACGAAGTCAGTGGTCTGGTGATTGATTTGCGACGGAGAAGAGAGTGAAAATTGGAGGCTGCGGTTTCCTTTCGCCCGCTTCTCCGATACAGGGGAATCCACATCAACTCTCATGCGCAGCTCCCACGTGTCGCTCTGCCATTCGTCCACCTCCTTTTCCTCTTTTTTGAAAATTGATCCACTAATTTAAAATATTACGATGATTTTTCTAAATTTGCTTAAATCTTATTTCATGCTCTCAAATTACAAATTTGATCACAACTTTCTATTTAAAAACTATTTACTCTAGACAATTTTTTTAAAAATTTTCATATCTATTAAAACACTTTTAAACTTTGTTAAAGCGAATATAGCTCAACGTTAATTGTCAACTAAGAAGTTGTGAGTTGTTAGGGACGAAAATTATTAGGTTTATAAGCATGTTACTCATTTTTGTCCTTTTGTTGTTCTTTTTTTTCCCTTTTGTCTACCTTACATGTGATTTAAACTATATAATATTTTGCTAGATTTAAAGGATGTGAAAGAGATTCTACGAGAGGAGGATGAGTGTTTATTTTTTTTAGTACATTTAAGATTAGATAGTTGAATGCTGAGTATATAAATACCATCTTAATTATCAAACTATGTAGACTTAAGTTTGAAGTGAAAAATATATCGCTAAATTGTGGAGTATTTTCTTGTCTTAATAATAATGGAAAGATAATACAATGATGAAATTGATAATGGAGCATCTATTTGGATCGATATTGAGATTTAATTTTAGAAAATGACTAGCTTGGTTGGAAGGTGCATGAATTTCGAAAAGATTAATGTGGATGGTAAAAATGATGAGGTGGTGTTTTGATATAAACTTGAGTGGAATTTGATCATTTTATGGAAATAAAATTAGTCATAATACTCTACTTTATTCAGTTGGATTGTGGCATAGATATAATTGAATCATTGACCAATATAATTTATAATAAAAAAAAGTTATCAAACCTGAGATTCAAAAAACTTTCGGGTTTAACGATTGTGAGGTAGTGGATGATCAAACCATCAACTTTTTAAATGATATTAATGTGTCTTATTACTTGAACTATGCTCGAACTGAGTGATTTATTACCATTTAATTTTGGTGGACATATCATATAAAATCTCGTGACATTGTAAAAATATTTTTACTATTCAAATTTGAATTTGAATAGAACATTTATACCGAACTCCAATCTCATTTTGTTTTATTTTTAGTTGAATTTTGTTTGTGCATATCATTTGAAAGACATGTATTTTATAACTTTTTCTTGATTACAAGAAATGTCCCTTTGTATGCATGTGAATGTTTAGGGGACAAAATCATATTAGATTGTTTTGGATATGGTTTTCAATAAATATACATATTAAAAATAATACTAAATGTATAATTTAGTCACGGTGTCACTTTCCATTTTCATCTACTTTCTATAAAATTTTAATTGCATTGGATATTTTTTAGGCATTAATCTTTTTTTTCAATCGAGTTGCTACTGTCACTAAACATTAAAAGAATGATGATGTGCGGATTTGATTTTTTTATTTTCGTAAGACTAGCACATTGTTAGTATAAGTGAGTTCTCAATCGTTCCATTTGTTTGATTTTTTTTTTTAGAATTATATTTGTTTGAGCTATTTAATAGAAATAATTGTATTGGTTGGGGTCATTTCAAGTAAACAAAGGAAAGAATAACTTTTTTGGTTAGGGTCTTAAGTGTGAAATGTTTTGGGAAAATTGATGAAAAGGACCTCCACTTTACTCACTTGCCTTTGTCTCCTAATGCTTTGATTCTTATCCATCTTTGTTGGGATTTCTTTCCATTTTAGAATTTATTGTCAAAATTATACCCACTTCCAAAAAAAAAAAAAAAACAACCACAACAACACATATTTAGTGCTATATTTTTATTAAATTGAACCAATCCGACCCACAATTTTGGACACGTGATCCTTTTAATTTGTACACATGTATCTTAGTTGACCGTCACGTCATATTTTTGTTAAATCTTAACCTAACCGAACTAAATTGTAACTAATTTTAGGAGACCAAATTGTTATACGGTGTTTTATGATCTTTACTCTTTTATTTTTCCCTTAATAATTTGGCTGGACAAATACTTTCCTCCACTATTTACGATCATTCATTCATCTTTTTTTTTTAATTATGATAATTTGGCTGCACATAAATATGCTTACTATGGCTACAAGGTGAGTAGGCTTAATTTGGTATTTTCTTTTTAATTTGAACTCTTTTCATCTTATAAAGAATTTAGAATATATATTAAAGAAAAATATGCTTAAGGATTTTTGTAGGGCATCATATTCTGATGTGATCTATATATGTCAATCTATAAGTGATTTGAAGATACTAATTAGTAATTAGTAGGAAGAACTCATCTATCCTAAAGTATTAGAATCTCTTGTTCGAAATGTTAATCTAAAGTAATTTATTTTAATAGGAGAATAAAAGGACTTTAATGAAATGTATTCCATCATATGCCTTGTCTTTCAAAATACTAATCCGCCAAAAAAAAAAAGAGGGTCATATCTATTTACTTTGTGGGCCTAATATTACCATTAACTTTATTTGGGCTTCAAACATTGGGATAGGTGTGAATGAAGCCCAAATAAGATTGCAAACTTTACCATTAATTGTCATAATAAATAAAATACTAGTCCTTTTTTCTACCAAAAAAAATTGGTAAATTGTCTTTTTTCGCCTTGAAGTTTCGGAAAACTTGTCCCTTGGAAAGGTTCAAAATGTCCATGTCGATGGAAATATCGAGGTGTCGATTTTATGGACATGTCGATGTCGACAGATATTTGGAGAAAAATCACGAAAATTGTAAAAAATAATAAAAATTATTTTAATTAGTAAATAAAACTTTAATTGTAGCTTAATTAAGTTATAATTGATCACTCCTAACTATCATATGTAAAAATATGAGTAACTTACTTGTGAAAATGTCGATGTCGATAAAAATGTCGGAATAAGATAATGAAGATTGATGAAAATAATTTGAATTAGTAAATTGAAGTTCAATGTTGCTTAATTGTGTTTTTATTGATAATTAATAATTTATAACCAAATCTAGTGTTTAATTACATAAGGAAGATATGAAATATTGATATATATACCCATATGTAACTATGATAATTAAATTGAATTATTAAAAATGAAATTATGAGTTTGAAAATTTTGTAATTAAATTTGAAAAGAAAAATTGTAAAAAAGAAATCCAATTTGAATTAGAACTAGCATTAAAAAAAAAAAAAAAAAAAAAAGCGTGATTCCCTTCCCATCCGAATCCCACGTCGGAAAGGAAAATTGTAAAAAAGAAATCCAATTTGAATTAGAAAAATTGTAAACCCCCCTCCCCTCTTACAATACAAACGGGCTGGGCCTCTAAAGTGGGTCGGACTATTTTAATTTTTTTGAACGATATCTTTTAAAATATCGTTGCTACGTGGATAATATCGCGACATGTTGGTGATATTTTAATATATCACTGGCGATGTATTGGTCGACATTTAGAACATTGGTCCCTACTCGATCTTGATTCAATATTATAAAATATATAAATAAATGTTTAAGATATTAATACAGTTATTTGAATAAATGACGGGAACTAACCCAACCTAAATATTTCATGGTTAGGTTGAGTTATGAATAAAAGTTGTTTGAGTTGAATAAATTTACCATCCGAACAATTGAGTTTGGTCTAAAAAGTACACCGGTCCAACCCAATTCATGAATACTCTTGACCAGGCATATTAAGTGGAGGAGGTGGGGTGGTAGAGAAAAAGTTATTTTTTCTTTATTTATTATTTTTTAATTTAAAAGTGCCACTCGGTTAGATTTATTATTAAAAGCACCACATCACTTTTACGTTAATTTGGCTAACAGGAAAACCTAATGCCAAGGATTAAATGAAGTATTTTCTAAATATTTGAGGTAAAAGCATACAATTTTAAAATCTATGGAAGAAATAACCGTGCCCAAATTTTAGGAACCAAAAATATATTTACCACAGCCAACCAACTATTAATTGAAACCCAACTATTAATTGAAGCCTAAATAGATCGGTAAAGTTTGATTTGAACCTGAAGTAATTTAAAAATTTTACCTTTTTCTTATTTCCCCAACTTATATTATAATTAAAAAAAAACTAGTATTTTATTTTAAAATAAAAAACTAATAAATATATTAAAATTATATATTTTAATCATAAAAAACGAATATTTATACCATTTGCTAGTTTTTTAATTTTTTTTTTTGAAAAGGCACCATTTGCTTGTTCAAATACTTATTTAAAATATTTAATTTTTTATGAAAAATTAAATAAATATATAAAAATAATTTCAGTCTCGATCTTCTTACCATCCTCTACTTACACTTAATTATTAAATTTAATATATAGAAAAACAATCATTTGTATGCAACTTACAAAAATATTCTTAACAAAAGTTAACGTCAAGAAAAAGAATATGAAGGTTCTTTATTTCTATTTTCATAAATAAATAAATATATATATAGTACAATAAATACGGGACGAAGGATTGAACGTTTTAACTTCTAGAAAAAGAACAACATATCTTAATTATTGAATATGTTCATGTTGCCAAAGCAAGTGTAGGTCAGCGGTAATTGATACTTATCTTTAACCAAGGACATCCCTGTGTGTTATACTAAAAAAAATCTCTCTTAAGAAAAAAAGCTAATGGACTATATATTAAAAAAAGAATGAGTCATTTTAATGAAAGAAAATTATGACTCTATTATAGGACACTAACAACTTTTTGTTTTTGTTTTTTCCTTTTTAATGATCTAATGATTGAATAATAATCTTAATTAGAGAAGCAAATAAGGAAGGTAGCTAGATGTTTGGATAAATAAAGTCAAATGGCTTTGTTTTCATGCCTTGTCCATGTGGGACAACTCCCTCATCTCATGTCTCATGCCCTCTCTCTTCCTCCGTGACTCATGCATTCTCTCTCTCTCTCTTTTTTTTAATTCATTATGTAAAAATATATGGAGTGAGAAATCAAACTTACGATCTAATAAAAGATATAGAGGTTCAAACATACGACCTCTCTAAGAAGAAATATGGATATCTTAATCAGTTATGTTTATGTTAGAAATATGGATATCTTATTCTTTCTTTTATTATTATTCAAAGTAACTGTCATTCTTATAATATTAAATATATAAATTAGTAACAAAATATTGTTTATGTATAATGTGTGCAATAAGGATATAACTTTTTAATTTGAAGATTAACCTATGGTGTGTTTGGTTATGAATTTGAAAATAATAAATTCAATGAGAAACATAGTTGTATATATTTCATATTTTCAATGTTTGTGTGTGGTAGCATATTTGAAAATTGAATCTTAATCTGAAAAATTGTTAAATACATATTTAGTAGTATATTTGTAAATAATAAGATCATTTTGATCTGGTGGTATCAAACAATGGAATTCATTTGAAATCCGTCGTGATTTTGAATTCCTTCAAAATTCGAGGTAACAAACAGAGCAAAAAGAATATAGAAGCATTAATATATTTAATACATTCTTAAAATAAATAAATAAAAAGTTAAAAGAATGATGGTGGCTTTCAATATTTTCTTCTTTATTTTTCCCATATATGTTATTTTTTCTCTTATCTTTTTCAATCCAATTGAATTATCTATAAACATTTATAATTAATTTTTTATTTCTTATTTAAAAAAAAAACTTGTTTAATTATAATCTTGATTACTTACTCCACTTTTAATTTCTAAAAACAATTTAAAAATGCCTTCAAAAATCAGTTTTTTTAAGGAGGAAATTATGGCTAAAAATTAAAAAGGTTATTAAAATTTGAAAAACAACACAAAAAATTGTGAGCCCATCTTAAGTTTCTGAAATATAGAAAATTAAAAACAAAGTCACATCCAAACAACCTTAATATATATCGAATTAAATATTAGCTCCAATTAAAAAAATGATAATATGATTTAGGATTTGGCAAGTTTCCATTTTTTTTTTCAATAATCTTTAAATTATGCTTAATTGTTCGTCCTATATAAATCAGAACCCAGCTTCAAGAAACTTCACACATATCATACATATTTGAGCTCCATAATTAAGAATTTTCAGCCTCAACAAATTAAAATGGCTTTCACAGGTTTCTCTTGCCATTCTACAACATCCATTTCTCATCTTCAGTAAGCCCAATCCATTTGTTTTTTTTTTTATTTATTTTTGTATATGATTATTTTAATTTACTTTATAGTTTTTATTTGCACTTACATAAACACACTTGGATGAAGAAATTCAAATTTTTAATATTTGCTCTCACATAGATAGTTGTGTTTATTTTGTTGTCTATTTTATATTTGATATATCATATAGTCTGGATTAAAGTTTGGAAATGGTAAAAACTTTTTTACATTATATTTTTTTAAAAAAATTAATAGCTTGGTTTAAAATAGTATTTTCAACTCAACATAAAGAAAGTGTATTTGACTTGTTAGGCAAAAATTTTTAAATTTTCTTTATAAGTTAAATAATTTTTAAAGGATTAAACTCATTTTAGTTTGTTATAAGGATTTAACCCTTAGTAATTTTTTTTTTTTGTGACAAATAGTAGAGAGAAAGGTAGGAATGGAGATAACTTTTCTATTTTCCAAAACACAAAAAACTATCAAATTTTGAGTGATGGTCATCATGAAAATATAATTTTTCTATCTTTCAAAACATCACACAGTTATCAAATTTTGAGTGGTAGTCAGCAAAAAGATAGATGCTAATTGATTTTTCCTGACTCCTATTGTCATGTAGAAAATGCAAACACCTCCTAGGTTTTTACCTGCCTCTCAAACCCTACACCTATGCTTGTGATCAATTTCCCTCCATCTTCAGATCTCCCAAACTCTTTTTAGCTACCAATCGCTCCGTCCAAACTAGAGACGGAGCCATCTTGTCTTCTTCCAATGCCAATGCCATGGTCATCGACGATGCCATCCTCGACATCGGCGGCCAGCCAATTTGGACACACGAGTCCGATCTCGACCGTCCAACCGAAGGGTTTTCTTCCATCAAAGAAGCCATCGAAGACATACGACAGGGAAAGGTGATAGCGGTTATTAGCCACTACTTTGGTTGTAGTAGTAGACTTTATGTTTGTTTGTTTTTGTTTTTGGTTTGATTTTGTAGATGGTGGTTGTTGTTGACGATGAAGATAGAGAAAACGAAGGAGATCTGATAATGGCCGCAGAGGCGGCGACGGCGGATGCGGTGGCTTTTATAGTAAAGCATGGAACAGGGATTGTCTGCGTGGGGATGAAAGGGGAACATCTGGAGAGGCTGCAGATTCCATTAATGGTGGATCAAAAGGATAATCAGGACAACTTCTCTACTGCTTTTACTGTCACTGTGGTAACGGCTCTTTTTCACTTGAGAGATTTTGATTTTGTTATTCTATTTTCACAAACATTTATAAAATCCTAACTAAATTTAAAAGCTGATCAAAGAATAGTTTTAAAGAAAATCTTTTTCTTTATAAAATTAACTAATACTTAAATAAAGGTTCACTTGCAAATATGACAAATAATAATAATAATAATAAGCATGAAAATAAGTCAATTCAATTATAAAATGAGATAGGCGAGAAGATTAACCTAAATTCAAGTGTAAAATGTCGTACCAGGTAAAAAGTAATTAACACACATGTATATTGTCTTGACCACTATCGATGAGCGGTCAATTTTTTAACCATTATCAAGTTTTCAGTGAGATTTAAAGTATTTTCCTAGAAAAATTAATACTAAAGTAGTTTGTCTAATTCAACCAACTGGTTAAACATATATTCTCGTCTTTAATCTTTTCCTATATCCAAACATAAACTTGTGAAGGATGGGAGAGAGGGTACGAGCACCGGAGTTTCCGCCGAGGACAGGGCGACGACGGTGCTGGCACTAGCATCAAGAGACTCAAAACCACAGGATTTTAGGAGGCCCGGCCACATCTTCCCGCTTAGATACAGAGACGGCGGCGTTTTGAAGAGGCCCGGACACACAGAAGCATCCGTGGATCTTGCAGAGCTCGCCGGACTCAACCCCGTCGGAATTCTCAGCGAGTTGGTCGACGACGATGGCTCCATGGCTAGGCTGCCAAAGCTTCGCCACTTTGCTCACCACCATAACCTCAAAATCATCTCCATTGCTGATTTAATCAGGTCAAATCCATTCACAAAACTTCAATTTCCCTTCATTCCACACATATATATAACCAACTAATTAAAGAGACTTATGAATATTCTGCTCTCTTTCTTCATTCTGTTGTTTGACTTAATAATACGAGAGTATTTAGTTTTCGAACAAAAGATCAGCTCATCGTGGTTATTTTGACTCATCTATCTTGATCGGATTCTTGTTTTAATGTTTTGAGCTCTGATGTCATATTAATATTCATAAGGTTTCATCTCAAAACCAATTGACTATAAAAAGAGTAATTCATGTACATTATAACAATAAACCTTTGTTAGGTCCATCTCCTTTCAAAGTGGATCCTTAACAGATGGCAACCTAATTTTAACTCAAATTATTAAAACATATGTCTCCGATCAGAAAGTCGTGTATTCTGAATCCTAAATAAAAGAAGTGATCTTGATGCAACCTGAGCTTAGCTCAATTGATTAAGACATATGTTTCTGATTATAAAGTCATTGATTTGAATCCTAAAAAAAAACTGATCTTGATTGATGTTATCGACAGATATAGGAGGAAGAGGGAGAGATTAGTTGAACGTGTGGGAGCTCCCACACGCATGCCGACTACATGGGGTCCATTTAATGCATATTGTTACAAGTCCACTTTCGATGGCATCGAACACATCGCAATGGTCAAGGTAACTGCATTTGTTCCAAAGTGAATCTAAAAATTCAATTCCCGTTTATATATCTCAACAATTGTACGATACTGTATGTGGTTCGTCTCGAAAAAGGGTGATGTCAGCGACGGAGAAGATATTCTAGTGAGGGTGCACTCAGAATGCTTCACAGGGGACATCTTTGGATCAGCAAGATGTGACTGTGGAAAGCAGCTGGCTTTGGCAATGCAACACATTGAGGCTGCAGGCAAAGGTGTGTTGGTTTACCTCAGAGGACAAGAAGGAAGGGGCATTGGTTTGGGCAACAAGCTTCTTGCATATAATTTGCAAGATGCTGGCAGGGATACTGTTGAAGCCAATGAGGATTTGGGGTTGCCTATTGATTCAAGGGACTACGCCATCGGTGCACAGGTATGTATAACACTATAAGAATTTTGACATCTCCTGAACGGACGCTTACGTAGCCATAAAACCCAATAATTCGTTGCTAAAGATGTATCCCAACGAAAAATGTTTGTCGCAAAGGTCGTTGCCACAGTCCCGTCGTGAAAGACCTTTTTTATCGACGAAGTCTGCATTTCATCGCCAAAAGTCACATGTAGCAACAAATTTATATTCGTCGCTGAGGAAGATCTTTGGCGATGAATTGTTGATTCCATCGCGAAAGAGGACTTTCAGTGCACATGTATGTGTAATTAACACGGGAACTTTAAATCAACTAGATTTTGTTATCATCGTCATGAACAGTGGATTGACGATGATGATAAACAAACAAAGATGTGAATATTGAAATACAGATCAAAATTATCTTGACAACCGAGAGAGTCGAAGCGTCTTTCTCTTTTTGATTATACAAATACTAATTTGTTATTTGCAGATTCTAAGGGATATGGGAGTGAGAAGAATGAGACTGATGACAAACAATCCAGCAAAGTACATAGGGCTGAAGGGTTATGGGTTGGAAGTTGCAGGCAGAGTTCCTTTGGTGACTCCAATTACAAAGGACAACAAAAAATACCTCGAGACAAAGAGAGCCAAAATGGGGCATGTCTATGGCTTGGAATTCAATACTGGATTAAGAGCTCTAATGCCTCTCAATCAAAACTCCAATGTTAGTGCTTCAGAGTGATGCTTTCGCTGATTAGTTCTCCGCAATACAAGATTTGATATATAGTTGGTTATCGACGTATTTGAGAGTGCTTTTAAAATAAGTAGTTTTGTGATCCTATGTACTTTTACTTTTATCATATCCAAATAAAGGGCCAGTTGTTTGTGTTAGATCCAAATTTATAATACTTTTGATCACACAACGCATTACATAATATATTATGGAAACTTTCAAAACTATCTCATTCTAAATTAATAATCATTCTTCCATTCTAGAAATTTGATATTATACTATAATACCGATCTAAAAAAAAAATTTAACTGTTTAGTCAACATCCATCTTCATGTTTGACCATCACTCAAAATTTAGATTGGTTCTGACCAACTAACATCTAAACATATCGAATTAGTCTTGGTGTGCAAGGAAGTTTTTATTTTTCATTTCTCGATATTGTCCCAATAATTCAAACTAACAACATAAAATAGATAATTTGAATTTTTCAAAAAGAAAAAAAAAAGATGATTTGAATATATATATATATATATATATATATATATATATATATATATATATATATATATATATGTAAAAGAACAAGACCATTTACTTTCTTTTCTCTAGTCTTTGTATCTACATAACATGACATGAGTATTTAATTCTTGCCATTTGGTTCTTGGGTTTTTAGAAATAGGTAATAAAAATTTTATAACATTAGTATTTTAGAAGTTATAATAATGATAAATTGACTGGATATTTTTTTATTAATAGTATAATATGTTAATTTGTGAAGATGTAACATTTAGATTATATTTTTTTTGAAGTAACAACTAGTAAAACATTCGAACTCATAATCTCTTGATTATCAAGATAAGTAACAATTAAATATTATTATGTTATTATTAGAATTGACTTTTAAATATTAAATAATAGACTTTCAATTACATGTTAATAATTATTATGTTATTATTATAATTCATGACCTTTAAATATTAAATCATAGACTACTGATTGCATGTTAACTTGATTTTAGTAATATAATCTACTTATTTTAATGCAACTTGGACATAATCGAATTAATTAAAACATATATGAAGTTCAAATTTTCATCCAACTAAAAAATAAAATAAATTTACGTAATTTTTCTTTACAAAAATACAAATTTCTTGTACCAAATGATTCTTGGTTTTGAAAAGAAAATTGCAAAAAAGAAAACCCTGTCGAACGTAACACGGTCAAAACAATTTATTATTATATTCAACTTTGATGGCTTTATTTAATTACTTTTTGAGTTATTATGTCCTAATGCGTTTAATTTTCAACTTAAAATAAACAGTTCAGTGGGTCAGTTGCCTATTATAAATCTATTTATCAAGTAATTTTAATATCAAGTTTAAACGCTATTTCAATCCTTTATTTTGATTTTGATCCATTTTAATTCTATATTTCTAAAATATTCAATATTTTGAATTTTGTGCTTTCAAATTTTATTTAATCCAGTTCTTAAATTTTTAAAATAGTTATTTGGGCCCTTGTATTTTTCTAAAAGTTATTATTCAGAAAGAAGGCGAGATGAGTGAGGAAATTGAAGTTTAACTAACGGACATTTACAAAATAATATAAAAATATTAAACAACTCCACGTCAACATTCATTTAACTAAACTTTAACATCAAAGACCTAGAACTATTATAAAGGTTAGACTAAACTGTCACTTTTTGAAACTTAGACATCTTTTATAACTATTTTCTAAATGTCGAACATCAAACCGTCGTTTTCTAAAACTTAGGAATCAAATAGAAATTTATCCTCAAACTCATAAATCAAAAGTGTATTTTCCTCTAATTAATATTATTTTAGATTTAACTAAATATTTAATTGGTAACTATCACCAGTTTACCAATATATTACTCAACACATTTTGAATAATTTTTTAAATTGAGGTTTAATTTCCAAATTTACTATGAAATACATACCTGAAAACATTGAAAATAAATCGCCAACCAAGCGCAAATCTTGAAATTTTCTTATCCTTTCTAATTTTTTTGATAAAATACACAAACATTCTTGTAGACACATGATGTAAGTAGTCCTAACGTCTTGTAAAATGACAAATTACCTCTCTTTTCTTGTTTCTAGTGCGGTTAGTTGATGAACACTCTCGTTTAAAAATTATGATTTAGAACATTTTATCGATATGAATATAATTTAGATATCTAAACTTTCTTTTTAATTAATAGTCAATTCTCTACCTTCTCATTTACAATCAAAGTTTTAAATATCGATATCGATAAAAATGTCGAGATCTTAGATCTGTGAAAATGTCGACGAATACTTATAAAAAAATTATAAAAGAAAATATTTAATTATATTTAAATAAATTAAAATTCGATAATATTAATATTAGTCCATTATTTTGTTGGGCTTACATCTTATATCAATGTTGAACTATAAATATATAAAGATGTCGATGAAATTGTTGGGTCGACCCTTTGATTCGGGTATCAACTTGAAACCCAAATGACCCGAATTGATGATTCGGTTACACGTGTCGGAGCAAGTGGTAATGTGGGCCAGCCGCAGTGAAGTGAAGGCTCTGGAGAAAGGATAAGACCCAAAGGAAATGGATCATAGTCAACTCTGTCGCACCACGAAATAACTTCTCAATTTCCTAAAAATAAAATCCTTAAAGAAAAAAAAAACACTAAAGTGAAAAAGAAAAAGTTCAGATTCGTTCCCTTTGGCCCCCTCTGAAAGCTCCATTTTAGAGGGAAAAAAAGAAAATAGTATGTCCATATTCTATGACATTTTCATTATCGTAAAAATAAAATTAAAATGGAGTATATAGTTCGAGATATATATTTCTATAAAAAAAAAAACTGTAAGTTTGATTCTTCAGTTGTACTAACAAAAAATTATCTCAAAAGCCCTGTTACAAGAAATCGAAATAAAGTTTTTTTTTCTTTTTTTTAATGTTGTTTGCTATTAATTTTAAAGAATCAGAATTAAAAGCTTATTAATATTGTTTATTAAAACTACTTGGAACCTTAAGATAAAAAATGTTATGATTTCATTAAATAAATGGTAAAATTTTAAAATAAACATCAAAAGGAAATAGAAACTTTTAGTTTAGTATAGTACGTGGGAGTGAGAATTCAAACTATCAACTTCGTAGATACTGTCTTAATCCGTCCAGCTATATTTTGATTGGCAAAATCACCGTGTGATTTTATATTTATTACATTATCTATTGATTTATAAAATTTCATGTTATAAAATATACCTAATAAGATCTGAATTTAATATATATATATATATATATATATATTTATTTATTTATTTATTTTGCAATAAATTCTAGATCATGTCTAAAAATTGAGGTTTTGACTTTTTTTTTTCCTTTCAATCGCAAAGTATTTAATAAGGTTATGTTTACCCATTAACAATGTCCGATATGTTATTAATTAAAAGATTTGAAAATTCGTCCACCTATGTATATTGTTCTTTTTTAGTACGAGAGGTTGGAGATCGAACTCACGACCTCTTAATTTGAGATATGTCAATTATTGCTGAATTATACTCAATTTCGCCACCTATATATATTGTTGAACTTGAAAAAACAAGTCCATTATTTTCCAATTCAAATCGAAAACTATTTTTTCATGGATAATAAATTTGAATTCCTACCTTTATTGTATTCTAAAAGTAACAAAATTCTGAGTAATGTTTTAGCACATTTGTAACTAAGTGTTATCTCTAAACATTAATATAATAAGAATTCTTCCTCCTTCCAATATGATTCTAAAATAATGTTAGCATTTAAAAAGCTTATTCTTATTCATCACTTTCAATTTTAACTTCAATCTATATTTAGGAAAAAAAAAAAGCTGAAAATGAACAATTTTGAATCAATAACCATTTATCCAACTAATATTCATCAATTCGGCCATTTCATACGAATTTTTCTATTTCATACGAATTTTAAATAATTGGTTAAAACATATATTATTAAGTTGAAATTACCACACCAGATCTTGTGAACTAAAAAAAATCTGCCATCTCATAACACAATATTTATTCTTATCCTTGAGATTGTGAATTCTGAAAAAAAATTTATATTTTGAGATCTGGGATCTCAGTTCCAATGCCAATAATTACAAGTGTAAAATTATTTATTCATGCATGGAATGCAAGAAATACTATTTTATTCAACGAAAACTCGAAATGAAAAATGAAATTCTGTTCATGCATTGAATTTTATTTCTTTAATACAGTGGAAAATTATTTATTGATGCGTGCAGTCTTGCAGGGCTAGAAATGCTATTTTATTAATCGAAAACTCGAAAATGATAAATTAAAAAAGAAAAATTCTGTTTATGCTTTGAATTTTATTTTATTTAAATCCCAATCTTTCGTTGGAGATATCTGTTACATCACCTACGAGTAACCGATTGTTGTACAACTTCTCCGTTGATTCCTTGCCCTTCCCACCCACCCCTTCCCCGTTTGATTTCTCTTCCTCCTTTTCCCGCTGTATAAATTGGAACCCAAATTCTGAAATCCTCATACGATTTCAGCTGCCTAAGAGATTTTCAGCGCCAATGGCATTCAGAAGCGTCTCCTTCCATTCTACAGCACCCATTTCTCATCTTCAGTAAGCTACTTTATGTTCTGATTTTCGACTGATTTTTCCATCTGGGTTTCTCTTTAATTCTCCAATTCCTTGTGTTTCTCTTCGGTTTATCGACGGTCAACTCCATTCATCATCTTGTTCGGGTGTAATTTGTTCAAATGAAATGCAATTTTCGTTTCTGGGTGGCTCGTTTTGATGGATTTCTGTGTCTATTTTGCGTATTGTAGCTTGATTTTTCATCTGATACTCTATTTTGGAGGTGGGGTTTTCATGATTTTGCATTCATGAAATCCTTTTTGCTATATGATTTGCCCAAAACTCACTATTTATCTGTTTGAATTTTACTTCAAGGCAGGCATCCATTCCTCTATCAGCACTCAAGACCCAATATCCCACATTTATGTTCATGAGAGGCCTCTGTTTCCTTCTCCATTAGAGAAGTCGAAATTTTTGGTATCTAAAAGGAGAACTAAACGTGATACCTCCCATTTTACTACCAATTGATTTAAGAGAAACGAATGCAGAACATCATGCATAGCAGAGGAGATCCTCTAGCGAGAAGAAATATTTATGTTATGTATTGACTCCTTGATCCAATTGGAATTAACTGTTGTTATTTGAATATAGCAGGGTTATGCTTTCTCTTAAGAGTTCAATGTTCCACTTTGGCATAAAATAATTTCTCAGCATTCTACAACGGAGTGCAACTAGCCACTTAATTTTACTTCTGGAGCTTAAGAATTTTTTAATGGAATTTGTCCATTGTCCTCCCTCGTAGGCCTTGACTGGTTTAGACTTGGACCTTCTGTTTCTAGTTGGCTTTTTATAAGTTAATGAAGTATACTAGATGTGTTCTATGATTTTCCTCACCGACTAATGTCTTTTATGTTATTCTCTAAGCATCTTGCCTGATTTTTATTTTATGTAGAAGATTCAAAGACTTACAGTCTTTTGGTGGAATCAACCACATTAAACCATACACAGCAACTGGCCTTGTTTCTGAATTAGCCTCAAACTGCAATGCAAGCAAATTGTTTTTGGGCACCAGGGGATCAGTCCAAACAAGAGCTGCAGTTATACCTGGAGAAGGAGGAATTCTGTCTTCTTCCAATGGCAATGCTGTAGTTGCTAATGATACCATCCTCGAGAATCAGCCAGATTCAGCTTCTATAAGTAATAGCTTTCCTGTTGACGAAGACGAATATGATTTTGATCGTCCAACAGAAGGTTTTGCTTCTGTCGCAGATGCCATTGAAGATATTCGCCAGGGGAAGGTTGTTCATTATTCTAGTTTTTCTCTTCCTTCCCTGTTTGATACGTCATAGACATGGGAGCATTTCTTTTTCTGCCTTGATTCATTTTTTCATCTTAGTAACAAGAAAAGTCATGTTGCAGATGGTGCTTGTTGTCGATGATGAAGATAGAGAAAACGAAGGAGATTTGATAATGGCAGCGCAGGCTGCAACTCCTGAGGCCATGGCTTTCATTGTAAAGTATGGAACGGGAATTGTTTGTGTGGCGATGAAAGGTGAAGATCTAGAGAGGTTACAGATTCCCCTCATGGTGAACGAAAAGGAGAACGAGGAGAAACTCTGTACTGCTTTTACAGTGACAGTGGTATGAATTTTTCACTTGGCATTTTGGATTATCATTCAATTTAGCAAATGTAATCCCAGTAAGAGTGTTCAAAATTACAGTTTTATGAAAAATTTCTTCCTTTTATTATTCCTTATTAGCAATTTTATAATCTTTAATTTTCTCAAGATTCAGATGGCAGTGAAAACTAGCCAATTTTGGTTAGATTGGAACAAGGTTTTTCTAATAAGATGATAAGATGTATATGTAATTTCTGATGGATAGTTGGCCTTCTAATATCTATGCTACCTCCTCATTTTTCTATCCTTGTGCAGTAAGTTAATAGATCTAATGCTTGAAATTTCTGACAATTATTTTTTCAGGATGCAAGAGAAGGTACAACCACTGGAGTCTCGGCCAGTGATAGGGCAATAACAGTACTGAAACTTGCATCAAGAGATTCAAAACCTTATGATTTTAAGCGGCCTGGCCATATCTTTCCACTCAAGTACAGGGAAGGTGGTGTTTTGAAGAGAGCTGGACACACCGAAGCATCTGTCGATCTTGCAATGCTTGCCGGATTAGATCCAGTTGGTATTCTTTGTGAGGTGGTTGATGAAGATGGTTCCATGGCTAGGTTACCGAAACTTCGTGAATTTGCTCAACGGGAAAACTTGAAGATCATTTCCATTGCTGATTTAGTCAGGTAAACCAATATTTTTCTTGCTAGAGTTTAATTGTGTTAGCTCTTCATATATTTAGTTTTTCACCTGTATTTTGAAACACTCTTCATATGAAACACTAGTTTCTTTCTTGGGTTATGATCATGATCTACATTGCAAGCTAACAACAAAACAATCAATGTTGCATCAATTTTTCTTTTTCCATTTCTCATCCCTGAGTTTAGTAATCCAACTAATCTGACCGAATACATGACGGTACCGACAGGTATCGGAGGAAGAGAGATAGATTAGTCGAATGTGTTGGAGGTGCTGCTCGCATGCCAACTACATGGGGACCATTTCAGGCATATTGTTACAGATCTATCTTGGATAATGGCATTGAGCACATTGCAATGGTTAAGGTAAACTACTTTTGTTTCAAGTGCAAACCATCTTAAAAAATTTGTTATTACTTGTCCAACTATATAAAGTTTTTTTATAGTATCCATGAAGTCCCTGCTCCCTACTATTTGAAGTTGTCGTTTTATCCAAGTTTCTCTTGAGACAGTCCGCCTTTTAGTTCGTATGCGAGCTCGTGATATCATAAGCAGGCTTATGTTAGCTATACAAAAACTGATGAACCATTTTTTCCCACAAAATTTCTTGCTCTAGCGAGTTTCTCTCGAGTGTTGAGTGTGTGGATGTATGGCGTGCTCCATTAGATGGACTTTCTGAGATGTGATGGGATCAAACACTTCGCTGTAAATTTATGGACTGTTTACTTCGTGCAGGGTGATATTGGCGATGGACAAGATATTCTGGTGAGGGTGCACTCCGAATGCCTCACTGGAGATATTTTCGGATCAGCTAGATGCGACTGTGGAAACCAACTTGCTCTGGCGATGCAACTGATCGAGGCAGCAGGCAGGGGTGTGTTGGTGTATCTCCGCGGACATGAAGGTCGGGGCATCGGTTTGGGCCACAAACTTCGTGCGTATAACTTGCAAGATGAGGGGCGGGATACTGTTGAAGCCAATGAGGAACTGGGACTGCCAGTTGATTCTCGTGAATATGGCATTGGTGCACAGGTAACAACTAAATGACTTGATCTGATCGCACGAGTACATTCCTTTTTAAAAAAATCGAATCCAATTGTATCGAATTTGCTGTGTATGTTGGTGTGTAGATTCTAAGGGATCTTGGGGTGAGAACAATGAAGCTGATGACAAACAATCCCAAAAAGTACATAGGACTGAAGGGGTATGGGTTGGCAGTTTCAGGGCGAGTTCCCCTGATAACCCCAATTACAAAGGACAACAGGAGATACCTCGAGACGAAGCGCGCCAAAATGGGGCACGTCTACAACTTGGATATCGGTGGTAGATTTAGAAATCTGATCGAGGAGCACGAAAAATCGAATGGCAATGCAAGTGCATCGAGTGATGCCGTGGCTTAAACTCGAGCAAGTGATGTGGAGAATGAGAAAAAAAAGTTCATCTATGGGAGTGAAATGGTGCAGCAGCTGCTGGCTGACCCATAAGCAAAATGAAGATGAAGCCTAAGTTGTACTTGTACTGAAACTGGGGTACCATGACTATTAATTTCGTTTCATTTGTTGCATTCAAACTAGTTTAATTTTCGGGAAACATTTGTGACCGTGAATTATATAATATGCTATGCTTAAATTTAGAATTGAAGATTAAATTATTTATTTCATAAGCTATCGTTTTAAGCACCTATATTAATAACTTAAAGTAACACGTGCATAAAAATAAGATGAATGTTGACAATAAACACTATTTGAATTGATTTATTCATAAATGTACATGTCAAAAATTTACCTTCTTATAAATGTTATCCCATACCCATTGAATGAAGTTTAAATAACTTCAAATAAATAAGGAATTTTTAAAGCAAGGTAGTTTAAAAATAACTTATTAAAAATGTAGTTTAAATAATAAAATTTAGTTGTTAAGGTATTTCTTCAAATTAGTAATATTTTAAAATATATTTTTTATTTTTTAAAAGTTATTTTATTACTTTAAAGTAATAGTTTTATTTATTCATCTTTTCCTTTTCTCTCCCTTCTCCTTTCTCCTTTCTCCTTTTTCTCCTCTCTTTCTCTTCCCTCCTTCGCTTCCCCTCTTCTAATATCGTCCTAGTTTGATGAATGGGGAAGGAGGTGATATGATCACGTCTGAACACAAACAATGGCGAAGGTTGATACAATGACGAAATGTAAGCGAAGAATAATGAAAGAGAGAAGAGAGAATAAGATAGAGAAGGGAAAAATACAAGAAAATCTCACTGTTGCACATGGAAAAAACTAAAAGAAAAATTTAACCATTAGAATGCAATATGCTTGTTCACGATCATTTTTTAAGAAAAAAGAAATATGCATGATCTACACGTAACAACTCTACTGTCAGGTGATTATTTATCACCATTATAATCGTACGATTAACCTGTGATTTACATTTAATTCTTATATATCTCATGCAATTTAAGCCTAAATTATACTCATCTAACGCGGATTTACCAAAGTCGTATGCAATTTATCAACCTATATTTTGGTTATTAGTTTCAAAACTACGACAATTTTGTTTTATCTTTTTAAAAATTTCGCCCTTTTTCATCTCACAGAACAGGCTTCTCATCATGGGCTATTGCTACTCCAGCGAGGCCCAATATCATGGGCCTGCATCGGCAGCCTGATATATTGAAAAAGTCGTGAAGATATCGGTCGTCGGCCATATTTTCATAATAGCGACGATATGTCACGATATTTTGGAATACTGTTTTCTCTCCTGTTTGCTGTTCTTTTTTGAAATACTGTTTTCTGTTTTTCACAAAACAAGGAAATACCGACATATTCATTTAGTAATGTTTATATATATATATTTAAACTATACAATAATTAGAATAAAAAATGATCAAATTTTAATTTAATTAATTTAACCATATCCCTTTTTAGAGAGGAACAACCAATTTTAATTTTTTTTCCATGCATTAATTTTCACACTTAATTTAAAGTGAGAAAACATTTAGAAAGATAAAATTTCAGAATAATTGAAATAGAGTGAGAGAAATTTTGGAGAGATAAAAATTAGAGAAGAAAAAGAAATCTTTATGAGAATAGAAAAATTTTGAAAATAGATAAGTTAAAACAGATTTTAGAGAAAAAACTATTGAAGAGAACAGCTTTGGAAAGATAAATTGAAATTTTAAAGTGAAGAAAAAAAATTAATAGAAAATTAGAGACAAATTCATGTAATGTTCGACGATTAAATAAAAATATTGGACATCATGAATTAAACTAGTATTTAAATAGTTCGGAAACTATTAATCTACTTAATATATTCTAGATAGAATTAAAAAAAAATTGAGAAAAGGTAGAATTTAAATTTAATATATATTCATACATATCATTTCTAAATTATTAGGCTCAATAATTTAATTGAAAGTTAAAATCAAAAGAATAGAGATTGAAAATTCTGATCAACACGACTCCGATTTTATTTTTGACATCACAATTCACAACTATCAATTCAACAGTTTTCCAGATAATTTGTAATTAAAAAAAAAAATCTTTCACTCTCATATAATTTTAAAAAAATTATTTAGAAAAATTAATAAAAAATTGATGATAATTATATACAAGAGGAATAAGACAACTGTTATAACCTTACTGGTGGAGCATAAACCCAGCGCAAATCCCCTAACCCAATTTTGACTTTCCTATTTCACATATTTTTATATACAAAAACATTTTTTTTATTAATTGAGTTTCAATTTATATTATTGAACATGATTGGCAGATTTCATTTTGATTGTTAGATTTTCAAATATTTTATTTTGATCTTTAAAATATTAAAAAAATATATATCCTATATTATTATTGCTAATTTTTTTATAAAAAGAATACTTTTGTAGAAATTTAAAAATCAAAATAGAATATTTCAAAATATAAATACAACTCAATATATGAATTAAATTTAATTGGTGTTTATGTCAACTATTTTCCAAATACATGATTCTCATCAAATAAATATAAGAAAATAGAACTTTAGGCAAATAAATAAACCAATAATAAAAATATATAATATAAGTGGATTTATTAAAAATTAGAATCCTTCATTTGATTAGAGCTTATAAATACATCTCTACACAAAGTTAGCCTTCCTCAAAGTCTCCTCTTTGGCAATCTTTTTTCTTCTTTTCAGTACAATGGCTCCCTCCGCCGTTGTCGCCTCCATGCTGGTGGCGCTGCTGCTCGTTTGCTCCGCTCATGCGCACGGCGATCATGGTTCCTCGCCCGCACACCCTCCATCCTCTGAGGCTCCTCCTCCGAAGGGCGGTAGTAGTACTCCTGCAGCTCCTCCGCCGCAGCTGACCCAACCGCCCCACCCGGTCGAAGGCCCCGCCGCTCCTCCTCCGACCGGGCACAACTCCGCCGTGATGAACAGCTTTTCATTCTCTTGGTCTGTGGCTGTTGGCATGGTGGCTGCTTCTTGGATGTTGTTTTGATTTTGTGGGCGGCTATTTTGATAAAATAATGTTGTCTATTACGCTTTAATATTCCTTCATGAAGTTCATCAAAATTTGTTTAATTTGTGGTTATTTTCGCATTGTACCCATGAGAGTGTTTTTGGGTATCATTTGGATTAGTAAAATGCATGTTTAAATAATAATTATATATGCATACTTTCATTTTTCTTCTTCTCTTCCTCTATTTTTTTGTAATAATAATCTTATTATATGTTTACTCTCATATGAACAATGACTAAATTAGTCAATGCATTGATTATCTTTCCAAAAAGTTTTATCTATTTTATCAATTTCTGTATATATATATATATATATTTTGGAGTCCAATAAAAAAATTTTATCAACTAAAAATGAGAAAATTTTGGACAATGTGTAGAATAGAATAATTTAGACTGCTTTGCATGGTTTTGGTAGATTTTTATTCCAATAATTTATAATCATTTATCACATTATAATATATATGGAAATGCATTTCATATAATATCTAAATCAAACCGGTTTGAAAGTACATTCGACCCAGATTGAATTGAGCTATGCATAGCGATCTATATGAGGAAAGACCTGTACAAAGAGAACGAACTCTACGACGCTCAAGTTTAGTACAAATCCAATAACCTATAACCCTCCAGAGAAATTAGAATTTTGTATTTGTGTACATAAATGGATGTCTATTTATATAGGAGAGAGGTAGTGGATCTTATGACTTTGGTCTCTTAATTAAGTCGTTTATGAAATCCATTAGTCAATTATAGATGATTATGCAAGATACTTCCATATCAGTCTTTATTTAGGCTATTAATGGTCTCCCGAACTATTTGAGGATCACTCTGAACTGAAGAGTAGTTAGGGAAAAGTTACATGAAATGATATATTTTCTTGGTGTGCCATATAGTAGGGCGTATTCTAGCCTCCAAAAATAATTATTTTTCACCCTTTTGTTTAAAATGTCTAAGATCTAAATTATGGGAAGGTTTTTAAAAGATATAATAAAAGGAAAAAAAACAGAAAGCATTTACAAAAATCCCTTGTTTCTAAAAAAAAAAAGAATTGAAAATAAGAAACAGAAAGAACAATAACCTCTCCAAGAATGTCATTCCTAGATTGCCTGTTAAGTCTTACCCTATGTATAATGTATAATTTATTCTTTAAATAATTAGATTAGGTCCAACAATAGATTAATTAAGCATGATAAAAGAAGTATAGAAAAATTTTACCCAACAACACAAAATCAATATATTTTTAAAAATGATTACAAAAAAAAAAGTTTTTTTAAATGCCACAACTTTTTATTTATTTTTGGATAGTTAATCATTTTAAAAATTAATTAACAAAAATTCATTCATTTACTTAATTACGTCGAATATCTATATGAAAGAAGTACTTTGAACCCACGTACACATATCTAATTTCAAAAGAATGAATTTAACTGGTTATTAAATGATTAATTAATTTTAAAAATTACAAATCTAATGACTGAATCAGGCTAAAATATAATTTATTTTTTAAAAATTATATTTTAAGGGACAGCTTGAATATGTACTTAGTGGCATGGCACAAACTAGTAGTAGAACTCCACAAACCTTTTTTTTTTCTCATTTTTCCCCAATATAATCTAATTAATGAAGAAAATAAATAATTCTAAATTTAATGAGCCGTTGGATCTTCATCTTGATTAATTTTAATCTCTTCTATATATATACTCTCCTGCCATCGTCTTCCTCACAGCTCTCCCATTTCTCTACAATGGCTTCTTTCACCGTTCTGAACGTTTTGACGGCGGCGCTTCTGCTCGTTTCCGCCGGCGCCAACTCCCCGCTGCCGTCTCCCGCTCCGAGCCCCGACTCGCCGCCGTGGCAATGGATTCCCGGTACCGAGTCGCCTTCCTCTCCACCAACGGCGGAGGCGCCGCCGTCGGAAAACCCACCGGAGCTCAGCCCCGTTCCGTCATCCCATGTGCCGACTCCGCCGGCGGCGGCCAACCCACCGGAAGTAAGCCCAGTTCCGACGTCCCATTCACCGACTTTGTCTCCGGCCACTCCGCCACCGGCGGCGAAGACTCCCGGTCACGCACCTTCGCCGTCGAAAACGAAACCAGCAGCTCCGGCTCCGGCGCCAACGAAGGCTCCAAAATCCTCTAAAGCTCCGGCGAGTCCTCCGTCGCCCTATGGAGGGTTAATGCCCCCAGCGCCAGCGCCAGCGCCGACGCCACCGGCAGACAACGGCGGCGCTATAAACAGATTCACAATTTCTGGGTGTACTGTTGCAGTTGGATTAATGGCGGCGGCTTTAATGGCCTAGCTAGATTTAATTTCCTCCGATGAAGTGAACCGTTTTGATGGAATTATTGCAGATTCTTATTATTATTGTTTTATTTTAATTTGTATGTGTTGAATTGAAGGGGTGATTGATTCTTAATTTTTCAATTAATTAACTAAATGCGGATGCCAAAGTGTAAAACCTTAATTATATCAATTACTCATTACTATGGAGGTTTGGTTTGATCATGTTTTAAAGTTTCTAAAGTTTTGGCTAATTACATGTTTTAATGTTTGTGTGTGATTTGTTTTTCATTAAAAAATTTCAATTTAGTCACTTATATTTTAATAATTTTATATTATACCTTTGTGATTCTTTAGTTAATGTTAAATTGATTTATAATAAATTTATATGACACTGTAATTAGTATTATAAATCGGTACAAAGTTAAAGGAAAATTAGACAGAGATTTTTTTAATTTGCAAATAATAAGTTGATAGGATTTTCGACTATATTGTAAGAGGGCTTAAATTTATTCTCTTGATATATTCCAACTCACTAAATATCATACAGAAGCGTATCATTTTTGTTCATGTATTTTAAAAAAGTGTTTTTAGTCTCTATTTGCATAATTTTAAAACGAATTGTATACACGATGAAAACCTTTTACTACAAAGTTAGGGCTATTGTTATAGGAAGAAAATAGAGATCAGACTAAATAACTCAAAAGAAGAAAGAGAGCCGAAGAAGGAGTGGACCCGAAGAGAGGTAAGTGGGTTGGGACCCAGCGACTGTCTGCGTCGAGCACTGCTTGGCGCCGTTTAAGATCTCCCGAGTGCATAAGGATTCAACTTACGTAAATCCTAAAGGGATTAGGGTTCAAACTGACGTAGATCTTGAAGGGGTTAGGATTCGACCTATATAAATACGATGGTAAGCTAAACCCTAGAGGTATGCTTAAAAACCCTAATCTCTATACCCGACTACTCTGGTACTAACTTAAGTATCGGAGCCAAATGCCACACCGCTCTTAGAGTTATTCTGTTTTGTAGTTAGGTCTCGTCGATCCCTTTATTTTAGAAGATTTGTGCGAATTTGATGAGATCCCAGGAGACTGAATTTCAACATCAACAACTATATTTTAAGAAATTTATTAAGTAGTGTACAAATCGTTGGCGGGCTAGAAAAGGAACCAGCCTAGCCTCTTTAAGAAAGCTTTGCGTGGTAGGCGCTGCCTATTCACTCGGACAATGCTCTGAACACGAAAGTGTGCAGTTCCGCCCCCTTCTCCCATGCTGAGTCACAGGCAGCGCCTCGGAAAGCACGGACGAGCCACAT
Organism: Momordica charantia; assembly: GCF_013281855.1. Lineage (NCBI taxonomy): Eukaryota > Viridiplantae > Streptophyta > Magnoliopsida > Cucurbitales > Cucurbitaceae > Momordica > Momordica charantia. The sequence continues at coordinate 2,365,466 of NW_028275158.1, forward strand.
GCAGGGAAACTTGCACGTGTGGTTCTGGCCGGGGACCCCGGTATACTGTACTAATATGTGTAGGTCCTTGTAATTCGAGTGAGATTGTCATGGCGCAAAAGTAAGACCAAATGAAAGTTTTGAAAGTATATAGAGACCAAAATGGACCAAATTGGAACGTAGATATACCAAAATATTATTTAAACCTAATAATAATAATATAATAATAATAATAATAATAATAATAAAAATAATAATAAAAAGAAAGAGAAGAAGAAGGTAAGTTTCAATAAAATGGATAGAAGATTTTTTAAACCAATTTGAACTTTATGCATTTGAGATTTAACGTGGTAACATGTAACATGTTACTAATGTATAACACAAAAATTTGAATTAAAAGCTTTCAGATGATCAGTATATTTTCAAGCAAATAACCCAATTGGATTAAGGGTTAAATCGTAAACTTCTTAGTTTAAAATTGGTTGTTTGTATTCATATAGTTTCTAAATTAAAAAATTATATCTCACTGAAATTTAAATTGTGGTTCTATATAATTTCTATCCTATGGTAAAGGAATGATAGCGTGACACACCTACTAGATAAATATACCTATTAGATAAATATACTTGATTTGAGTATTATGTATCGAACAAACAATATGAATAATTATATAATTATACGAAATAAATGACATGATCTATAAAAGAGATTTAATACATTGCTTCAAAGAAATGATAGATTACACGTGTTACTTTATTTTATCGAATTATACATTTTGTAGATCTAAAATAACTCACTTTTGTCATTTAATAAATATGTCATGTCAACAATATTAAGAACCTGAACTACATCAAATTATTATTTAAAACTTAGAGACAATTAAAAAATTATAAACTTCAAAACTAACGCAATGATCCCAAAATTATTAAAAATAAAAAAAATAAAAACAGTAGGTATCCTTTTTCCAAAGCCCATAAAAATCGGCCCAAGAAAAGGGTACTATTGTTGGGCTTGCAATTCAAATTGAGGAGAACCAAGTCGACGGATTTTTTATTATTATTTATTTTTTAATGGCAATGTCTGTGAATTTTATGAATTATTATGGTTTATTGCTGACAGTTTTTAAATTCCATCTCGTATAAGTCGTTAACTATCTCAATCTTTACGAGTCGATCATATCATAAATCCCTTCAAAAAGATTAAAATTACATATTTTTTTAACATACTCGGACATTATTTTTATCTACTTATACTATGAATTATAATATGATCTTTACAATTACGTTAATCTCATTTGATAGAAAGTAGATGTAGTATATAGATAAAGACAATTATCTTTATTCGTATGAAATTTTTTTAGGTGAAACTAAGAGTAAAGTCTGTGAGGATTATGTCCAAAGCGGACAATATCAATATTTAAGGTACGAGAAATACAGTTATTTTTAAGAGTGATACAAGATCTATAAATAGGGCCGGAGAAACTCGAAAGATGGGTGGAAAATGAGGGGGTGGGGCCATGGGACATTTGCTTGAACAGTGAGTTATTTTGACTTGCTACACAAACAAGAAGCCATGTGAAATGGAATGGCCACAGCATTACCAACTCATTGCTTTAGGGAACAACTTGTGGTTTTCCATAAAGAAAATTTTAATGGCATTGGACATTGGGCATTGGCATATGCATGCTTTGTTGAACTTAGTACCAATCATGTGGGTTTGGACCAAAAAGAAACAGAGAGAGAGAGAGAGAGAGAGAGAATTTACTACAAAAAAGAAAAGGGAGAAAAAAAGTTCACAAGTGAGAAGATTATGGCTCCTCCTTTTTTAACTTTTGTAAAAGATTTCTTGAGGGTAGTTGGACAAAATTTTAATGCTTACAAAGAAGGAAAAAATAATGTGTGTGTATGTAGGTATAGTACCAATTATTTGTGGAAGTCTAATTTTATGGTAATTTGGGGTAGTAGAGTTTGGTTGGTGATGGGTGGTTGTTAGTTATATGTTTAATTTATTTTTTTTCTAGCAATTGTGTGGGGGAGATTGATGTATTGATGTTAAAATGATAATAAGTGCACTCTTATTTCACCTAAACTATTTGTTCGAATTGACGAGTTTAATTCAATTATAATTTGCAGGGGTTTGCTCATATTAATCGTCATGTATGTATTTTTTAAAGTTTAAACTTGTTTTTAAAGTTTGAAATTTGTTGTTTTGTTTTTGTTTTAATTATACTAAACAAGTTAACCTCAAAGAAATAAGTCGGATAACAACTAAATAATTTAGGCACTAAAATACATTTAAACGCTAAACCTTAGCTCAACTAATTAAGACATCTTCGTCATACCGATTGTAAGTTCATGTATTTTGAGGAAATAGAAAAAGAAAATGAACCCAAAATAGTTTTTTTTAAACCAAAATATTATGTGTTTTTCACAATTATAATAAGATAATCAACTTAAGCAGAGTTAAACTGATTTAAAATTGGAATCTCTACCCCCACTTTAGAAAAATCAGTTATATAACTCATTAAATATGTTATAAAAAATGGAAATATATACACTATTAAATATTGTTTCATTCAGATTATCAATAAATACTTAATTTACATATTTAGACCTAGTGGGACCCGCCCCGCAAACTAACGGTCACGACGCGGTCCAAAGTTTTCTGACCGTTACAAATTCTCGTATCTCAGTATTAAATGATTAAATCAAACGGTTAAAAGGTTCGGATAATCAGAAGCGTCCACGTGTAGGTATCAGATTAATTGACAACTGTACTTTTATGGTGGACCCGCACGCAGAAAGCCCAAGGCAAGCCAGCTAGAATTCTTCCCCTTTAGCCTTCGCAAAAACCAGCCGTGTCTTTTGGGCTTTGATTCGCTACGTCCATTACTACGCCGACCTAAAATTTAGGATCCACATCCGCCGTTGATCACGCTCTGATCCCTAATTGAAATTTGTAGTCCGATCTAACGGCTGGCGTGAGTTTCAGCTTTGACTCCAATGGTTCTCACTTTCCCCTTCTATTTATACTTCCTCTCTGCTGCTCGTTTCTTCTCAGAACTCACTTTCTCTCTCTTCGTCTCTCGATTTCTTCATCTTACGCACTTTCTCTCTCTAGATTCTTCGTTTTCTGCTGCTGATTTTTGATTCAGAGAGAGAAATGGCAGCCAGAAGTTTTGCGGTAATGATTTTGATCGCATTGTTGATCGGCTCCACAATCGCGCAATCGCCGTCGGCATCGCCGTCATTGCCTCCGAGCAAATCGCCGTCGAAGGCTCCGTCGGTTTCTCCGTCTATTAAGTCGCCGAAATCTTCTCCGGCGGCGGCTCCTACTCCGTCCGGTCTGAAGTCTCCTCCATCTCCTCCGGCTGCTTCGCCTTCTACTTCTCCGTCGTCATCTCCGTCTCCGGCCAGTTCTCCTTCCTCGATCTCCTCGCCGCCGGCTGACGCTCCGGCTCCCTCCGGAAACGGCGCCGCTTCGCTCTCGTTCTCGGTCTTCGGATCTGTGGCTGTGGTGCTATACGCCGCCGTTTTGATGACCTGAGAGAAGCCAGAATTTAATCAATTCTCTTTATCTGGGTGATTTATTAGTAGCTAGCAGCTTACTGAGTACATTTTTCACATTGTTCTTTTTTAAAAATATTTTATGATGGATTTCTTTTTTTTTTTTTTCCTTTCTCCGATTTAATTGTTTAATTGTTTCTAGTTGGCGATGATGTGTTTGTTGTTAACGGAGCTCCTCTGTATCTGATTCTTATCATATATTATTAATTTACATCACCTTTTCAAAATTTCTCTCTCTTTTTTCTAGTTCAGATTGTTGCTCCTTAAATTAGAAACTCCAAAGGGAAAAATAAATAAAAATTACAAGAACAAAGAAAAGCTATTACAAATTTACAAGCAATTACAATTACAATTGACAAGACAAGTTTTGAAAGTACAATTTAAGAAAAATACAAGTATATAAACCCCAAAAATTTGTTATTTAGCACAACATTATAATAATTATTTTCCCATTTACAAAAATGGTGAGAAAAGAAAAGAAACGAAAGTGGTGCAATTCTCAAGTGTATTTTTTTAATTTTTTGTGGAGCATTGAATAAATGAGGAAAGTTTTGATGAAAGGGCATGTGGGTTGGTTGGATACTTCTTGTTTAGAGCCAACAATGGTTGTGAGGAGACACAAATAGTACATCTCCATCTCCTCTTGTTCAAAATATTACAGCTTTCTACTTTCTCAAAGTAATAATAAACATTTTGAATAAAATTTCAAGTTTATTTTGGGTTCCCTTTTAGAAATGGATATATAATATTAACTCCGATGTTTAATAATTAAAATAGAGTTTGTATGAACTGTAGCAATAGTTTGAATTTTTGTTGTGCATTTGGTTATGAGATGGCCTCTATTTATTGAAAGGGAAACCTCATGTTTTCAGTCATCTTTTTTTTTTTTTTTTTTTTTTTGAATTCCTTAGATCCTGCGAACTTGAATTTAACAGTCTAATTAGTTAATAATTGAAGAATTGTCGAGCCTAAAGGTTGATCAGTCCATGTACCTCTGCTCTTGGGCTGATTTGGCCTTGGGTTGGTTGGGCTTGCATATGGGCTTAGGCTTGGGTTACGGCCCCACGAGCTGGGTCCTGACTCGTACGTGTTGCTCATGCACATGGCTTGTAACAATGTTAGAAAAATTGGTTTTCAATGTTTGAAAATTTTGTTCAAGTGTATATATCAAGCCCTTTGTTATTCACACATCATTAGTTGAACGTCAATTTATTTATGGTCAAAATATGTCATGTTGGAAATAGTTTTAACCACTTGTAGCCAGCCTATAAGAATACTGTTTTAAAATGAAATTTTGAAAATTATAAGACTAACCGCTAATTTGAGTTTTTTATTTTCTACTTTCAAATTTTTAAAAATATAAGTGTTTGATAAGGGATCTCGTTTCTTGTTTCTCAAGAGAAACGTATTTTAAAATTGTGTAGAAATTTTGGAAAATAAAATCAAGTTTCTTGTTTCCAATTTTTTTTTTCCAAAACATAGATAAACACATTATTTTATTATTTTTGATATATTAAATGCATAATAAATATAACATAAATTTTTTTAATATTTAATTTGAAAAAAAAAGAAACTTTCATGTAAAACTTTTACCTTTCTTAAATCAAAATTCTAGAAAACAACAAACAAAAAATGTTACCAAATATATTTTTGATTTTTTTCAAAAAAAAGACACAAGACAGGAAACAAGAAATAACATTTATCAAAACCAATTTTATTTTATTAGATTGAAAAACAAAAAACAGGAAATAAAAAATAAAAACATTACTGTCCTAAATCAAACCAAACTAAAAATCGAAAGACCAAACTCAAAATCAAAAGAATGATCTGAACACATATATTTTAAAAATAAGATTCTACACTATATTATATATATATATAAATATATATATATATATTTTTTTTTTCCTTTAAGAATTTCTTACAAGTAATTTATTGTTGCTTAAAAGTTGGGGAATGCCCCCAAATTACTCAAAACTTTCACTTTTCTTTTCCAAAGTTGCTTTGGGATCTCAACTCCATTTGCTCATTTTCAGCCCCTATGCATTAAATTAAAAGCTATCATCTTTTTCGTAAATCATTCACAATCTTATATTGTCATCACTTTATTTTTCATTGGTTGAGTCTGTTATTAAATTTTTATCAACATATCAATATTTTTCGTATATTTTAAATTCGATATCGATATAACAAGTGATTTGACATTATCCTGTTACTTTGTCAAATTTATTTATCAAACTTAAAATAAAAAAGGATAAAATATAATTTAAAGAAAAAGAGCATGCAACCAAAGTCATTAACAGGATTGAATAATACATGTGAGTCATCAGGATTGAATAATACATGTGAATCCCACTTGAGATTCACAAACCACTAAACCCAAAATATATATATAATATGTATTTTTTTGAAGATCTCAAAAAGAAGAATCTTCAAGAACATACCAAATAACCAACGCTCTTCCATTGAGCCACTAATTTTTTTTTCCTATTCAAGTTTCTCAGCCTTTATAATACTTTGTTTTGGTTACATCTTTTAAAATATTAATCACAAACAATATAGAATGAAGTAAGAAAGGTAGAGACCACGTCTTACCACTAGACTTCATTCACGCTATATATATTTGTTTTGGTTCTTAAACTTCACACACAAAAATTCTTTTAGATAAAATTAAAAAATCAAACTAAACTAAAATGAGTTCAAAAGTTAAAAAGGATTCCAACCATTTTTTTTAGAAATTTCGAAATTTCGAAGTCAGAGGTTATTTTAATATCTTAACTCAATAATTGAACCAAAATTTTTGTTGAGAGGGGAGATCGATCCTCTAACATTTTAATAGATGTTATAATATCTTAACCATCTTATATTAATTTAATTATCTATGAGTGGGAGTTCAACTTAATCACAATCTCTTGATCTCTTCGCTTTTGGAAGTCCAAAAAGTTGAAATTCCTCTCCCTACCCTCTTCATTCCAACTCAAAGTAGTGGGTAGAGAGAGAGAGAGGCACAAAAAGAAGAAAAAAACTCAAAAACTAGGTGACCCCAAAGCCAAAGTTGATGATCTTGATCCAAAAATCCCCACTTCAATTTCTTCTCCTCTCTCCAATTAGAAAATCAAATCAATGGCCATCCAAAAGCCACACCCAAGAAAATCAATCAATTCAATTCTCTCTCAAAAGCTCTTCATCTTCCTCCTCTCCACCTCCGCCGTCCTCCTCACCCTCTTCCACATCCGATCCCTCCACGCCGCCGCACCCTCCGCCGCCGAGCAGCTCCGGCGCTCCGTCACGTTTCTGCCCCTCAAGGACTTGCGTTACTCCCACAGAGCTCTCGAGGGGCACACGTGGTTCATGAGCTCCATGTACGACACCCACGAGGAGGGGGAGGTTCAGTTCCAGCAGTTCCCTTCGCCGGCCTCCGACGGTCGCCTCCTCTGCCTCGGCGGCCGCGACGCCCACGACGGCTCCTGGAACTACTACGCCGTCGCCTGGCCGGAAGCTCTGCCGGAAAACGCCACGTTTAGAAAAGGCTTGACCTTTGTTTCTTACAACCATTACGATTATGGTAACATCTGGCATGGCTTGTCCGCTCTCATGCCCTTCGTTGCTTGGCACCAGATTCAAGGTAAACGCCACTTTTCCAACGTTGCTTTTCGATTATTCCATTCATTAGTTCTTTTTTTAGTTTAATTAATTACTCCATCCTGTGGTGTTTTTTTTTTCCCTATTTGGTTCCAATATTTTCAAATTGTTTTAACTAAAGCCTTTCCAGGTAGGTTATGAGCTCGAGGTAATTTTATTGATTTAACATTTAGTACGGTACTCAAGTCCTTAAGATTAATGATTCGATTTCCTACTTTCCCCTGTTAAATTAAAAAACAAAAATTTATGAATGATTATGTCTAAAATTAGATGTTATGTTTTGAAAGTATAAAACTAAACTGGCATAAATTTGAGGGTTTAAAGGACCAAAGTTGTAGTCTAACCCGCAAAACTTAGATTTTGTTATTTAAAATTAAAATTAAATTACATGTAAATTTTTAGAGTTTTGTTTAATAATAAGTTCATTAACTTTATCTAATTGGGTCCTAACATTTAAATATAGTGTCATAAGTGTTTATTACAGCTCCATAAACTTTCATATTGCATCTAACAAAGTAAGATATTTTTCAAAATCTAAAAAAAGAAAAAAAAAAAAAGAGGGTACCCTATATAAAAGTATAAAAGTAGAAAAGTAGAAACAGAAAATGAAGAAAAAAGAAACGTTTCACCTAAGAAAAACCAAAATTTCGTCACATGATTTTCAGTGGTTGATTTGGATTTTTATTCATGGTTTAGGAAATTGTGAGGCTCCGGAGAGATGGATCTTGTACCATTGGGGGGAGGTGAGGGTGTGGATGGCGACATGGCTGATGACGTTAATGGAGGCCACCTTCGGCCGGCCACCAGAGATCGAGGCCTTCCATGGCGTCGGCGAGGGGCAGGCGGTGTGCTTCGAGAAGGCGGTGGTGATGAGGCACAACGAGGGAGGAATGTCCCGACAGCGGAGAATGGAAACCTACGACTTGATGAGATGCAAGGCCAGGTTGTTCTGCAACGTCACCTCGCCTGAGCCATCACCGGCGGTGGGGATGACACTGCTCATGAGAACAGGGGCGAGGTCGTTTAAGAACGAAACCGCGGTGGTCAAGATATTTGGAGAGGAATGTGATAAAGTCCCCGGTTGCCACCTTACTGTAACTCACTCGAATAATCTAACCTTTTGTGATCAGGTATTCACTTGAGCTATATTTGGATTAGATTTTTTTTTTTCAAAATAATAAGTACTCGAATGTAACTCATTAGTTATTGACATCTACTTTAAGCTTGAAAAGGGGAAAAAAAACTTTAACAATTTGTAGATGATGAAATATTTATTTTATATAGTTAGAATCTAAGACACGAGACATAGATATATACGACATGGATACGGTGACACCTTATTTTTTAAAAATCTAAGACACCGACATAGCAAGGACAAGTTTGTTAAAATATACCATTTTTTAGGAAGGAAATTCAAAGTCAATAAACTTATGCATTTTTATGTATTAAAAAAATGAATTTGATATATTTTATTCTCAAAGTTTATTATTTTGTCCTATACTATTATTTATGTCAATTTCTTATGTTGAGTAAGTGTGTTTGATATGACTAGTACGTGTGACATGCGTCTATTAAACTATTAAGTATACGAATGTAAGAGTGTCAACACGACACGTACCCAAAATGAAGTGTCTGTGTGTTAGAAGTATATAAAAAAAAATTAATTAAAACTATGGTTTCATATGATCATACTTCTAAGTTTGCTTTCATTTATGCTGATGAAAATGCAAATGCAAATGCAAATGAAAAAAACAGGTGAGTTTGATGGGGAAGACAGACATATTGGTATCCCCACATGGAGCACAGTTGACAAACCTGTTTCTAATGGACAGAAACAGCAGTGTTATGGAGTTTTTCCCCAAAGGATGGCTCAAGCTTGCAGGCATTGGCCAGTTCGTGTTCCGTTGGCTCGCAAGCTGGTCTGGAATGACGCATCAAGGTGATTGGAGAGACCCTCATGGCCCCGCCTGTCCCTATCCCGAACACGACCGTCGTTGCATGTCCGTTTATAAAAGTGGCACCATCGGGTACGCTTCTATTTTAGAATCCCATTTTCATCTCTAAACTTTTACCCGTTACCTGAGCTTCGAATGAAAGATTATTATATGCATTTATATTGAAATGTGAGTATACGTCTAGTTTGTCTATAAATTTGAATATATTTACGATTATAATCAAAATAGAGAATAAAATAGAAAATTTTTCGTATATTTATTTTTGTTGTTGATGTTAAACAGATACAATAGAACACAGTTTTCTGAGTGGGCTAAGAATGTTCTGAATGAGGTGAAGATGAGAAAGATGGAAGAAGCAGCGGGCTCTGCAAATCATGTTCATGAATGTTTTTGTAACTAAATATTGTTGCCCAACCTTAAATGCAAATTTATTTTACATACACCATCTAGTTTTTCCCTTTTAAATAAACATTGTAGAAAAAATATTGCAATTCATGCCTTTGTCAAATGTAATCACACCCGAGATTTTAAATGTCCATAGTGATCGAGGAATAAGAAAGCTCTAATAAATACATTTCTACTAACTTTTTGACGTGGTGTATTTTTATTGACTAAAATGTTTTAGTAGGATCCATTTATCTCTCAAATACAGTACAAATAAGCTAATAAAAACACATACGATAAAGATCGAGATTCAAAGTAGACAAATGCGTTGGATCTTGGAGATTGCTACTATACACCATTTGCATATAATCTATGTATTTGATGTGCTTAAGCAAAGGAGGATTGGTGAGTTTATTCAGCAATTGAGGTGCAGGACCAACCACTGTTTCAGGTGATGGCCGAACTGCCATGACTATAGACAACCTTGTGGCCTTATTGTTCACCGTTGCTCTGTGCAAAACGCTCTTGTACTTACCATTGCTCAAGATCTACCACACCCAAAAACAAATTCAACTCATCAATTATTACTTACCTACCTCCGGAAAGGTCGGAGATTTAAATCTTTCTACCTTAACTAAAAAAAAGGAAAAAGGAAAAATGGATTTGTACCTCTAGTTGGTCAGCTACATGAACTAGAAATGAATTGGGAATGGGATTGACATTCACCCAGTTGCCTTGATGCAAGATTTGAAGGCCAGAAATTTGGTTATGAAGAAGAAGGGTGAGAAGGCAATGATCAGAGTGAGATGGCAAACCCATTGCAAGCTCTGGCTGTGGACATGGCGGATAAAAGTTTGCTGCAAACAAAACTGAGCACGATTCAAAATCCACTGCTCTCTCTAGATTACAGGTTTCCAACCCCAGGCTCTCTGAGATTCCTCCCACCAATTCTCTCGCAATTTCAATGGTTGTTTTGCAGTATTCTTCCAACATCTCTTTGCAACCAACCAATATTTTAGATTTACATGTTACAGATTAAACGGTTAAGAATCCCCCATTAAAAAAATAAGGAACCTATAATAAAAGTGTATAATAGACATGAACTATTCCTCTCATTACTAATAATGAGTATCTAGTGAAAAATGAGATTCGATCAAGATTGATGAATCAAGAGAGAGTCACGATCTTAACCGATTGATTTTGAGATAGAACCTCATGGATATGAACAAACAAAGAATATTGAGATCGTTTCAGCATCACCTGAATCTGGGAGGTTTAGTTGGGGAATGGAAGTTGGGATGAAGAAAGATTTTCAAGTAATCCCTCCAGAACAACACCTTCTTTTTCTGAGGATTGATGCTGGTGCCATATTTGATGGGGTCAAGAACATTCTCTGTTTTTGTACTCTGTCTTTTCTTCCTCTGTTAGATCAAAAAACTCTCTACAAATATCCATCATCTCCTTCATCATCCTCTCCTCCACTCCATGATTCATCACCTATTGCAAATGGGTTTCTTTTGAGAAAGAAACAGTAGTTTTTAAGTACTTAGTTTTGTCATGAGCTTGTTTTCAACTGGGCCTCTATAATTTTAAGAGCTTCGATTCCGTTTGCCTGGTCAAGTCTCACCAATTGTCTCTACATTAACATATTGAATACATGACACTTAGATACAAAAAAATGGATGAATTTTCTGGGCGGGTAAAAGATGGGACGCTAAAATCAAATTAGAACTTTGAGATGAGAAAGATGAAGTAAAAATTAAGTGAAAATTATAAAACCAAATTGCTTTAATCATTCCTACCAAATTTCTAGCTCTACCCCAACATCTACGTACCATGAAGAAACCCCAGTCCTGGCATGCCTTGCCGAGCTGATCCACGACTTTGGCTCGTTGATCGGGAGTACCCGTGGTGAGAAGAGAGAAATCAATGGTGGGGATCGAATCTCCAACACCTTGTGGAGCTGCATCGACAGCGCCACCGTCGCCGGAGAAGATGCAAGAGGAAGGAATGGAGGCAAAGTTGAGTGTTTCAGCTATGGTTTTGATGCTGGCCATTGCCGGTGGAATCATTCAACAGCTGTTTTACAAGGCTGGAGAACAAGAGTTTGAACTCAAAAATATGTTTAACAAGAGTCTTCTGGATTTGGTCATTTGGACATAATTTAAGTACTATGCTAATCTTAACAAAACGTAGAGAAAAAAAGGTTGATTAACAAAACTACCCACCACCTAATCCTATATATGTTTAAAAAATGAGGAGTTCTATAATTTGTTTGTCGTTTCTCGTTAAGAAATGTTTTAGAATTGTATAGAAATTTTAGAAACAGTAAAATCAAGTTTTCTATTTCTAATTTGTTTACCTAAAACATAGATAAAAATATTGTTTTATTATTTTTGACTTGTATAATAAATATAATATAAATTTTTTTAATATTTAACTTGAAAATGAAAAAAAAAACTAAGTTAAAATTTTAGAGAGAAAAAAAAAGAAATGTTATCAAATATATTTTTGTTTTTAAATAAAAAAAGGTAAGAAATAGGAAAAAGTTACCAAAAACAATATTATTTTTGTAAATTGAAAAACAGGAAACAGGAAATAAGGAAGCAAACACATTACGGGCCTAAATCAATCCAAACTCAAAATCAAAGGAATAATATTTTTTATAGATAATGAAAGGAATAATTTGAACATACATTTTAAACATAAGATTTAACATTATTTATATATATTTTTTGAAGAATTTCTTGCAAGTAATTTTTGTGCAGATTATTGCAATCGATGAACATGGTAGAAAAGAATATGGCAATTGATGCCTTTGTCAAATGCAATTATACCAAAGATTTTAAATGTCATAGTGATCACCGAATAAGAGAACTCTAACGAATACACTTATCTATCAAAAACAGTACAAATAAGATAATAAAATACGTACGGGAATACTTCCCTATTGAGTAGGTAGGAGAGATCGAGATTCAAAGTAGACGAATTCGATCCAAGCAGGAATCTTGGAGATTGCTGCTCTGCACCATTTGCATATAATCTGTGTATTTGATGTGCTTAAACAAAGGAGGATTGGTGAGTTTATTCAGCAACTGAGGTGCAGGACTAACCACTGTTTCAGGTGATGACCCAACTGCCACGGCTATAGACAACCTTGTGGCCTTATTGTTCACCATTGCTCTGTGTAAAACGCTCTTGTACTTCCCATTGCTCAAGATCTATCATACCAAGAAAACAAACTCAACTCGTCAAGTATTATTTACCTCCCTAAAGGTCAGAGATTCAAATCCTCCCATCTTTTAAAGTTTTCTTCCTTAGATTAGGACTCGAATACTAATTCGAGACCCATGACAAAATTTTAATCTTTTGAACGTATTCTCGGCATAATTAAACAAAAGAAAAAGGACAAAATGGATGTGTACCTCAAGTTGGTCAGCTACATTAACCAGAAATGAATTGGGAATGGGATTGACATCCACCCAGTTCCCTTGATGCAAGATTTGAAGGCCAGAAATTTGGTTTTGAAGAAGAAGAGTGAGAAGGCACTGATCAGAGTGAGATGGCAAACCCCTTGCAAGCTCTGGCTGTGGATATGGTGGATAAAAGTTTGCTGCAAACAGAGTTGAGCACGATTCAAAATCTACTGCTCTCTCTAGATGGCAGGTTTCCAGTCCCAAGCTCTCTGAGATTCCTCTCACCAATTCTCTTGCCATTTCTATGCTTCTTTTGCAGTATTCTTCCAATATCTCTCTGCAACCCACCATTCCAATATCTCTCTGCAACCCACCATTAGTTTAGATTTGCTCAGAATCCCACGTTGAAAAAAATGGGACCTTAAAAGGTTTATAATGGACATGAGTTATTCATCTCATTACCAATTGGTTTTGAGATGAAACCTTATGAATATTGATATGGTATCAGAGTCCAACAAACTTAAACAAACACGGTTCAAAAATGAGAATTCGGATAAGATTGATGAACCAAAAGAGGCACGATCTTGAGAGACATGTTAAAGATCCCACGATGAAAAGAAACAGAACCAGATTTGCACATTACATATTACACTATTAGTTGAGAAACAGAGTAAACAGAGAATCATTGAGATCATTTCAGCATCACCTGAATCTTGGAGGTTTAGTTGGGGAATGGAATTTGGGATGAACAAAGATTTTCAAGTAATCTCTCCAGAACAACACCTTCTCTTTCTGAGGATTGAAGCTGGTGCCATATCTGATGGGGTCAAGAACATGCTCTGTTTTGTACTCTGTCTTTTCTTCCTCTGTTAGATCAAAAAACTCTCTGCAAATATCTATCATCTCCCTCATCACCCTCTCCTCCACTCCATGATTCATCACCTGCATTCTCACTCTCACACTCCCTTAATCTCTGTTGCAAATGGGTTTTCTTTTGAGAAAGAAAAAATCGTTTTTAAGTATGTTTTGGGCATGTTTTCAATTGGGTGTCTGTAATTTTAAGAGTTCCGATTCGGTTTCTATGGTTTAGTCAAGTCTCATCAATTGTCTTTCACACTAACATATTGAATACGTAACATTTAAATACGAGAAAATAGGTGAATTTTTCAAGTGGGTAAAAGATAGGACGAAACCAAATTGAAACTTTTAAGATAAGAAACATGAACTAAAATCAAGTCAAAATTACAACATTTACGTACCACGAAGAAGCCCCAGTCCTGGCAAGCCTTGCCGAGCTCATCGACAACTTTGGCTCGTTGATCGGGAGTACCCATGGTGAGAAGAGAGAAATCAATGGTGGGGATCGAATCTTCGACACCTCGTGGAGCTGCCTTGGCAGCACCATCGTTGGCGGAGAAGATGTAAGAGGAAGGAATGGAGGCTAAGTTGGGTGTTTCAGCTATGGTTTTGACGCTGGCCACCGCCGGTGGAGCCATTCAGCAGCTGTTTTCCAAGGCTAGAGAACAAGAGCATGAGCTCAAAAATATGTTAAAAAGTCTTCTGGATTTGGTCATGGACATAATTAAAGTAATATGCTCTGATAAAAAAAATGTTAAAAAAGTAGATTAACCAAACCACTCACCACCTAATCCTATATAAAATTAAAAGTTGATTAAGTTGATTATCTATATTATTAAAGGTATTTCTGATCGATCTTATGTGTAGGAGAGTATTATTTAGACAAAGAATTTCAATTTCAAATTAAATACAAAGAAGTGGAAAAAGGATCATCTTTTCTTTTCTGCAATCACATCTTTGATCCGATCTTAAATAATCATATAATAAAATATAAATATTTTAATAATAATATGTGATTTTAAAAGAGATGAAAATAGATAAACATAAAAGTTCAGATTCGTTTAGATAAGAGGGTTTGTCCTACTTAATTCTTCAATACAGATTGTGTTTTTTAGAAAAATCTATTGCTTCATTTTGATCTAAATTAATTGCTTTTTCTCTGAAAAATAATATGAGATGGAGACATGCTTCTCACCTATCCTCGTAAGTTAGTTTTGTCCTTTACTAAACTTACACCATCGCATTAAATATGATATCCTATGTGTTTCTTGATAATTATAGAGAATAAATTGAGACATCTCATGTTTTTGTTAAAATGTTCAGACTATAAGTTATGATGACGACATTGTAAACTATTTTAATCACTTTAAATATAATTGATTTGATGATCCCAACACACCTCTAAATGACCAATTTCTCAAAAATCAAATACATGGCACTCAGGTAATGAGAGAAGGAAAATTTGAAAGGTTTAATATTAAGAGATCTTTTAGCACATAATCTTTGAAACACAATTGTAGCCTAAGATAAACTCGTCACTAAATATGTACCGTAAACTTAGTGTGAGAAATTCGAGTTGTGCGTAAACTGTCTAAATCTCCATTTAACCAAACTTGAAATATTTGTCTATAAGCTTCCTCGATCCGTTTTCTGACATTATCCACGACGACTTACATCAACTTTCCAAGCTAACCGCTCTTCATCAATGCCCTTAACTCATCTTTTCTTTTCGCCGTTTTTCCTTTTCCTTTTCCATCCCTCTTTTTCTTTTTCTTTTTTTTTGATCAGAAAATACTTTTTGTCCCTATATTTTCATATTTACGGTGTGTTTGAGAGTGATTTTTGCATGGCCAAAATCACCTTTATCTAGGTTAAAATCACTTTTCTATCCATTGATAAGGTTTGACAAATTAAAAATTTTAATTTTAGAAAATTTAAAATCAATTTAATTTTGATTTTTATGGTATCATAATATACTTTTGTCCTAATTTCATCTTGAAAAGGGGTCCTTGATCACCTCAAGAGATTTTTAGGCAAAATTAGCATACATAATTATTATCGTGAGGATTGAGCTGGCAAAAGAGATTCTCCTCCTTTTTTGGACTGGAAGATAATATCTATCCTAGTTGTCCATAGCCATAGGAAAAAAAGAAAAAAAAGTATGTCCATAGCCATAGGAAAAAAAGAAAAAAAAGTATGATGAAGCCAAATGCTCTTGGATGGGCAGTTTCATAGGGAGATAAATCCTTTTTTCAATGTTGTAGTCTATCACTTTGAGATCATGAGAAGCTCGTGAATTGATAGAATTATGGCATGCATCTCTGAGGAGAGTGGCACGGCCAAACATCATCTCAGAAGCGAATCAACTTATCATTGTCCGACCAAAGTCTAGTCTAAGTTCTATCGGAGACTTCTGTAAAAAATAATACCTTTTGTGGGTGTGTTTGAGAGTGATGGTAGAATGAGTGAATTTTGAAAGAAAGAAATTTAAGCATACTTAGATTTTTTAAAATCATCATCCCACTAATACGTTAAAAATCAACATTTTGTTAGAAAAAAAAAAACGAAATACACATGGGATGAAAAATGGAAAGAGGAGAGGTTACTTTTTGGGCTGGTCTCATGGGCCGAGTGAGTATGATATGGAAAACCCATAAGCTGATGTGGACAAATTTGTAATTTGGACTGGGCTGAGCTCAAAAAGCAGCCCACGAAATAAACCTGTAGTCTGATATTGTCCGAAATTAATTGCTTCTATAAATAGCTTAACTTTAAGACTTGAATAGTTTAAGTATTCTCTTGCATACACTTCCCTTCCTGCGCTTTTCCATAATAGCGAAATTTTCTCTCTATTTCCAACTCTGGATCTTAGTTTTCTCACAGTGGGAATTTAGGTTTGTAAGCACAATGTGCTCTGACTGGAATTTCAATGTTGTTGTGGTTCTTCTACATTGCAAGTAGAGGTTACTCTGTTCTCGCCCTTTCTCTTCTCCGTTTCATTTTGTGAATTTTAGTTCTCTCTCGCTAGTTTTTTTAGGGTTTTAGTACTTGATGCACTTTGTAATCTATTATCGTCTAATCGATATTCCAATCCAACGCCATTGTGGATCGCCCTACCTTGCAAGAAGAGGTTCCTCTGTTTTCTCTTGTCAATTCCCTCCAAGTATCTCATCTCCACTTATTGAATTAACCAATGGTATTAATTTCAATTTCTTTACGGGTGAGAAGTTTTAATTTCGACTTCAAATGCTCCAAATGGTTGAATTCTATAGAATTATTGGATGATTATTTTAAGTAAAAATTAATGTATTATTTTATGCGATTTTTTAAGGAAATTTTGTTTGATTTTATTGGGAGTCATTGATGATTGAAGGCTCAGTAATTGGTATTCTTGAGGCCCATCAACCCAAAAAGAGAGAGAAAGCAAATGACCGGTCCCCAATTTCTAAACTAATTTTCTCTTCAACACCCATCAATGAACTCTTCATCATTGAAGGTTCGTTGCAATAATTATCACAAAATTATAAACATGCAAAGAGATGCAAATGACTGTGCAACACCGTAGTAAGTGATATTGCAAGAATTTCAAGTTCAATGAACAAAAATGAGATAGATAAACATACCTCTAAGAGAATATCCATACCCACATCCATTAGATTTATTTTCAGCAACTTGACTAATTCCACTAGGAACTGAACTGTTTAGGTACCATTAATATCTGAAATAAAATGAAAAAATAAAATAAAATATAGCAATTGAGTGTTACAGCATAGGTCACTTACAGATTTTTGCTTTCTGCTCAGTGCTCATGGCTGCAAGGAGGGCTCCAAAATTTGCCACGACCGAATATGGCAAATGGAGAGCAACAATGGTTTGTAGGTGATATGTGCAATTAGGGAAGTCTTGGTTGATAACCAATCTAGCAACCACAAAACTACTATAAGAAAGTAAATTGCACTCCAAAAGGCAAAAACATTGAAGAAAGAGATCTAATACCCAGATTTGTCACATCAATTGATGACACTCAAGAGGGTCATGCCATTCTTTGTACTTGGTGGAAACTAGGAAAGACAAGTCAAGTCTGTAAGACAACCATAAACCAAAGCCAAGGACATTCACCATCTCACTTTCAAGAAAAGATTGACCTTCATCACCGGTTAAATTCTTCTTTACTCAGTGATGGAGAGTGAAAGCATTGATCTCACCATACTGTATTTTGCACAAGGTATAAATTCCAATCTGGTATTAACCATCTACGCTGGTAACTCTATATTTTAAAACAATGTTGGGTTATACATGTTTGCAGTAGACATTTCTTATTCAACAAACTTATAAAAACATTAAGCTATTATCCTGATCTTGGGCGGATAGCGGGAATCGAACCCGCATCTTCTCCTTGGCAAGGAGAAATTTTACCATTCAACTATATCCGCTTTTTTTATTTTGATCTGCGACGTATAGTATTCATCATTGCAGAGCTAACCTATATACTAGACTATTATATCCACCAGACAAACATAAGTTTTGCCAATTTTGATTCAAAGTCGTATCAATTCATATAACAAATTCTTAAACTTGTGTCCAGATTGAATCAAAACTAATTAGTTCTTTGTGTTAATTTCATAGTTAGGATTAAAAAACAAGGTTCACACGTTGATCATTTGCAAAAAAACGTGGGAACAGAAGAAAACAAAAATAAATTAAAGAGGCTCCAGCTGGACATCAAAACTCAAAACCATAATCATAGTAGTCCATATGAAGTATGCAAATATTTTCAGACATTATCATAACACGTGTTCAAAAAAATTTCACAGGAACTTAATACATGCTAGCTTCTATAAAATTCTAGAGTAAATGAGATAAATGTTGGGAGAAAACTTACCCAGCATTGCCAAACCCGAAGCCACTGCATACAGCTCGCAGACTTCCCATATCGTAACCAACAAAGGCTACCTCTCTTCATCCAGGTGGCTTCAGGTTTGGCCATGAGAATCTGAGTGGAGGGTTTGAAATTCTGGCAAATAGAATTGCGGCGAGGGGAGGACCTTCCATCCAATGCACAAAATCGTCGATCTCTCCCCGATTGAGAGAATCATACCATCATGTTCCGTACTTGATTTCATTCCGATTCGTGAAACCCTAGACGTAACGATCATCCAGGGCTCCGTAGTCGGAGGGAGAAGAGAGTGGAGAGGCGATCGGAGTTTGTAATGATCAACCATGGATTTGGTGTCCGAGTGAAGGGGATGATGGATGAACAGAACTATTTACTTCATTTCCGTTTTATAGCCCTCGAGTACGTGTCGACTACGTATCTGCGTAAGGTGTAAGCGACCTGGGTTTTTATTTTTATTTAATTCTTTTTCTTTCATGGTCAAAACTGAAATTAATAAATAATAGCAATAATAATTACAATAACCGGTCAGTTTTGTCAGAACCCAACCCGTCTGGACGGCTTGGTTTTAGTCCACTGTTGAAAGAAACCAATAAATATATATACATATTTAAGTAAAACTGTATTTTTTTAACCAAAAAGTAGAAGCTAAAAAATACTCTGGTTCCTGTACTTGCCTTGTAACAATTTAATTCTAACAAAAACTAAAATATTACCAATTTAAAAATATAATGACTAAATCGTTACCATTAAAATTCAGAAACTAGAAGGTGTGTTTGAGAGTGATGATAGGATGAGAGTGTGTTTTAAAATACAAAGAAAGATCAATGAGAACAAAAATGCATGAATGAGCAAAAGCTATTTTAGGAAACATACACAATTGAGTATTTCAAGAAACCATTACCAAATGATCCATCAATTTAGATGATAGGGCATATGAGCAAAAGCTAGTTTGAGTGTCGATGGCTAAAGACAACACCTTTACGGGAGAAAAGAAAGCTGTAAACAATCAAAACACATGAGAATGGTGAACAATTCTACCAGTTGAACCATTCAATCATGCTATACTAAATGATTGTGGAGCGCATTAGGAAACAAATATGGCATTGCAAAACAGGAATTGAAAATAATAACATCATTGTCCTACAAAAAACTAATATGACATATGAAAGGATACAAAAAAGGCACTTTGATGGCCAGAGACGGGGAGAATAAATATCCCTTAGCAGTGTAATTGGGTTTCCCTGCTCTCCCCCAATGTATATGTGCTTGAAATTAAACAAGGTCATCGGGAATTGTCTATTCCTCAAGAGTAGATAGCTCCATTCCACTGCCATCATTTTCTTGGTCGGTCTAGCTCCGAGATCTGGTAATGGTAGAACCCCTGGCTAATTCCAGCAATAACTTAACTCAAGCTGCTTCATACTCCTGCAGTACAATAAAGTTTTGCTAAAATTTGATAATCAAGCACAACGATATAGGTCTACTGATTGATCAAGCAACCTCTCTTCTATGAAAATTGAAAACAAATCTCAAACATTAGTTTCTGGTGGCATTTAAAGTTTGAATCACCTATTTTAAGGCTCCCTAGTTGAATTCCACCTATAAAAGAAACTTTTCACTTCCCTATAATCTTTGTCACTTTAATGTTGAATTCTTGTTATTTGTTTTTTACTAAACACAAGTTAAATGTGAATTTAAGACGAGAATGAAAGCGGACTAAAAATGAAATGTAGAGAGTCATGATAACATTTTAAGGAACAAAAGTAAATTCGAACTTTGAAGAGGGTTCATCCTTGCTTGTTCTTGTTGTAGAGTATACACCTGTTTGCCCTTCCCTTTCCCCGTAGTAGGGAGATCTTCATGAACTAAAACATCCAAAATAAACTTTCCTTTCACCTGTAACATAACATGAAAGTTTGTCATTGTTCTTATATATGTGAATCAAAAATTTGAGAAGCAAAAAGACAAGACCTGTGAATTTAGCATTTTCTTGCTTCGATGTTTTCGTTGAAGTGTCAGTGGATGTTCTCTCGTGAAGAAAGGGGGGAGGGGGTGATAGTTCTTATCCAATTGTAGTGACCCGTTTGGTTGGGATCCCTCTTCCACCTGAAGGAAAAGCAAGTAGGCCATGGCTCGACATAGCCAAAAATACCAACTGGTTTACCAAGTAGGCCATGGTTCGACCTGTGAATTTAGCATTTTTCTTGCTTCCATGTTTTCGTTGAAGTGGCAGTGGATGTTCTCTCAAGAAGAAAGGGGAGAGGGGGGTGATAGTCCGTACCCTATGGTAGTGACCCATTTGGGTGGGATCCCTCTTCCATTGGAAGGAAAAGCAAGAAGTAGGCCATGGTTCGGCATAGCCAATAACGCCACCTACTGCTTTATCAATTTTCTCGTTGGCAAAGTGAGAAATGGCACAGAATTCATTTGCCCATAAACCCTCGAAGCCTTGTTTCCAAATATTTTCACAATCTCTGTGAAGAAAGAGGCAACCATGACTGTTGGAACAAGGAAAATTCGGATTGGAATCCTAATTCCAGGAGGAGTTTAATGGACGGAGAAGTAGGGAGAGTAACCACACATGAGAGGTCTCATTATATTTCAATGCATTTCGGTAGAGTTAACTTGGATTCAGGATTAATGTTATTTATTATACTAACATTGAGGTGTGGTAGAAAACTTGACATTACAATTTAAATGTGATGACAAAAGTTCAAACATAAACCATGCTTAAAATATTTACCAAGAAAATACAACTATTTTTTTTGGGGAATTTTTGTGACGAAATGGAAAAATGTGGACTACTGTCCCAAAAAGTTGGGGAAAACAAGAAAAACATAAATAATTAAAAGAGAAGAAAAAGGAAGCTGAAACTGAAGACAAACCAGCACACCGGTAGGCAAGTCGGAAGCATGTTTTCCGAGGCAGGAAGGATCATTATCCATACACAACAGGGACGTGCAGAAACTATTTCAGTGGCATTGATCCCGATCCATTCCACAGAGACTCCAATACCCAAATTCACAAAACCCATCTGAACCGCCCAAAAATAATCAGAATGGAGTTGCCTGACAAGGGGACAAAAAAGAATAATCTGAGTGGAGCAACATTACCGATTGAGTAATCCATAATCTCAAGTCTTTCTTCTCTCTCTAAATAACCGAACTGTTAACTACTTTGTCCCGCTAGGACGTATCCTTCATCTAAATCTACTAAAATAATAATAATAATATATCATAAATAAAACAATAATCTGAATCCTCTCAACTTGAAATCAAAGACAGAAACAAACCTCCTGTGTCGAACGATCTCAGGATGATGCTTTGGGATGAGATTTCTGCGCCGACGTTAAAATTTTGATCAATCGGCAAACTTCACTGCGGTCGAAGCGAACACCTCCACTCTGTCGACATCTCATCCTGGGTGATCGAGTTTCAAAGCGGCCAACTTTGGATCAGAGATATTGGCCGTCCCAATATTATGAGATTGTGGTTTCCATAGATTTTCAGACGTGGGAGGAGGGAATTATCGTTTCATGAGGTGTAGGGGAGATAAACAAGAGAACGATTTATGGTCACTGTGGGATCTAACAAAGAGAACGATTAAAACTTCCATCGGAATGTGATAAAATGAACGATTTAGGGTTCCGGCAGGATCTAATCAAGAGGAGGATTTAGGGCTCCGAAGACAGAGACGAAAAAACTGGAAGGTGAACAGAGAAAAATGGAGTCCAATTTTATGTACTTCCAAGATCGATAATCGACTGATATGAGCGAGAGAGTGAAGAAGAGAAAACCTTAACTGGAAACCCATAAATGAGATCGAGGAAAACAAAGCGAACGATGGAGGGGACGTTTCTCAAACCAACCAGAAGCGACTCCGTACTTATAGCCGTTGGAGCGTGCGTGGAGAAGAAGCCAACTCAAAATAAAATGCTCTTAATTTAAATTACATAAAAAAAAAAAAAAACGATCAAATTAAGTTGACAGTACAGCATAACAAACGATGGGCCCCCTAATTCGGCCCACGGAGCCACGATCATCTCTCTCTCTATCCCCCTATTTCATTTACTATTTTGTTTCAAAATAGTTTTTCCTTAATTTATCATGTTGTTTGTGTGTGTGTATATATATATTCTCAAAATGAAATTATTAATATAACTATCAAATCAATCAAAATATAATTTAACACACAATTAAAAAATAAAAAATAAAAAACTATTTTTACTTTATTTTCAAATTTTTAATTATACAAAATTTTAATATTTCAAATTCAGACTAGTACGAATTCTAAATTATAATCTCATGACATATATCCCTCACTCTGCCTTCCTGCCTATAATATTTTATTTTAAACTATTTCTTCCATAAGATATAACAATATAATTTTTTTTAACTATTATTAATTTTTTAAAAAATTTTGTACCTTTATGAAAAATGTTACAAAAGGTACCTGCCAAATTGAGAGCTAAGAGATTACCAACCCTCCATATGCCCTGTGAAACAAAGAAGAGAATTAAAGAATAGATAAAACAAAGATGCTATTATCGTTAGAGAGATTAAAAAGATGTCATTCCACCTGTTCAGCAGAAAACTAAAAACAAAAAAGGAAATAAAACATAAGAAAAGCTAATATAATATGACCTTAGTGTGATGCAATGTCCTTCTGACCTCAAGACAACTGAATCTATGATAGTTCATCGATTTTCTGAAAGTTGAAATTTTTACACATTAAAAACAAGTTTATCAATCTATAGTACTTCTCAAATTACGTGTCATTCCGACCTCAACAACAACATATTTTACCGATCAATACAAACTAAAAATAAAAAAATGTCATGATAACTCAATGGCTCTGCACCAATCAGGTTCCCATAACATTATTTTATGATCAATCAGTTGAGCAAAGGAACCAATATTAATGTACACAAAGTAACACGCAATAATCGAAGCAACAACCACCACCAAAGGTAAAAAACAACAATGACCAATACAATAAACAACAAACAACGATTAATAATAATGTACTGAGCTAGAGAATCCATCAGTATTCAAAAATAATAAAAAAAAAGATAGAGAATGCATCATCAAATCCAATGCTCCCCTTTCAGATGGGACTATGAGAATGACCATCTTGAACAAAAGAGGATTGAATAGATTGACCTAGAAACTAGCTATAGAAGTAGTCAAAACAAACCAGCCAAATAGAGAAAGAGAAGAGGGAGGAGATAGGTACTGAACAATAAATGGAGAAAAGTCATGTACTTCTCTTCTACAACCAAAAATGCAAACCTTAACAAATAACCACTACAGAAACCATCAATTGTAAGGTATTGAAAGAGAAAATGCAACAATAAATCCCATACTGCCCCCTCCCCTCCCCCATCCTCCAGAGCCACCACAAAATCTACAAAGAGACCATAGAAACAGCCAGAACACAAGAGAGAAAGACAACAACAAACAAAGCATGAACCCAAAAACCTAAACAACAGAACTTTAACAAACACAACCATAAACATTCTCAAACAAAAGTAATGGGAGGGCATTCCTCATCCAAAATTAAAGAAGCTAACAACTACTAAATCTATATAGTTCAGTGGTAATGGTAATAAAAATAAAATAATGAGAAGTAATGGGCCCAATCCCTGCCGGTACCTGACCTATTCGAATCGGAAGATACCCTGGGATCAAACCAAAGACTAATCCAAGATGGATCTCTCAGCCTAAAATAGAGGCACAATATGGACAAAGAAACCATAAAAACAGCAAGAACACAAGAGCGAGACAACAACAAACAAAACATAAGCTTTCATAGTTAAAAGACACCGGAAACAAAGTGCTTCCTCCCCTCACACATTAAACAGCATATTTTACCAACAAAACAACATCAAACTCCAACAAACTAAACATTAAAAATGTCATCGTGATACTACAATGCTCCCTTACATCAATCTAGTTACCCACCACATTAACAAAAACATCTAGCAAGAACTAGTAAGCAATAGGTTATGGAGGGAGGGAGGCAGGAAAGGAGAGAAAGAGGGAGGGGTGGAAAACAGAGAGGGGGATAGGAACACAAATAACATTGAAACACGATGGAAGGGAGGTGGAAGATAGGAAAGGGAGGAGTGACGAGAAGCAGAGAGAAAAAGAGGAAACAGGGAAGGGAGAGAGAAGAAACGAAGGGAGGGAAAAAAGGAGGAACAGAGGAAGGGGGAGAGAAAAAATGGAGGGGAAGAATAGTAATTGTAACATGTAGCAGAACAATAATCGCTAAATCTATCTAATTAAACAAATAGAATTAATAACAAATAATATTGGAACACAATCCTCCAATAATTGGGAGGGAGAAAGAGGGAGGAAAAGGAGGAGAGATGACGAAGAGAGCGAGGGAGGCAGAAATAGAGGGCCGGGGAGAGTGAAAATGGAAGGGAAGAGAGACAACACAAAGACCAAGTACTCCTTCCAAATATAAAACAATAGTTTAGAATAGTTGATTCACACGTGTATGTCCTCATTTTACACTATAACAACATCCAAGTCAATACAAACTCAAGTTTAAAAATGTCATAATAATACATACATTGGTTCCTTGCATCAATCAATATTGCATTGAATAACTAAAAAAAGCACAGTCTATAAGTAAATTAGGAACAAGCAGCTAAAAGATTGTACTTAATAAATAATAATCCTAACCAAAACAACTAACTACTCCTAAATCTACTTAATTCAATAAATACAAACATTGAAACACGACACTCAAATAATGGGGAGTGAAAAAGAGGGAGAGGGAGAGAGGAAAGGAGGAAGAGATGGATAGGGGGAGAGGAGAGGAAAGGAAACGGGGAAGGAAGAGAGAAAGGAAAGAGAGAGGAGGAGATGATGCAGAGAGAGAGGAGGTGAGAGAAAGGACGGATAGAGAGAGAGAGGAGAAAAAGGGAGGGAGAAAGAGAGAGAGGATATAACAAAGGGGGAGAGAAAGGATATAGTGGAGAATAACAAAAACAGCTATATGAAGACCTTTTGCAACAAATGAAGAATAACAAAAACAGTCAACCTCTGTAAAGAAGCAAGAACAATAATTGTAGCTATGGACTATATGAAGACCTTTCACACTCACTCTGTAGACTAGAAGCTGCAACCCTCCCTCATCCCCCCAAAAAATAATAATTTAACAGACATGTAGACAAAAGGAGTGAGAGAAAGAGGAGATAAGGAAGAAGAGCAGGAGGGGAAGAGAAAGAGAAAGGGAGGAAAAGTGGATTCAATAGCTTGGTTGCTATTGGAAGAGATTTTGGCAAGACACCTCGACATAGAGAAACCACTAAACAAGCAATCAACAAACAAACCAACCCCAAATAAAGATAGAGACAGAGAGAGAGGAGATAGGTATTAGAACAATAAATGGGAAGAAAAATATCTATATCATTCTCATCTAAAACCTAATATACAAGGCTTGAATAATAACTATAACAACTAAGGGACAATTCTAACCAAAAAAAAAAAAAAAAAAGCAGGGGAGAGAAAGGGAGGAAAAAAGAGAGGGAGGGAGGATGAGGAGAAAGAGAGAGGAGATAGGGAAGGAATGAGGGAGCTTACTGGTATTCCATGCATACATAGAATAAGATGGCAATCATTAACATAAATGGCAATCATGAACACGCAGGAGTATGTGTTGCTTTAAAAAAATAATGGCTAGTTTGCTATGGATTTTCATCGTCATTAACTATTGGGTTTCTTTATTAGTAAGAAAACTCAGGAGAAAACCCTCCGCAGTCAGTTCGTTAAACTCGATATACTGCAATGATAAATGAAAACTTTGGCTACATCAAAGCAGTGCAGAATTCCCCCGCAAGCTGAGTTAGAAAAATATAAATGCAAAAAGAACAGAGAATAAAACTTTTTTCTCTGGAGGAAGGAGCAAAAATTAACTTCGATACCTGAGTTAGTGCCACACCACCTTATAATAAAGTTTGCAGGCAATGAAAACGATAAAAGAATACAGCAAACTGGGAAGAGTTGCATACTGATCCATATTTGCCTAATTGACTCCCAATTATTTGCAATTCTAAGAAGCCCTCAAACTGCAACAGACCTCGAACAAAATAATCTTGTTCCCCGAACACAAAGCTCCAGTAGGTTTGTTTTTTCAACCATCATCCATCTGAAATACAATGTTAAAAGCTAAGACGTATCATATAAAACTAAGCTAATCGTAAATTCGAAAAAATAACCTCTGTTCCACGAACACAAAGCACCGGTAGGTTCGTTGATTCAACCATCATCCATCTAAAATACAATGTTAAAAGCTAAGACGTATCATATAAAACTTACTACTACTGGTAAACAAGTTTTATTTTCAAAAATTGCTTTCAAAAAATCACACAACAAAAAGTTCAGTAAGAGGAAAAATTCTTCAAAGCAATGGTATAAGAAATGGACAAAATTTCGAAGGGAGAAAAGAGGCTGGAATGGCAAATTTAAGAGAGCGAAATAAAAATTTTGGAGAAAATATGTTTTGAGGGATGGACAAAAATTCCAACGGCCACAATCAATATCCCAACAACATGCAAAAGAGAAAGCCCATAACATTATCTTTTTAGCTCAGACGAAAAGATTTAACCGAAATGAAGAACATGCTACCTTGACTGACTGAGTAGCTTCGAAGTAGAATATTATACATAAATATCCCTCATATTTATCCAATACAAATAAGACTGCAACAAACTTCAACCGGTAAATAAATTAGGAAGGAAGAAAAAAAGGGCATCTGCTATTATGAATATTGAGACATTGAAGAATATTGAAATGGAAACGTACCTAATGGAAATAAATCTTAGACACCATCTGAAGCATAAGAGAAAACACGAATCTAGGGAGCTGACAAACATGGAAACTGAAACATACCAAAGAAAAATATACTTGTTGACAGGACAATGTATGTAAGTAGGTTTTCATCTCTTATAGGTGTTAATACCAACCCAGTAAAGCAGTCTTTCTTGGGCTCAAGGGGATCGGGTGTAAAGTGGAATCCTTCCTTTTAAATACTTGGAATTTCACCTCAGTGGTAATAAAAAGTTTGGGCCTCCTTCCCAAATGAGGAAGGTTAACCCTCGTGCAAGTGATTCTTAAAACTATTTCCCATCCAATTTTTCTCCCTAACAAAAGCCCCAGTTGAAGTGACTCAAGTGAACAAAATGATGAAAAATTTTATAACTAAGCAAAAGGTGTACAAACCCTTGAAAATTAGGCAATAATTCATAAATCGATGGCAAAACTAGGTCCAACCCAATGTCTAATTGAGTGAACTTTCTAGATCATTATAAATCGATGGCAAAACCGTGTCCAACACAATAACACGAACTTCATAAGGGATGGAAGACTATAACCCACAAATCTTTAAACTCTATAAAAGATCCGCTCCCTAGAAAATTTATACTATTTGGTTAAAGACAAACTTTCCATGGGTTAAAGATTCCTAATGTAACCTATAGGTGGATCTCAAATGGGATGGATTTTTTCTATGAATTGAAGATCATCTTCCGCTAATCTTCATACCCTACAAAAAGTCCATTCAACCTAAGGGTTACATTAGAAATCTTCAAGACATGAAAATTTTGACTCTCCAAAACATCTAGATTACATAAAAAGAATGGAAGATTATCCCTCACTATCCATAAAAACTCTAGAAAGTTCACTCAATTAGATAACAAACCCCTGAAGATTAGGCAATAGACCATAAATCGATGGCAAAACCGGGTCCAACACAATAACACGAACTTCATAACGGGTTCAAGACTATAACCCACACATCTTTGAACCCTATAAAAGATCCACCTCTACGAAATTCATACTACTTGGTTAAAGACAAATAATCCATGGGTTAAAGATTCCTAATGTAACCTAGAGGTGGATCTCAAATTGGGTGGATTTTTTCTATGAATTGAAGATCATCTTCTGCTAATCTTCATACCCTACAAAAAATCCATTCAATACGAGATCAACCTAGGGGTTGCGTTAGAAATCTTCAAGACATGGAAAATTTGAATCTCTTCAGATTCCATAAAGAGAATTGAAGATTATCTCCCACTAATCTTCAAACTCTAGAAAGTTCACTCATCTAGATGACAAACCCCTCAAGATTAGGCAATAAATCATAAACCGGTTGCAAAACCGTGTCCGACCCAATGCCATGAACTTCATAAGGAATTGAAGACTATAAGAGAATTCATGGAAAATAAAAATTAAAAAGAATCTCCAAACACTCGTATATAAAACAAAAAACTACTGGGAACCACCACTTCTAATTACAGAAAAAGATCCAACTCCTCAACTGGAAACCACCACTTCTAATTACAGAAAAAGATCACAACTCAGTGCCACCAACAATAATGCTATAATAGAAAATACCTTCTTCCTAAATATGTTGATCCATGGGCTTTTTTGAACCTTCCATCGTAGAAATAATTGTAGGAGGTCAACAGAATTTTCTAGACCTGCACAAGAGAAGCTAATTCCTAATTAGCCTCATCCGCTAATCTACTAGATCGCCACCAACAATAATGCTCTGATAGAAAATGTCTTTTCCTCCAAAATATGTTCATCCATGTGCTTTTGAACACCTACAAGTTTTGGGAAAAAGAGGTAAAAATGTTAATATAGAGAAGAAATGTTGAAACAGAAAAAAAAAAAGTTAAAAAGAAAAGAGGATTAAAAAACAAAACTTTTGTAGAAAAATCATAGAAGTTCTTAAAATATTTTTAAATAGCAAGTATATTCATAAAAAGGTGGAAGGAATTGGAAAAAAGTTTGAGGAAACAAATTCAAAACGAAAAGATGTTAGGAGATTGACAAACAAAGAAAATTTTAAACTTTCAATAAAATTAGTGCAGGCAATAAGGTGAAATAGGAAAATTTCCGGTCAATTAATTTTCCTAAACTCACCTCACATCTACTACTCCAAAAATCATTTTGAAAATAGCGTTCAAATGTCAGGGAGAAAAATACTTGAAAGTACAATAAATTTAGAAAACAAGCTTTATACTCGAAAATTA
This sequence comes from Momordica charantia, assembly GCF_013281855.1. Lineage (NCBI taxonomy): Eukaryota > Viridiplantae > Streptophyta > Magnoliopsida > Cucurbitales > Cucurbitaceae > Momordica > Momordica charantia. Next base: position 2,395,216 of record NW_028275158.1, read on the forward strand.
CTTTTCAAAATCATACAAAAAAAAAATTTGAATAAGACGAAAAAATTTTCAAGAGAGAATTTAAGAAATGGACAAAATTTCGAAGGGAGAAAAGAGGCTGGAATGGTAAATTTAAGAGAGTGAAATAAATATTTTGGCGAAAAAATGTTTTGAGGGATGGACAAAACTCCAAAGGCCACCATCAATATCCCAAAATCCTGCAAAAGAGAAAGCTCATAACATTATCTTTTTACCTTAGACGAAAAGATTTAATCGAAATGAAGAACATGCTACCTTGACTGAGTAGCTTCGAAGCAGAAAACAAATATATAAATATCTCTTGTATTTATCCAATACAAATAAGATTGTAACCAAACTTCAATTGGTAAATAAATTTGGAAGGAAGGAAGAAAAGAAGTGCATTCGCTCCTATGAATATCGAGACATTGAAGAATATTGAAATGGAAACATACCTAATGGAAATAAATCTTAGACACCATCTGAAGCATAAGAGAAAACACGAATCTAGGGAGCTGACAAACATGGAAACTGAAACATACCAAAGAAAAATATACTTGTTGACAGGACAATGTATGTAAGTAGGTTTTCAATATGAGATCAACCTAGGGGTTACACGTTAGAAATCTTGAAGACATGGAAATTTGACTCTCTCCAAAAAGTATGGATTCCATAAAGAGAATGGAAGATTATCTCCCACTAACCTTCAAACTCTACAAAGTTGACTCAATTAGATGGTAGACCTCTGAAGATTAGGCAATAAATCATAAACCGATGGCAAAACCGTGTCCAACTAGACTTTATTAGGAATTGAAAACTATAATCCACAAATCTTTAAACCCTATAAAAGATCCAATCTCTAGGAAATTTTCATACTATTCGATTAAAAACATTTTCCAAGGGTTAAAGATTCCAAAATGTAACCTATAGGTGGATCTCAAATTGGGTGGACTTTTTCTATGAATTGAAGGTCATCTTCCGCTAATCTTCATACCCTATAAAAAACCCATTCAATATGAGATCATCCTAGGGGTGACATTACAAATCTTTAAGACATGGAAAGTTTGACTCTCCCCAACAAAAAAAAATATGGATTCCATAAAGAGAATGGAAGATTATCTCCCACTAACCTTCAAATTCTAAAAAGTTCACTCAATTAGATGACAAACCACTGAAGATTAAGCAATAAATCTAAAACCGATGGCAAAACCGTGTCCAACACAATGACATGAGCTTCATAAGGGGTTGAAGACTATAACCAACAAATCTTTAAACCCTATAAAAGATCCACTCTCTAGGAAATTCATACTATTGCGTTAAAAGAGAAAATTTTCCATGGGTTAAAGATTCTTAATGTAACCGGTGGATCTCAAATTGGGTGGATTTTTTCTCTGAATTGAAGGTCATCTTCCGCTAATCTTCATACCCTACAAAAAACTTATTCAATATGAGATCAACCTAGGGATTACGTTAGAAATCTTTAAGACATGTATTCCATAAAGAGAATTGAAAATTATCTCCCACCAACCTTCAAGCTCTAGAAAGTTCACTCATTTAGATGACAACCCACGAAAGATTAGGTAATAAATCATAAATCGATAGCAAAACCGCGATCTTAAAAAATTAGAGCCACAAAAAATGTAAAACAATCACTAATAATAAGATAGCTAAAGATGGAAGTTTGCTACCAAGTTTATCAACAGAATATAGATGAAATCAGAACAAGAAAAATTAAGGTAGCTCCTTAAGAAAGTTATACAACAAAGTAATATCAATATCAATGATGTCTTATATACAACATTTGGATCACCATTCAATTTAAAAAATTGGACAAGGATCATTCTGATCGGTGCAGAAAGATATATTCAAACCAAGTATTACTGCAGAGCAAGCATATTTCCAAGTGAGTTTGTATGATGCAGTCTCAATCTTTAATATTTAAAGTGTAATTTGTTCATAAAATACGAATAGCTAAGAGCTCTTTCTAAAAGAAATAATTATATAAATTTTTTTAAAACAGCTCTAAGATAATCTCATGATTAATGCATGAATAAACAAGAAAGCATGGATGACAGTAGTAATGAGCATGAAAATTTAGAAATGTCTATGACCTCCTCACAAGCAAACTAAAGAGAAGTAACAATGAAAAAGGTCTTAAAAAATTTGAGGGTTGGTGCATTAAAATGCAAAACCTATTAGGTTGTAAAGCACCCAGCAATCTATCCACACATGAGAAGGCTAACAGAATAAAACATATAACAAATAATGGGCCCCTTAATTAGACCCACGGAGCCACATCTCTCTCTCTATCTTATTTCATTTACTAAAGAATTGCTTTTAATTGTTAAAATTATTTTGGGACATCCCCTCGATCTTCAAAAAAATTCGAGAGTTGGTAAATTAATGAAAAACTTACTTGGTTTTTAGACACCCGAGAATTCTATCCACATGACAGGATTAAGGGAATGACTCTGATACCATTTGTTAGGAACAAGGAACCACCCTCCACATCTCCATTGATACGATATTGTCCACTTTGAGCATAAGCCCTCGTGGTTTTGGTTTTGGTATCACCCAAAAGGCCTCGTTCCTTATATATCCGAGATCGTTTCTTTATCCGGCCAATGCTGGACTTTATCCGAGATCATTCATTTATCCGGCCAATGGTCCTTTATCGCGTTCCTAACAGGGGAAAAACCAAAGGAAGTGCTTTTTAAGGATAAATTTATCTTTGCACCATCCTCAAGGTCTTAAAAAATTTGAGAGTTAGGTGAAATTAAATGCAAAACCTATTAGGTTGTCAAGCACCCCAGTAATCTATCCACATGAGAAGGCTAAAAGAATAACAATGATCTAACAAATGATGGGCCCCTTAATTAGACCCTCGAAGCAACATTCATCTCTCTCTCTCTGTGTTATTTCATTTACTAAAGAACTGCTTTTAATTGTTAAAATTATTTTGGGAGCACCCCCTCGATCTTCAAAAAATTCGAAAGTTGGTACATTAATGAAAACCTTACTGGGTTGTTAGACACCCAAGAATTCTATCAACATGACAAGATCAAGGGAATAACTCTGATACCATTTGTTAGGAACAAGGAACCACCCTCCACATCTCCATTGATACGATATAGTCCACTTCGAGCATAAGCCCTCGTGGTTTTACTTTTGGTATAACCCAAAACGCCTCATTCATATCGAGATGTTCTCCCTAACTTATATATCCAAGATTGTTCCTTTATCCGGCCAATGTTGGACTTTAGTCGCGTTCCTAACAAGGGAAAAACCAAAGGAAGTGCTTTTTAAGGATAAATTTATCTTTGGACCATCCTGAAGGTCGTAAAAAATTTGAGAGTTAGGTGAAATTAAATGCAAAACCTATTAGGTTGTGAAGCACCCCAGCAATCTATCCACACATGAGAAGGCTAAGAGAATCACACTGATCTAATAAATGATGGGCCCCTTAATTAGACCCACGGAGAAACATTCATCTCTCCCTCTGTGTTATTTCATTTACTAAAGAATTGCTTTTAATTGATAAAATTATTTTGGGAGCACCCCCTCGATCTTCACAATATTCGAGAGTTGGTACATTAATGAAAACCTTACTGGGTTGTTAGACACCCAAGAATTCTATCAACATGACAGGATTAAGGGAATAACTCTGATACCACTTGTTAGGAACAAAGAATCACCCTCCACATCTCCACTGATACGATATAGTCCACTTTGAGCATAAGCTCTCGTGGTTTTACTTTTGGTATCACCCAAAAGGCCTCGTTCGTATAGAGATGTTGCCCCCAACTTATATATCCAAGATCATTCCTTTATCCGGCCAATGCTGGACTTTAGTCGCGTTCCTAACGGGGGAAAAACCAAAGGAATTGCTTTTCAAGGATAAATTTATCTTTGGACCATCCTCAAGGTCTTAAAAATTTTGAGGGTTAGGTGAAATTAAATGCAAAACCTATTAGGTTGTCAAGCACCCTAGCAATCGATCCACACATGAGAAGGCTAAGAGAATAACACTGATCTAACAAATGATGGGCCCCTTAATTAGACCCACGGAGCCACATTCATCTCTCTCTCTGTCTTATTTCATTTACTAAAGAATTGCTTTTAATTGTTAAAATTATTTTGGGAGCATCCCCTCGATCTTCAAAAGATTCGAGAGTTGGTACATTATTGAAAAGCTTATTTGGTTCTTAGACACCCGAGAATTCTATCCACATGACAGGATTAAGTTAGGAACAAGGAACCACCCTCCACATCTCCATAGATACGATATAGTCCACTTTGAGCATAAGCCTCGTGGTTTTACTTTTGGTATCACCCAAAAGGCCTCATTCATATCGAGATGTTGTCCCTAACTTATATATCCAAGATTGTTCCTTTATCAAGCCAATGATGGACTTTAATCTGCAGGTTAAAACCTAAGGAATTGCTTTTCAAGTATAAATTTATTTTTGGACAATCCTCACGATCTTAAAAATTTTGATAGTTAGGTTAACTTAAATGCAAAAAATTTTGATAGTTAGGTTAACTTAAATGCAAAACCTATTAGGCTGTCAAGCATCCCAGCAATCTATCCACACATGAGAAGGCTAAGAGAATACCACTAATATAACAAACGACGGGCCCCTTAATTAGACCCACGAAGCCACATTCATTTCTCTCTTTGTCTTATTTCATTTACTAAAGAATTGCTTTTAATTGTTAAAATTATTTTGGGAGCATCCCCTCGATCTTCAAAAAATTCGAAAGTTGGTAAATTAATGAAAAACTTATTTGGTTGTTAGACACCCGAGAATTCTATCCACATGACAGGATTAAGGGAATGACTCTGATACCATTTGTTAGGAACAAGGAACCACCCTCCACATCTCCATTGATACGATATAGTCCACTTGAGCATAAGCCCTCGTGGTTTTACTTTTGGTATCACCCAAAAGGCCTCGTTCGTATAGAGATGTTGCCCCCAACTTATATATCCGAGATCATTCCTTTATCCGGCCAATGCTGGACTTTAGTCGCGTTCCTAACAGGGGAAAAACCAAAGGAATTGCTTTTCAAGGATAAATTTATCTTTGGACCATCCTCAAAGTCTTAAAAATTTTGAGGGTTAGGTGAAATTAAATGCAAAACCTATTAGGTTGTCAAGCACCCTAGCAATCTATCCACACATGAGAAGGCTAAGAGAATAACACTGATCTAACAAATGATGGGCCCCTTAATTAGACCCATGGAGCCACATTCATCTCTCTCTCTGTCTTATTTCATTTACTAAACAATTGCTTTTAATTGTTAAAATTATTTTGGGAGCATCCCCTCGATCTTCAAAAAATTCAAGAGTTGCTACATTAATGAAAAGCTAATTTGGTTGTTAGACACCCGAGAATTCTATCCACATGACAGGATTAAGGGAATGACTCTGATACCATTTGTTAGGAACAAGGAACCACCCTCCACATCTCAATTGATGCGATATTGTCCACTTTGAGCATAAGCCCTCGTGGTTTTACTTTTGGTATCACCCAAAATGCCTCATTCATATCGAGATGTTGTCCCTAACTTATATATCCAAGATTGTTCCTTTATCCTGCCAATGTTGGACTTTAGTCGCGTTCCAAACCGGGGAAAAACCAGAGGAATTGCTTTTCAAGGATAAATTTATCTTTGGACCATCCTCAAGTTCTTAAAAAATTTGAGAGTTCGGTGAAATTAAATGCAGAACCTATTAGGTTGTCAAGCACCCCAGCAATCTATCCACACATGAGAAGGTTAAGAGAATAACACTGATATAACAAATGGTGGGCCCCTTAATTAGACCCACGGAGCCACAATCATCTCTCTCTCTGTCTTATTTCATTTACTAAAGAATTGCTTTTAATTGTTAAAATTATTTTGGGAGCATCCCCTCGATCTTCAAAAAATTCGAGAGTTGGAACATTATTGAAAAGCTAATTTGGTTGTTAGACAACCGAGAATTCTATCCACATGAATAGGAACAAGGAACCACCCTCCACATCTCCATTGATACGATATTTTCCACTTTGAGCGTAAGTCCTCGTGGTTGTGGTATCACCGAAAAGGCCTCGTTCATATAGAGATGTTGCCCCCAACTTATATATCCAAGATCGTTCTTTTATCCGGCCAATGTTGGACTTTAGTCGCGTTCCTAACACGGGAAAAACCAGAGGAATTGCTTTTCAAAGATAAATTTATCTTTGGACCATCCTCAAGGTCTTAAAAATTTTGAGTTAGGTGAAGTTAAATGAAAAACCTATTAGGTTGTCAAACATCCCAGCAATCTATCCACACATGAGAAGGCTAAGAGAATAACACTGATATAACAAAAGATGGGCCCCTTATAATTAGACCCACGGAGCCACATTCATCTCTCTCTCTGTCTTATTTCATTTACTAAAGAATTGCTTTTAATTGTTAAAATTATTTTGGGAGCATCCCCTCGATCGTCAAAAAATTCAAGAGTTGGTACATTATTGAAAAGCTTATTTGGTTGTTAGACACCCGAGAATTCTATCCACATGACAGGATTAAGGGAATGACTCTGATACCATTTTGTTAGGAACAAGGAACCACCCTCCACATCTCCATTGATACGATATAGTCCACTTTGAGCATAAGCCCTCGTGGTTTTACTTTTGGTATCACCCAAAAGGCCTCATTCAGATCGAGATGTTGTCCCTAACTTATATATCCAAGATCGTTCCTTTATCCGGCCAATGTTGGACTTTAGTCGTCTTCCTAACAGGGGAAAAACCAAAGGAATTGCTTTTCAAGGGTAAATTTATTTTTGGAGCATTCTCAAGGTCTTAAAAAATTTGAGGGTTGGTGCATTAAAATGCAAAACCTATTAGGTTGTCAAGCACCCAACAATCAATCCACACATGAAAAGGCTAAGGGAATAACACTGATTAACAAATGATGGGCCCCTAATTCGGCCCACGGAGACACAATCATCTCTGTATCCCTATTTCATTTAGTAAAGAATTGCTTTTAAGTGTTAAAATTTTTTCTGGAGCATCCCCACGATCATCAAAAATTCGAGAGTTGGTACATTGATGAAAAACTTATTGGGTTGTTAGACACCCGAGAATTCTATCCACATGTCAAGATTAAGGGAACGACTCTGATACCATTTTGTTAGGAACAAGGAACCACCCCTTCACATCGTCATTTGATACGATATTGTCCATGTTGAGCATAAGCCCTCGTGGTTTTACTCTTGGTATCACCCAAAATGCCCCATTCGTATAGAGATGTTGTCCCTAACTTTCTTATTTATCCAAAATCGTTCCTTTATCAAGCCAATGTTGGACTTTAGTCGCATTCCTAACAGGGGAAAAACCTAAGGAATTGCTTTTCAAGGATAAATTTATTTTGGGAGTATCCTCGAGGCCTTAAAAAATTTGAAAGTTAGGTGCATCTAAATGCAAAACCTATTGGATTGTCAGGCACCCCAGCAATCTATCCACACATGAGAAAGATAAGGGAACAACACTGATATAACAAATAGCGATTTGGTTTGATATGTTTTTAGCCGACTACTCGACTGGGATTTCCCTTTTTATTCTAGACATATACTCCCCCCCCCCCCCCCCAATGCGCCGTTCCCAGCCTCCCCATGCCCTCACGACCGACAACCCTCGTCACCCTCTCCAGCGGCCATCTCCAACAACGACATCTAGCGGTGGTGGCAGCCATCTCCATGACCCATCCCCGCTTCCTCCATGAAGTTTGAACAACCCACCTCCATATTGGTGGAGGTGACCCATATGCCAAATCACATGAGAAGTAAGAATCCAACAAAAAGGGTTAGATTATTTCAGATCCGAAGAGCAGAGGAAGCAAAAAATGGAAGATTTTGAAAAATGGGGCAAAAATTTCCACACATTTGGATTTCAAGTTTTTGTTTGCAGAAAGAAAGGAGAGAGTGGCTAATGGGTTGGAAAGGGTGAGGTTCTCTCTCTCTAGAAGAAATTGCAGAAAGAAAGGAGAGAGAGAAGCTAAAGGGTTGGAAAGGTTGGAAGCACAAGAATCGAAGTGAGATTTTATCCAGATATGATTTGTTGGAATATCTTGAAGATTTTTTAATTTCTTAATTTTTTCTTTCATTTATTTTTAGAGCATCTTATAAACCTTTTTTTTTAATTTATTTATCAAATAAGGGGACTAGAAAGCAGAGGGACAAATTTAAAAATAAAATTTAGAAAACCGATCGTGTCGGTTCGGTTTTTAACCGAATTTGTTCGGGTTGGTTTTCATTTATGGAACCGAACCGAACCGAACCAACAATCTTACACCCCTACTATATTCTATACCATCAAGAAAATACATAATAATCTTACAAAACAAAAAGAATTATAAGTCCATGTCATACATATATTGTATACCATCAAGGAAATACATGATAATCTTACAAAACAAAAAGAATTATAACCTGAAAGGCAATTTATCAAGATCCACGGCATAGATCACCCCTCCCCTTAGCAAACTGATCTCATAGATGGCACAGAATTTGGCTAAAATTAAAAGCAAAATGTTCCCCTATTCCAATAACTTTTTATTACTAGTAACGGAACCGATAAGACACCATATTACTACAAGGCAAATAACAAAATATGTTTTTAAATTAAAATAACAAATTATGATCGGTATACCGTTATTGAATCATCACAATAATTGTTTTATCATATTTATAAATAGATATGAAAAGTTTGGCAACATACCTCCTCAAATGAAGTTATGGGTAGGAGAATCCATTCTTGATCAACCAGAAGCGAGTCCGTAACTTATAGCCATTGGAACGTGCATGGAGAAGAAGCTTAACTCAAAATAAAATTAAAATATAAATTTATTTAATTTCTCTTTAATTTAAATTGCATAAAAATTCGTAAAAATAACGATCAAATAAGTCGGCAATATAACAAATGATGGGCCCCCCTATATTCGACCCATGGAGTCGCATCAACTCTCTCTCTCATCCCTCTTTCAGTTATTGTTTTGTTTCAAAATGGTTTTTCATTCCTTTCCAAATAGCATAACAAAGTAATGAAACTCAAAAAAATATTAAAATAAAATAAATAATGTGTTTCTATATTACCTAACCTGTGAGAAGTTGTAATTAATTTTTATTTTAGTAATTTAGAAAATAGATCATTATAAATACAATACATTTCCATATAAAGCTTCTTTTTATTATTATTTATTTTTTTGAAAATGAAATTTCCTATATTAACAATTTAAAACTTCTGTAATTATATCATGTCTAAAAAAAATTATAATTAATTATTGTTAACTATTATTAAGCTTATATTATGAAAAGGTTACAAAAGGCGGGTACCTACCAAATTGAGAATATAGGGATTGTGAACCCGCCAAATCGAGAGCTAAGAGATTACCGACCCTCAAAACCGAGACCAAGGCATTGATTAGAACCTGCGAAACCAAGAAGCAAATTACAGTTTATTGGAAGTAATAATAATAAGAAAAAATAAAAAGAATTGGTAAGTTCATCTAAACCTTCCCCTGGCTTCAAGGGCAATTCGGTTCAGCTTTGAGTTCCAAGAACATGAAGAACTTCCTTGTTTTCTTCCTGTTTTTTGTTTCCTGCTGTTATTCTCCCCTGGCTTCAAGGACAACTTTCTTGTTCCAATTCGACTGAGTATCGGTTACATTTGATACCAGTTTCTGCAAACATAAACATAAATTTAAAAAAAAAAAAGAAAAAAGGCAAAACCTTAGACTAGAGAATAAGCAACAATAGAAAGACCCGACACTTGAAGAATGGAGGGAGATTGGGCATCGAACCCCATGGAGTCGAGAAGGTTCGGGTAATAAATAACAAAAGATGTGTACAAAAAAGAAATTATCTAAGATCATATAAAATACATATAGGCAAATATAATGTTATGTTAGGGAGAAAACATCACTCAAAGCAACAACCAAAGGTTAGAAACAACAACGACCAAAACAACAAACAAGGGGAAAGAAACCGCTCAACACATATGTTAATATATAAATTTTAAAGATCAATCACTGTAATCTCTTTGATGAGTTCGAAAATGCAAATACACATGTTAAAATTCCTAAAACGGCAGGTGAAAGAAAAAGGTTCTCTAAATCAAAGGTGCAATAGAGGTCCAAATTTAAGTGAGGAAAAAAGTTACAAAGACAGAGCACCAAAGATGGAAATGAAAAGGCACAAGTACTTGCCATTTACACCATAAGAGAGAGGGAACGGGAGAGAGCAAAAGAGAAGAAAAGAGGGCGAGAGGTAAGGAGCGAAAAAAATTAGAACAGTAAATGAAAAAATTATATATTCATGTGCTTACCATCTAAAAGTAAAAGCGAGCCTTGTATAAATAAGCAAACAATGAATAAACAATAATCTTAATACAAGAAGGGAAGAAGATTGGCATCGAACCCCATGAAGTAGAAGGTTCGTGCAGTGGGTTAAGATTAGCACTACTGCACATGATTTCAATTACTTAAAAATTGAACATACCTGCAAACTTGAGAATCTAGGGATTGAGAAACCTCCAAATCAGAAGCCAAGAGACTACAAACCCTCCAAATCGAGGCCCATGCAATTAGAACCTACGAAACCAAGAACAAACTTACAGTACGATTTTCTGTACTTTCAAACCGGTAATAGATTGATAATGAGAGAGATTGAGTGAGAGAGTGGATAAAACCCTAACTGAAAACCGATAAATGAGATCAGAAAAAAATAACAAACAAACCCTAACACAAGGTTGAGAAGTATATGGACATGTGTATGAAAGACAGGACACCAACGTAATTTCAGATCAAGCAAATAAACTTTAACATAAAGGAATAACAAGAGAAAGAAGACAATTCCAACACCGGTCATGACATTTTTCATGGAATTTGATATGACCTTAACCTGGAACAGAACATTCAAGAATATGGGCGAAGATTTGCATATGAATTGGAAAGAAAATGGCGGTTAGTGAGTAGATAGATAATTACCAGTACAACACACTGCAGCATGAGAAACTACTCTCTCCTATGAGATCTTTCAGTGCGCCTAAATTCACATCACGGATCGGACATGTGTATGATAGACAAAACCAACGGAATCGAAAACCTAGGGATGGGAACTTTTGTGGCGCCTCTCCCTCGGTTGTCGAACCCTAACATCCCTCCGACCACCACAGTTTGAATCGGAGGCCATAGACAGAGGACGGAGAAACAACGGCTCCCGTCGACGGGATGAAGAAGAAGGAAGAGATGATCGAAGCGGTGGAACTGGTGGCATGCATCGAGCGATCACGATAGCGATGGCAAAGGGAGGAGGAGGAGAAGGAGAAATAAGAAGGCGGGAAATGTTCGAGGGGTCGTTTCTTAATCCAACCAGAAGCGACTCCGTACTTATAGCCGTTGGAGCGTGCGTGCAGAAGAAGCTAACTCAAAATAAACTTATAAATATAAATTGCTTTAATTGATCTTAATTTAAATTACTTTTTCTTTATCAACCTTAAATTAACCATTAAATAACTTGCAGAACTTCTTTATTAATAAAATTGTCAAATCTCTTGAAATATAAAAATAATACAAAGTAGAAAAATATTTTTTACTTTATATTTTAAATTTGTTTTAGTAAAAACTTCTTTTGTTTAACTCCATTTCTCCTCTAATTTCTCTTCACCTTTCCATAATAGTTAATAATTAAAATATGAATAATTTATAGAAACAAAAATTTGATTTTTTTATGCAAAAACTAAAATTTGATGACTAAGATCTCTAATAAAAATACTACCACTTCTATTTTAAATGTACTAAACAATTTACATTTTCTTTTAACAAAAAAATCTGGGCATCTTTACATTGTATTATCTTTATATAATATAAATTATGCATAAAAATATTTTAGATGTGATATTACTGTTTACGTTTAAACATAAGCCCTCATGGTTCAACTTCTGGTATCACCCAAAAGACCTAATTCATATAGAGATGTTGTCACTAACTTATATATCAAAGATCATCCCTTTATCTAGCCAATGTTGAACTTTGGTCGCTTTCCCAATAGGAGAAAATAAGGTTATGATCTCTTACATCTAGTTTGAAAATGACACTTTGACTCTTGGAAAAAACGACAAAAAGATCCTAAAGAATTTCTTTCCAGTGCAAAAATTCTTTTGGGAGCATCCCTCTAAGTCTTCAAAAAATTCGAAAGGTGGTGCATTGATGCAAAACCTATTGGGTGGTTAGGCAACTCTATCCACGTGACAAGATCAAGGAAATGACTCTGATACTATTTGTTAGGGACAATGAACCACCCTCCACATCTCCGATATGATATTGTCCACTTCGGGCATAAGCCCTCATGGTTTAGCTTTTGGTATCACCCAAAAAGCCTCATTCATATACAGATGTTGTCCCTAACTTATATATCAAAGATCTTTCCTTTACCTAGCCAATGTTGGACTTTGGTCGCATTCCCAACAGGGGAAAATAAGGTTATATCTCCTATATCCAATTTGAAGATGACATTATGATACTTGGAAAAAAATGACAAAAAGAACCAAAAGAATTGCTTTTCAGTGTCAAAATTCTGTTGGGAGCATCCCACTAGGTCTTCAAAAAATTCGAGAGGTGGTGGATTGATTCAAAGCCTATTGGGTGGTTAGGCAACTGATCATTCTATCCAAATGACAAGATTAAGGGCAATATTTTGATACTAGTTGTCAGGGACAAGGAACCACCCTTCATATCTCCATTGATACGATATTATCCACTTTGGGCATAAGCCCTCATAGTTTCGCTTTTGGTATCACCCAAAAGACCTCATACACATAGAGATGTTGTCGCTACCTTAAATATCAAAGATCTTCCCTTTATCTACGGGGGAAAATAAGGTTATGATCTCTTATATCTAATTTAAAGATGACACTATGATACTTGGAAAAAATGACAAAAAGAACCAAAAGAATTGCTTTTCAGTGTTAAAATTATTTTGGTCTTCAAAAACTTCGAGAGATGGTGCAATGATGCAAAACATATTGGGTGATTAGGCACTCGAGCACTCTACCCACATGACAAGATTAAGGGAATGAATCTGATACTATTTGTTAGGAACAAGGAACCACCCTCCACGTCTCTGATAAGATATTGTCCACTTCGGGCATAAGCCCACATGGTTTAGCTTTTGGTATCACCCAAAAAGCCTCATTCATATAGAGATGTTGTCCCTAACTTATATATCCAAGATCTTCCCTTTATCTAAGCCAATGTTCGACTTTGGTTGCGTTTCCAATAGGGAAATTAAGGTTATAATCTCTTCTATTCAATTTGTAGATGACACTTTGATTCTAGGCAAAAATGACAAAGAGAATCTAAAGAAAATCTTTTCAGTGTTTAAATTTTTCTAGGAACATCCCTCTCTGTGTTCAAAATTTTGAGAATTGGTGTTTTAATACTAAACCTATAGGGTAGTTAGGCACCCGAGCATTCTTCCCACGTGACAAGGTTAAGGGCATGACTCTAATACCATTTGTTAGGTACAAGGGACTTCCCTCCACATCCCCGTTGATACTATATTTTCCACTTTGGGCATAAGACCTAATGGTTTTGCTTTTGGTATCATCCAAAAGGCATCATTCATATAGAGAGGTTGTCTCTAACTTATATGTCTAATATCTTCCCTTTATCTAGCCATTGTTGGACTATGGTCACGTTTCCAACGCGAAAAATAATGTTATGATCTCTTATATCAACTCTTAATAATAGTTAAAATTGATTAGGTTGTCTTATACAATTCTTCAATGCACGCTTAAGGTACTTTGCATCTAAACGAAACCAAAAACAGTCCTGAAATTGAAGCAACTACCCTAGCCCATCTCATTTATATATTCTATACCATGAAGGAACTAAATAATAATCTCACAAAACAAAAATAATTACAACCTGAGGCATTTTATCAAAGATCCAATGCATAGATCACCCCTCCGCTTAGCAAGCTGATCTGATATATGGCAGTATATTTGGCTTAATTAAAATCAAAATATTCCCCTACTCAAAAACTTTTTATTACTAGTAACCAAACCAATAAGACACCATGTTACTACAAGGCAGAAAACAAAATATGTTCTTAAATTAAAATAACAAATTATGTTTGGTTTGGTATACCATTATGGAATCAATGTGACAATAATTGTTTTCTCGTGTTTATAAATAGGTTTGAAAGTATTTTCATAGTTATTGAATAATAATAAAGTTCAAAAAGAATATCTAATTTGTTTGTTATGAAATATAATCGTAAAAAATTGAAAATGTGGAAATTATTAACTAAATAAACATTTATATACATTAAAAACTATACAAACGATCAAATTTTGTGAAGAACAGAATTTGCTTGTTGCAACATACCTCAAGTGAAGCTAGGGTAGGAGAATCCATACTTATTCCTCTATGTTTCTCAATCAAATACTGTATGTAGTAAAAGCCCTCCCTCGAAGCTTCTAATCTCGCCATCTGACTCATCCATGGCCCCCACACGTCTTGTAAATCAACAACTTCAAGCCATCGGTTACATTTCCAGAGCCAAAATACTAGCACCATAAATAAACAATGTCAGTAATAAATAACAATAGAATTAGATCACCAATGTCTATTTTACAAAAGCACAGAGGGGAAGAAGATGGGGAAAACCTTAGAGAAGACGCAAGGTTCAGGCAGTGAGTTAAGATTAGCGCTAGGGCACACATGATATCAATTACTTGGAAAAATCCTCTGGAAAAACTCACAGAAAATATTACAAAAACTGCATGTACCTGCAAAATTGAGAATCTAGGGACTGAGAAAGTTACAATGTCATTGGAAACAAAATCTCTCCTTCAAAAACATAAAAATCAGCCCCTGTAAGTTCCATTCCTTTCCAGCAGACTCCGTCCCAAAAGCTTCTCTATTGGTTCCTTCTTCACTTTTCTCACCAATCTTTAAAGTAATCTAGGCTTTCAATAACTTGTGGGCGTTGTCCTCTCAGAAAGAACATACATAGAAAACTCATTACAATCATGCAAATGATATATCACAATTTCAAATTTTACCTTCAGCGAGGAGATGCCAAAGTGGATATCAAGTGAGGCTATGGCAGCATGACAGTCTCTGATGTTACACAACTACTACAAGGCAAAAAAAAAAAACTTTTTCAGACCAAACCTAGGCCTATTACACACACTTGATCGCAAAGGAAAGGATGAGAAGTACAAGGCAGAAGAAAGAGCAATAATTCATCCAACCATATTAAATTACAATATCCCAACTCAATACAAGGGAATTAGTGAGTTCCCCAATTTAGGTTTTCCAAATAATTTGATAAGTGGTTCATCACAGCTTTTCAATTACTTCCCTACTATTCAAAACGTTTTAGAAGTTCCTTTGCTGTTGTTATCCAAAAATACATAAGAGTACAAGTAAATTATGTCAACGAAAACAGTACACAAAAAGGGGGACAAAAAACATACAAAAAGGAAAAATAATTCAAAGTTAATTTTAAAATTTCGTATAACCGACAAACCCAATTTGATCCTTCAAAAAATTTTCACAGTAGAGATTGCTGTTGTTAAAATACCTGGCATGCTAAGCCATCCTGCAGTAAATTCCTATAACCAGCCGAAACCTAGATAATGTACGCAGAAAGGGAAAAGAAATGAAAATTCAATAAACAGAGAACTTCTAAAAGAATGACTCCTTTTTAAGCATGCTCCTTTCTAAGGATTACTTAAATTAGGGAAGAAATTAAAATGAACGCAAATAGTAATCAAAAGCAATACCACGAGACGCAACTTTGGCAACAACAGGCATTCAAATCTAAGAGTACCTCAACCTTATCCAGCTTCGTGGCTCTGGCTAGCTATGAAATCATTTAGACACTCCAAATTTCCGAATTCCAAATCGAGAGCGAAAAATAAAAGAAACAGAAACCGATAGTTACGAAAATAAAAATTTCTTCAGTACGACCAGCATAGTACTCCCCAAAAATTTAGGGTTTCGAAGTACCCAAAAGCCTTAAAAAGATGGATAAGAACAAACTTATGCCGATCAATGGGAGTCGGTGAGTTTACCAGAAACTTGGAATGACGATCGCAAAATTGAAAGAGCGAGATTGAGAATGGGGTGAAACAGAGGGACGGTGGTACCCAGAATGCGATAAGAGCCTGCGAAACCAAGAAGAAAGTTACAGTACGATTTTCTGTACTTTCAAACCGGAAATACACTGATAACGAGCGAGATTGAGTGGGAGAGTGGAGAAAACCCTAATTGAAAACCGATAAATGAGATCAAAAAAAAAAAAAAAACGAACCTGGATGGTTGACTCCATGAACTGAAGATGCGCCAAAGAGAGGGAGAGCAACGAACATTTGAGTAAACCGCGAACCCCTACATCTTATAGCCGTTAGCGTGCGTGAAGAATAAGCAAACTCAAAATAAAATTATAATATCATTTGTTTTAATTACCTTTAATTTAAATTACTTTTTTTCCCACGTACTAAAAAAATACATTTTTCATTTAATTCGAATGCATTTTTCTGGTAGATATTTAGACTTCGATCAATAGTTGGGGTGGACCTCATAGAGAATGGTCTTTGTTTATTATCAATCGAGGTGGGCCTGTTAGAGAATGAGCTTTGTTTATTATCTTGGGCTGCATTTGAAACTCTAATATTTTGTATAACAAAATTCAAAATGTTGACTCAATTTAATTTAATTTTTATATCACGAAATTCTCAAGAACCTAGAACGAGAGGAAGAAGGCCATAAATTGTACCGTTGCAAAAGTTTTCGTGAAGAGGAAGCAAAAGCAACTAAATGACTAAAACAAAATTTTCTTTTATTAAATAATAATAAATAACAACAAAAAGGGCTGGACCTAATACACATAGTATATTTCATGAGCTTCTGTTTAAAGCTCGATCTAACTGATGTCATTAAAGACTACGGATTGTACAACTGCTAAGTTTTCGAAAGCAAAAGCATATATCATTTGCTTATTTAATAATAATGATAATAATAATAATCAAAGGGGATGGACCTCAAGAATACCAATTACTGCTGAACAAAAAAATAAAATGGGACAACTGCATAAATGACCCAAATAAAAATATTTATTTTTATTTATATACTTCTAAAATATACTTTCAATTTTTAAATTATATTTTAATTTTTTAAATTTGATTATTTATAATTGATTCCAACTTGCAAGTTGTTGTACCAAATAAAATCCCTAAAATTAAGCACATACAATTATAGGGGAGTTTGAAAGAGAAAGAAGATGGCTTGGGGACAGAGGAAAAAGAAGGGTTTAAAAGGAAATTCCGTCCATATAATTTTGTCATGAGATTCACCGATGGAACCTTAATGTGTAATGATCAACTTCTCTATTTTAAAATTGGTTATAATTTAGCCAAGTAATAATTTAGAATTTGTAACAATTTAATTCTAACAAAAACTAAAATATTACCAATTTGAAAATATAATGACTAAATCGTTACAATTAAAATTCAAAAACTAAAGGGTGTGTTTGAGAGTGATGATAGGATGAATGAAAGATATCTGATTTTTCAAAACCACCTACAAGTGTGTTTGGGAGTAAAAATCACTTTTCTTTCCATTGACCATAGCGAATTTAATTGATATTAAGAAAAATTAAGATTATTAAAGTATTAAGGGTGATTTTGAAAAATCAAATATACTTAAAAATAATAAAATCAAATAAAATTTTCTTAAATAATCGCATAAAATAGTACATTAAACTGAAGAGGAATCTCTTCTGGCAAGACAATGGATTGGAATATTGATTAGAGAAGCTGCGTTGTGAAACAGAGAAGAGAACCAACGAAGATTATTGTACTATATATAACTCAACATTGAATTTTATACACTTTCAAATAACTCCTCACATTTATTTTTGAAGCAAAAATCTTAATTTCAATTCAGATAGTTGAAATTTAACATGAGAAAAGAATATTATAGAAACAAAGAACCGTGGTACAGGTGCAAATACAATCAAGTAGTTGGAAAGAAATATCTATAAAAGAAGAGTATCATGCTTAAAAAATTAACCCACCCAAAATTTGATTTTGGGAGACCCCATTTCATTCCTTTAGGATCCACTCTGAGGGGAGGCATACTTTGAGAAAACAAAAGAGAAAATGAATATCCTCACGTCACAAGAGATCTAACAATCTAATTATAATAGCAAGATGTCATTGTATACCTTGGAAGAAGAGGTTCCTCTATTTTCTCTTGTCGATTCCCTCCGAAGTATCTCATCTCCAATTCTTGAATTAACCAATGGTATATAAAGAATCTAACCCCAAAGTCTTTTGGTATTGAACCCACCAGAAGATTCGAATTTGAGACCTCTAAGCCGTTATGACCAAGAGACCCAAGCCATTGCCAAACTTGACCTGTCACTGGGGCAACAGACCAAAAGTAACTACAGTCATTAAATGATATGACAGTGCAAAATATAGGCAAAAAAGATGCACACTAAGAAGTGAAACCACATGAAAATTCAGTATTTATAAGGTTTTAAAAGGATAAATCATGAAGTTGTAGTTTGTCAACGGTAGAAGAATGGGAGATATCAACAACCACATTATAATAAGCAATGTCCACGAGATCTCTTACTTGCTACAACGAACATAAGAAATCATATCATATGACCACCTTCACTAAAAACAATCAATTTAGAAGTCCTTTCCCTTCGGTGAGCAGATTCTTATAATAAGATAGAACTATAAATCAAACGCTATCTACTTATCAAGTCCGTGCAAATTCCTTCAGGTTATGTAACTCTAAAAGACAATCAATCATCACTAACATTATAGTAAATTCTCTCATTTATATCATGCATTTTAGTTGGAATTCTCCATTTCGCGGTCCATCTCTTGCTTCCACTTCAAGCCTATTCGGGTCAATCACTGGAAATTAATTCATCCAAACAATAATTTAGCTACTGTATCTAGATTTATATCATGGAGAAGAGGAAGAATAAGTAAGGATCCAACCCTTATTATTGTGGCGCATGGCGCATGTATCTGAGCATCACCTCGCCTATGCTTTGGTTGCTTTGTTAAACCCAAATTTTGTACTGAAATTCCATGCAAGAAGAAACCCAAAATAAACAAATCATTGAAATTTACTTCACAAATTTTAATGGTTCCACAGTGACAATGTATAGAAATATACGTTTTTCTTATATTCTAACATGGAAATCTATATTTGAGACACCAATATTTTAAGACATTTCTAGATAATCTATATTTCAAACTAATATGTCACGACATGTTGAGGCAACAAATATTATGAAACATATCGAGGCAATAAATATTTTGAAACATACTGAAGCAACCCACATTTCTAGACATTTCAAGGCACCGATTTTTCGAGATATTAAAGAGTTGAGCCAGCCAATTTGAGAGAATCTATATATTTCATGATATTTCATGATATTGTGAGTCAACCAACTTTTATGAGACATTTTCAGACAACCAATTTCTCAAGATATATTAAGACAACTTATATCCGAGGAACTTTAGAGGCTAACAAATTTTCAGGAGAATTTGTACCTCAAAGAAGCCAATATTTCAGGATAGTCCATAATTAAAGCAACCCATATTTTGAAAAAATCCATAAATCGAGGAAAAAAGTATTTCAAGACAAACAGAGACAATCAATATGTCGAGAGATAATTGATTTATCAAGGTACTAAATATTTTGAGATAATCTTTATACTAGATATATCGGTACAACATAACATATAAAGAAAGATCAATGAGAATAAAAATACGTGAATAAGCAAAAGCTATTTTAGAAAACAAAAACAATATCACAACCTAAAAAAATTTACAAAGTCAAGTATTTTAAGAAAACATTACCAAATGACTCATCAATTTAGACGATATGGCATATAAGCAAAAGCTGATTCATCAATTTAGATGATATGACATATAAGAAAAAGCTAATTTAAGTGTCAACGGCTAAAGACAACAACTTCTTACATGAGAACAGAATGTTGTAAACAATCAAACTTGAAGCAAACAAAATCCCACAAATTACTCGATAATCATGTAAACAAATGAGCATGGTGAAATAACAAGAAAATTATATAAAGAAAATATTACCAAGTTCAGATGATGAGACGTACGAACATAAAGCCATTTTGGGTGTCCACGGCTGAAGACAACATCCCCATTACATAAGAACAAAGTGTAATTGACAACAAAACAAATAAAACATAAATCAAGACTTCACAACAATGATACTAATCATGTACAAATGAGAATCTATGATCCAGCTAGCAATTTACCTAACTACAGTGTTTAGAAGAGTAGCATGCCTTATCCTTTTTCCGTAGAGCCAAATAACTTTGTTAATTCATTTTGTAACCTAAAAAGGGAACAGCAATTATAATAAACTTGAAGGGAACAGGAAAAATTGTAGCCAATCAAGCTAATAAAGTCACTCAAGCAAAATTTAGAGCCAGTATTTAACCACAAAAGTAAAACTACTTCCCTGTGCATGATAGATTAGCACCTCATACAAATGAGCCAATAGAGGGAAGCACAGTGATTCCATCATGAATTTCCTGTTCAAAATTAGAGCAATGATCAAAACAATTTTAGATGGAAAAAGAAAGAAAGCAACAAGTTGAATTCCAAGAAACTGAAGAAACGTTTGTGGAGATGGGTGTTTGAAGTTCAGCAGTCCTACAAGTTAGCGCTGCAGCAAATAAGCAGGAGACTAAACCAAGCAAAAAATTGTAGTTACCTAAGTTATATAACAGCAACATTTTTTAGTAAACCTTATGTGGAATCCATCCTGCAGGTTGATTGCCATGTAACGATAGTCTAATAATATTATAACTTCTCCTTTTCCCTTCCTCCAATATTCACCTCTTCAGCAAGGCTAGGAGAAGTGGAGAAAAAACCTCCCGACCAAAAGAACCACGTCATTTCACACCCTCTCCTAATGGGTCGATTCTATAATATAATCTTCCGTGAATCTAAAGTATCAAGCATAATGTAAAATGTAAAGGCTAAAAGTAATGCACGACATCAAAGCAAAGTAAACAAAACAAAACAAAGAAAAGATAAATAAAATAAGATATTAGACGAAGAGATAGCCAGTGATGTGGGAAAAAATAACAACTATATTAGTTTGTTACGAGTTATCTAATTAATTATTATTATTATTTTTTTTTTAGAAGTCCTAAATAATTTAATTAAGTTAATTTAATTTATTAATTTGTTTATCAACATTTTAGAATTAATTAGTTTCGAGTATTGAGAGGTTTGTCCCTTGCTGGCCATGAATGAACTTGGCTTAATCCAAGATCCGCTATATCAGTGGGAAGGATGGGAGAGGGAAATAAAGGACACGGTAATCTTGCTACCTGAACCACAACCACTTCTTTGTTCAAAGCCTAGACGGCTCAGTACATAGGTATTCAATTCTAATTCTACTTCCACAAGAAGAAGAAGAAGAAATCACTTCCTTTTTCAATATTATTGCCCAAGCATGGTGATTTTTACCTACATTGTCCATTTCTACTATTTTACCTATTTAACTTAATGCTACCTCCAATTATATTCCTCTTATCGATATACAATTTTTGGAAATCTTAATTAGGCAAAACAATCCTTAATTCCAGCAAGAGTTGCAAAAATTCTAATTCAAAGCATTGGTCTAGTTACGTCTTGGGAAAACTTAATACTCGAGGAAGGTGAATGACCTTTTATGGGCAATATATACTTCAAAGGAGCTTAAATTCAAAGCATTATTTAAAAGCCACTTAAGACTCCAGCCATTTATTTTTCCAATGCCAGTACGTAGGAATCTTTGGGGAGCAGTTTTCCAAAATTTCAGCTTGTCTTAGGTGTTAAACTATAGCGTAACAAGTCATTTGAGTTCTCTCTGAGACATTCTTGTCTTGGGTTTAAGAACCGAACAAAGATAGCTTGCGGGTAGGGGCTTATGGGTTGAAAGAAATGCCAGAATTTTTAAGATTGCGTTTAAGTACTATATTCTAACCCAAAAATAAATAAATAAATAAATAAGAACAATCAAAGTTTAAAAGATTCAGGAAATAAACCCAAAAAGAGAGAGAAAGCAAATAACCAGTCCCCAATTTCTAAACTAATTTTCTCTTCAACACCCGTAAATGAAATCTTGAATTCATTATTGAAGGTTCGTTGCAATAATTATCACAAAATTATAAACACGCAGCAAGGAGATGCAAATGACTGCACAGCACCGTATAAGTGATATTGCAAGTATTTCAAGTTCAATGAACAGATATAAGATAGATATACATACCTCCTAAGAGAATACCCATACCCACATCCATTAAATTTATTTTCAGCAACTTGACTAATTCCACTAGGAACTGAACTGTTTAGCACCATTGCGCAGTTAATAACATAAAATAAAATAGAGCAATTGAATGTTACAGCATAGGTCACTTACAGATTCTTGCTTTCTGCTCAGTGCTCATGGCTGCGAGGAGAGCTCCAAAATTTGCCACGACCGAATATGGCAAATGGAGAGCAACAATGGTTTGTAGGTGATATGTGCAATTAGGGAAGTCTTGGTTGATAACCAATCTAGCAACCACAAAACTACTATAAGAAAGTAAATTGCACTCCAAAAGGCAAAAACATTGAAGAAAGATCTAATACCCAGATTTGTCACATCAATTGATGACACTCAAGAGGGTCATGCCATTCTTTGTACTTGGTGGAAACTAGGAAAGACAAGTCAAGTCTGTAAGACAACCATAAACCGAAGCCAAGGACATTCACCATCTCACTTTCAAGAAAAGATTGACCTTCATCACCGGTCAAATTCTTCTTTACTCAGTGATGGAGAGTGAAAGCATTGATCTCACCATACTGTATTTTGCACAAGGTATAAATTTCAATCTGGTATTAACCATCTACGCTGGTAACTCTATATTTTAAAACAATGTTGGGTTATACATGTTTGGGACGTCGCATCAGTAGACATTTCTTATTCAACAAACTTATAAAAACATTAAGCTATTATCCTGATCTTGGGCGGATAGCGGGAATCGAACCCGCATCTTCTCCTTGGCAAGGAGAAATTTTACCATTCAACTATATCCGCATTTTTTTGTTGTTTTTGATCCGCAATGTACGGTTTACATCCTTGCAAAGCTAAGCTATTATACTAGGCTATTATATCCCCCAGACAAGCCTAAGTTTTGCCAATTTTGATTCAAAGTCGTATCAACTCATATAACAAATTCCTAAACTTGTGTCCAGATCCAATCATAACTAATTAGTTCTTTGTGTTAATTTCATAGTTAGGATTAGGTTCACACATTGATCATTTCCAAAAAAACGTGGGAACAGAAGACAACAAAAATAAATTAAAAAGGCCCCAGCTGGACATAAAACTCAAAACCATAATCATAGTAGTCCATATGAAGTATGCAAATATTTTCAGACATTATCATAACACGTGTTCAAAAAATTTCCACAGGAATTTAATACATGCTAGCTTCTATAAAATTCTAGAGTAAATGAGCATCATCAAATCTGAGCTTCTATAAAATTCTAGAGTAAATGAGATAAATGTTGGGAGAAAACCTACCCAGCATTGCCAAACCCGAAGCCACCGCATACAGCTCGCAGATTTCCCATACCGTAACCAACAAAGGCAAACGATGAAAGAAAAAAACAAGTAAAAGTATTATTTACTTTAAGAACGGTACGAAAAAATATTGTTTACCTCTCTTCATCCAGGTGGCTTCAGGTTTGGCCATGAGAATCTGAGTGGAAACTGAGATTTGCACCCACTAAAACCCCAAGCAATAGTAGAGGAAATTGAGATTGAGAAGTAAACAGATAAGCAAATCATGAGAAGGTGGATGAATGAGAGAGAGAGAGAGAGCAGAAGGACCTTACAAAAGGGTCCGCGATGCAAAGATTCAAGAGTCACCGTTCCTCGTCGACTTCATTCTGATAGCTCTTTCATCCCCAATAAGAACAGCACAGCAGACGCAAAGAATAGAAGAGCTACACGGTCCGCACCCACTAAAAACCCTAGCCGAACAAGATGAAATTGGGATTCCAAGGTAAGCAATAAGCAAAAAAAAAAAAATACTCGTAATGTATTTAGGGTTTGAAATTCTGGCAAATAGAATTGCGGCGAGGGGAGGACCTTCCATCCAATGCACAAAATCGTCGATCTCTCCCCGATTGAGAGAATCATACCATCATGCGCCGTACTTGATTTCATTCCGAGCCGTACTTGATTTCATTCCGATTCGTGAAACCCTAGACGTAATGATCATCCAGGGCTCCGTAGTCGGAGGGAGAAGAGAGTGGAGAGGCGATCGGAGTTTGTAATGATCAACCATGGATTTGGTGTCCTTCGAGTGAAGGGGATGATGGATGAACAGAACTGATTACTTCATTTCCGTTTTATAGCCCTCGAGTACGTGTCGACTACGTGTCTGCGTAAGGTGTAAGCGACCTGGATTTTTATTTTTATTTAATTCTTTTTCTTTCATGGTCAAAACTGGAATAAATAAATAATAGCAATAATAATTACAATAACCGGTCGGTTTTGTCAGAACCCAACCCGTCTGGGCGGCTTGGTTTTAGTCATCTGTTGAAAGAAACCAATAAATATATATACATATTTAAGTAAAACTGTATTTTTTTAACCAAAAAGTAAAAGATAAAAAATACTCTGGTTCCTATACTTACCTAAAGTAACAATTTAATCATGAACTTTTAACCAAAATTAAATGATGGATATAAAGTTTTTTCCTTTAGTAAAATTCTAACCATTCTATGAACTCACACTTCAAGTAGAAGTGAAATAGTCTTCTTCATCGTATCAATACTAGATGACTAGTGATGAGTGAATCATTCCCGAAATGGAAAAAGAATAAAGAAAAAAAAGTTTATACATGAGGGGAAAATGGCGAAAGAAAACATAGTAACCTCATATGAACCACAATCGTGTTAGAATTGTCGTCGGTTTAATTAAACGTTTGTTCAGAGTCATCGAACGATCTTGTGCACATTTCATCGATAGTTACGCAATGAAAAACAATAAAACCTGATTATTCAAAACAAAATAATATGAAATTGGAAAATGAAATAGCTTATATACCTAGGAGGGAAACAACGAAAGAAAGCGTAGTAACTTCAGAAGAACCACAGTGGTATCGGAATTGCGATCAATTCATGATGTATTTCATAAATTGCATCAAAGCATGACACGAAAACCTTAGAACCCGTAGCAACAGAAGATAGAAATTTAAAGGCTGAAACAGAGTAAATAACTTATGAGAAACAGAGAAAACGAAGCCGTTGAGGAAGGCAGAAAGTTTATGAAATAGAAACAGTGAAAATTTCACTATTTAGTGAAACGTTTGTTTTCGAAGGATGAAGCGTGGCACATAAACCCTGAAAATGAGGAGACGAGATTCGGAGGTCGAAACGGAGATGAGAGTCGATGAGAAAAACAGAGAAAACAAAGCCATTGAACTATTTTCGTTGAGAAAATAATCGTTATTCTATGATGATAAGCAAGTCTCTTTTAGATTGCTATTTTCTTATTGGTATTGTAGAATCCTCATTTTTAGTTTCTTTTGTTTGAATCCAAACCAAAGACAAAAACCTTAGTTTGAAGCAAGTCCCTTTATTATGGGCGAGGATGCTAAGCCCATAAGTTGATGTGGACAAACTCGTAATGTGGGCTAGGCTTTAAACAAAAGCCCATTAAATAAACCGCATGGCGTACATGGTCCGAAAAGAATTGCTTGCTATTTTCTTCCTGGGTATTGTAGAATCCTCGATTTTTAGTTTTAGTTTGAAGCAAGTCCCTTTATTATGGGCGAAGATGCTAAGCCCATAAGTTGATGTGGACAAACTTGTAATGTGGATTGGGCTTTCAACAAAAGCCCATTAAATAAACCGCGTGCAGTCCGCATGGCGTACATAGTCCAAAAAGATTTGCTTCTATAAATTGTGAAATTTTCGTTGTTTCTATTACAGTTCCCGCCTTCTTCAATGACTTCATTTTCTCTATTTTTCTCATTGACTCTCATCTCCGTTTCAACCTCCGAATCTCGTCTCCTCCTTTTTAGGGTTCATGGGTCAAGTTTCATCATCCGAAAACAAATACTTCACTAAATAGTAAAATTTTCACAATTTTTATTTCATACACTTTCCGCCTTCTTCAACGACTTCGTTTTCTCTGTTTTCCATGGGTTATCTACTCTGTTTCAGCCTTTGAATCTCTATCTTCTAGGATTTTTGTGTCATGTTTTGATGCAATTTATGAAATACATCATGAATTGACCGTAATTCCAACACCACTGTGGTTATTTTGAGGTTACTATGCTTTCTTTCGTTGTTTCCCTCCCAGGTATAAGCTATTTCATATTCCAATTTCGGATTATTTTGTTTTGAGTAATTAGATTTATTGTTTTGCATCGTGTAACTACCGATGAAATGTGCACACGATCGTCGAACGTCTCTGAACGTGCTTTTAAATGTGATTTTGACCCTATTGATTGTGAATTATGTTACAGTTTCAAGATCTGTGTTGTTTAGAGACAAAGAAATGTAAGTTTCTTATGACATATTTTGATATCAACTGTAAGTTGGTAAAGTTTGTCAATATATGGAAATGAAAAAGGCAGAAAACATGACAAACCCACAAGCAAATAAAACTTACGGATATAAATTGGCATACATTAAAGGCTATGAAAAGAAAAACTAACATCATGACCATTAGACACCAACATATTGCATAAAATCCAGGCCAAATACAATTCTTTAACAAGAAATAGCACTCACAACAAGGATGAATTGGTAAATACAAAAGCCCAAAACCCAGAGCAACCAACAGAGCCACAAAAATAATTACAAGGAAGGGTACTAATTATTCAAAATCTAAAAAATTTGCACTAACCTATGATGCTAGGCGCCGGCTGTAAGTATCTAAAGTGAGGGAATAACATGATGATATGTGGGTTTCAATCAACAGCAAGTTAAGAAATTAAAATCAGCAAACACGAAGAAAATGTTGTATTGTAATTTGTATAGTATTCAAAACAAAAAAAAAAAATAATCCATCAGAAACAGGCTTACAAAGTAGTAAAATTAATAAAATTGACCATTTACCTGATACACTAGACAAAAATGTTTTCTATCTAATGCATGACTAACTATCAATTCTCTTTAGTGTTCTTGTCACCGTAATGGGAAATTGGTAAGCAAAACATCACAATTCAACAGGCAAACAGAACCAAGAGACAGAAACTTGCATACATTACATGCTATGAAAAGAAAAACTAGCATCATGACCATTTGACACCGTCCTATTGAAAGTATCTAAAACCTACAAATTTGAATTATTCTCTGGTCCTAGGTGATAGGTGTAGGTGCTAGCTGCAAGCATCTCAAAAGAGTGAATAACATGATATGTGGTCTCAATCAACTGAAAGTGAACTTACTCAAACCCTGGGGATTTTGATTTCCGTACTTAACCAATACAAGCACTCGAAGTTCAAGAATCAGCTTTATCTGACACAGGCTTTTTTTTTTTTTGGAAATGGCAAGTGATGGGCTGCTGCAATTAAAACCATCTAAAACATCAATTAGCTAGTAAATTCCATATAGCACAACAAGTATCACCAGACGAATAAAGAAATATGAAGCAACAAAGACCAAGCCAACTTCCTTCAAAATAGTATCCTATGGGCCTGTACAGCCAAAGAAGCCGCAGCAATTAAATAAAATTGTATAAATTCTCTCTGGATAGAAGAAATTCATCTTACTCAAACACTGGACTGGACCACTATGGCTCGAAGGAACAGCGAGGAACACCAAGGGTTTGGATTTTGGTCTCATCGAGACTGAATGAATACCGTTGCCGTCTAGTGTGTGTGCCTTTAAGAATCAAAGAGGGCTCAGCTACCACTCAACAGGGGAAACTCCTCCACATTCACTGCCTCCATTATTCACCTCCCCGATGCAGTTTCATTCGATAAAAGGGATTTCGTTCAAGAACCTGCAATCTCAGACTGTTAAGAAGAAAGCTCATAGAAAGTGTGACTGATTTGTAGATATTATTGTATATATTATGTAGAGAAAAGGATAGATACAAAAAACTATGTGAAGAAATGAGGATGTTTTAATTTCGTATCCATCAAAGTAATCAGATTGTTCTTATTCCTCCAAAATTCTAACCAGTGAAACGAAAATTGAGAAGAGAGATATAATAATGCTACTAAACGATCCTTAAATTTGTTGGGTAATACCAGTGCATGTTATTATTGATCATGTTCACAAAAAAGTTACTAAAATTGTGACTAGCATGTGTAACTTCAATCAGATTATAAATTCCCCACCTAGAAATTGAGTTTTCAGCTATACCCATCGTGAGAGTTTGCAAAGCAGTATTCAACAATCGTCACCCTTCATCGATAAGTAAATATGACCATGATGGCGAAGATAAAATGCAAAACAAAGTGAATGAAAGTACAACATTCTAAGATGATGCGAAAGTTTACTACTAATAAGTGAATTCCAAACCAGGATTTATCACAAAATATTGAATTACTCATGACGACAGTTAAATCTTGTTCTCCTGTACAGCCGAAGAAGCTACAACGACTAAATAGATTTGTTTTAGTTCTCTCCGCATAGAACAAGAAATTGAACTTACTCGAACCCCGGGGATTTTGATTTCGGTCTCATCGAGACAAACGAATGTGGAATACGTCTAGTGCGTGCGCCTTGAATAAATAGCGAATGAAGGTTCTGGCTCACCATCTGCAAATAAAAGGGTAAGAACAACTTCGCCTGCCATTAAAACCCTAATTTAGGATTTTGCGATAAAAAACAGATAACAGTGCAGAGAGGGGGGGGGGGGTGGAAATCATACCGGAGGAGGAGGCGTCGTTGTGGAGATGTCGAGATACTCGTGCGGAGGTAACCGAAACGAAACCCTGAGAGATGGCCGTCAACGATTACGCAGCTACGACGAACACTTTCTTCACTTCTGAAGAAGGAGGTGGAATGGCGGGAACCGGAAGGATAGATCCTCTCTTCTCTTCTTCGGCTTGCTTTTTAAACTCTTAACTTTAACCGTGTCCAATCCGCGTCCTTCCAAAGGTTGACTTGGTCAACGGCCCGCTCCATTCAAACGGCTATAGGGAAAAAAATAATTTCATTTTGGTTATTTATTCGAAAATAAATACTCCGTTAATTTGTTTATATTTAGCCACGTTTGGTTGTTGATTGGAATTGAAGTTCTGAAAACGTTTTAATGGTACTACAGTGACAACGTATAGAAATATACGTTTTTCTTTCCCAACTTGTACAGATTTTCAAAATAACGAACGAGTTTACAAGTGTTTATGATGAAAAAATAAAAATAAAAAGTAAAAAAAATCATATTTTTCTTGAAACTGTAACATAATTCACAATCAATAGGGTCAAAATCACATTTAAAAGCACGTTCAGAGACGTTCGACGATCGTGTGCACATTTCATCGGTAGTTACACGATGCAAAACAATAAATCTAATTACTCAAAACAAAATAATCCGAAATTGGAATATGAAATAGCTTATACCTGGGAGGGAAACAACGAAAGAAAGCATAGTAACCTCAAAATAACCACAGTGGTGTTGGAATTACGGTCAATTCATGATGTATTTCATAAATTGCATCAAAACATGACACAAAAATCCTAGAAGATAGAGATTCAAAGGCTGAAACAGAGTAGATAACCCATGGAAAACAGAGAAAACGAAGTCGTTGAAGAAGGCGGAAAGTGTATGAAATAAAAATTGTGAAAATTTTACTATTTAGTGAAGTATTTGTTTTCGGATGATGAAACTTGACCCATGAACCCTAAAAAGGAGGAGACGAGATTCGGAGGTTGAAACGGAGATGAGAGTCAATGAGAAAAATAGAGAAAATGAAGTCATTGAAGAAGGCGGGAACTGTAATAGAAACAACGAAAATTTCACAATTTATAGAAGCAAATCTTTTTGGACTATGTACGCCATGCGGACTGCACGCGGTTTATTTAATGGGCTTTTGTTGAAAGCCCAATCCACATTACAAGTTTGTCCACATCAACTTATGGGCTTAGCATCTTCGCCCATAATAAAGGGACTTGCTTCAAACTAAAACTAAAAATCGAGGATTCTACAATACCCAGGAAGAAAATAGCAAGCAATTCTTTTCGGACCATGTACGCCATGCGGTTTATTTAATGGGCTTTTGTTTAAAGCCTAGCCCACATTACGAGTTTGTCCACATCAACTTATGGGCTTAGCATCCTCGCCCATAATAAAGGGACTTGCTTCAAACTAAGGTTTTTGTCTTTGGTTTGGATTCAAACAAAAGAAACTAAAAATGAGGATTCTACAATACCAATAAGAAAATAGCAATCTAAAAGAGACTTGCTTATCATCATAGAATAACGATTATTTTCTCAACGAAAATAGTTCAATGGCTTTGTTTTCTCTGTTTTTCTCATCGACTCTCATCTCCGTTTCGACCTCCGAATCTCGTCTCCTCATTTTCAGGGTTTATGTGCCACGCTTCATCCTTCGAAAACAAACGTTTCACTAAATAGTGAAATTTTCACTGTTTCTATTTCATAAACTTTCTGCCTTCCTCAACGGCTTCGTTTTCTCTGTTTCTCATAAGTTATTTACTCTGTTTCAGCCTTTAAATTTCTATCTTCTGTTGCTACGGGTTCTAAGGTTTTCGTGTCATGCTTTGATGCAATTTATGAAATACATCATGAATTGATCGCAATTCCGATACCACTGTGGTTCTTCTGAAGTTACTACGCTTTCTTTCGTTGTTTCCCTCCTAGGTATATAAGCTATTTCATTTTCCAATTTCATATTATTTTGTTTTGAATAATCAGGTTTTATTGTTTTTCATTGCGTAACTATCGATGAAATGTGCACAAGATCGTTCGATGACTCTGAACAAACGTTTAATTAAACCGACGACAATTCTAACACGATTGTGGTTCATATGAGGTTACTATGTTTTCTTTCGCCATTTTCCCCTCATGTATAAACTTTTTTTTCTTTATTCTTTTTCCATTTCGGGAATGATTCACTCATCACTAGTCATCTAGTATTGATACGATGAAGAAGACTATTTCACTTCTACTTGAAGTGTGAGTTCATAGAATGGTTAGAATTTTACTAAAGGAAAAAACTTTATATCCATCATTTAATTTTGGTTAAAAGTTCATGATTAAATTGTTACTTTAGGTAAGTATAGGAACCAGAGTATTTTTTATCTTTTACTTTTTGGTTAAAAAATACAGTTTTACTTAAATATGTATATATATTTATTGGTTTCTTTCAACAGATGACTAAAACCAAGCCGCCCAGACGGGTTGGGTTCTGACAAAACCGACCGGTTATTGTAATTATTATTGCTATTATTTATTTATTCCAGTTTTGACCATGAAAGAAAAAGAATTAAATAAAAATAAAAATCCAGGTCGCTTACACCTTACGCAGACACGTAGTCGACACGTACTCGAGGGCTATAAAACGGAAATGAAGTAATCAGTTCTGTTCATCCATCATCCCCTTCACTCGAAGGACACCAAATCCATGGTTGATCATTACAAACTCCGATCGCCTCTCCACTCTCTTCTCCCTCCGACTACGGAGCCCTGGATGATCATTACGTCTAGGGTTTCACGAATCGGAATGAAATCAAGTACGGCTCGGAATGAAATCAAGTACGGCGCATGATGGTATGATTCTCTCAATCGGGGAGAGATCGACGATTTTGTGCATTGGATGGAAGGTCCTCCCCTCGCCGCAATTCTATTTGCCAGAATTTCAAACCCTAAATACATTACGAGTATTTTTTTTTTTTGCTTATTGCTTACCTTGGAATCCCAATTTCATCTTGTTCGGCTAGGGTTTTTAGTGGGTGCGGACCGTGTAGCTCTTCTATTCTTTGCGTCTGCTGTGCTGTTCTTATTGGGGATGAAAGAGCTATCAGAATGAAGTCGACGAGGAACGGTGACTCTTGAATCTTTGCATCGCGGACCCTTTTGTAAGGTCCTTCTGCTCTCTCTCTCTCTCTCATTCATCCACCTTCTCATGATTTGCTTATCTGTTTACTTCTCAATCTCAATTTCCTCTACTATTGCTTGGGGTTTTAGTGGGTGCAAATCTCAGTTTCCACTCAGATTCTCATGGCCAAACCTGAAGCCACCTGGATGAAGAGAGGTAAACAATATTTTTTCGTACCGTTCTTAAAGTAAATAATACTTTTACTTGTTTTTTTCTTTCATCGTTTGCCTTTGTTGGTTACGGTATGGGAAATCTGCGAGCTGTATGCGGTGGCTTCGGGTTTGGCAATGCTGGGTAGGTTTTCTCCCAACATTTATCTCATTTACTCTAGAATTTTATAGAAGCTCAGATTTGATGATGCTCATTTACTCTAGAATTTTATAGAAGCTAGCATGTATTAAATTCCTGTGGAAATTTTTTGAACACGTGTTATGATAATGTCTGAAAATATTTGCATACTTCATATGGACTACTATGATTATGGTTTTGAGTTTTATGTCCAGCTGGGGCCTTTTTAATTTATTTTTGTTGTCTTCTGTTCCCACGTTTTTTTGGAAATGATCAATGTGTGAACCTAATCCTAACTATGAAATTAACACAAAGAACTAATTAGTTATGATTGGATCTGGACACAAGTTTAGGAATTTGTTATATGAGTTGATACGACTTTGAATCAAAATTGGCAAAACTTAGGCTTGTCTGGGGGATATAATAGCCTAGTATAATAGCTTAGCTTTGCAAGGATGTAAACCGTACATTGCGGATCAAAAACAACAAAAAAATGCGGATATAGTTGAATGGTAAAATTTCTCCTTGCCAA
Organism: Momordica charantia; assembly: GCF_013281855.1. Classification (NCBI taxonomy): domain Eukaryota; kingdom Viridiplantae; phylum Streptophyta; class Magnoliopsida; order Cucurbitales; family Cucurbitaceae; genus Momordica; species Momordica charantia. The sequence goes on from NW_028275158.1 coordinate 2,428,217, forward strand.
GGAGAAGATGCGGGTTCGATTCCCGCTATCCGCCCAAGATCAGGATAATAGCTTAATGTTTTTATAAGTTTGTTGAATAAGAAATGTCTACTGATGCGACGTCCCAAACATGTATAACCCAACATTGTTTTAAAATATAGAGTTACCAGCGTAGATGGTTAATACCAGATTGAAATTTATACCTTGTGCAAAATACAGTATGGTGAGATCAATGCTTTCACTCTCCATCACTGAGTAAAGAAGAATTTGACCGGTGATGAAGGTCAATCTTTTCTTGAAAGTGAGATGGTGAATGTCCTTGGCTTCGGTTTATGGTTGTCTTACAGACTTGACTTGTCTTTCCTAGTTTCCACCAAGTACAAAGAATGGCATGACCCTCTTGAGTGTCATCAATTGATGTGACAAATCTGGGTATTAGATCTTTCTTCAATGTTTTTGCCTTTTGGAGTGCAATTTACTTTCTTATAGTAGTTTTGTGGTTGCTAGATTGGTTATCAACCAAGACTTCCCTAATTGCACATATCACCTACAAACCATTGTTGCTCTCCATTTGCCATATTCGGTCGTGGCAAATTTTGGAGCTCTCCTCGCAGCCATGAGCACTGAGCAGAAAGCAAGAATCTGTAAGTGACCTATGCTGTAACATTCAATTGCTCTATTTTATTTTATGTTATTAACTGCGCAATGGTGCTAAACAGTTCAGTTCCTAGTGGAATTAGTCAAGTTGCTGAAAATAAATTTAATGGATGTGGGTATGGGTATTCTCTTAGGAGGTATGTATATCTATCTTATATCTGTTCATTGAACTTGAAATACTTGCAATATCACTTATACGGTGCTGTGCAGTCATTTGCATCTCCTTGCTGCGTGTTTATAATTTTGTGATAATTATTGCAACGAACCTTCAATAATGAATTCAAGATTTCATTTACGGGTGTTGAAGAGAAAATTAGTTTAGAAATTGGGGACTGGTTATTTGCTTTCTCTCTCTTTTTGGGTTTATTTCCTGAATCTTTTAAACTTTGATTGTTCTTATTTATTTATTTATTTATTTTTGGGTTAGAATATAGTACTTAAACGCAATCTTAAAAATTCTGGCATTTCTTTCAACCCATAAGCCCCTACCCGCAAGCTATCTTTGTTCGGTTCTTAAACCCAAGACAAGAATGTCTCAGAGAGAACTCAAATGACTTGTTACGCTATAGTTTAACACCTAAGACAAGCTGAAATTTTGGAAAACTGCTCCCCAAAGATTCCTACGTACTGGCATTGGAAAAATAAATGGCTGGAGTCTTAAGTGGCTTTTAAATAATGCTTTGAATTTAAGCTCCTTTGAAGTATATATTGCCCATAAAAGGTCATTCACCTTCCTCGAGTATTAAGTTTTCCCAAGACGTAACTAGACCAATGCTTTGAATTAGAATTTTTGCAACTCTTGCTGGAATTAAGGATTGTTTTGCCTAATTAAGATTTCCAAAAATTGTATATCGATAAGAGGAATATAATTGGAGGTAGCATTAAGTTAAATAGGTAAAATAGTAGAAATGGACAATGTAGGTAAAAATCACCATGCTTGGGCAATAATATTGAAAAAGGAAGTGATTTCTTCTTCTTCTTCTTGTGGAAGTAGAATTAGAATTGAATACCTATGTACTGAGCCGTCTAGGCTTTGAACAAAGAAGTGGTTGTGGTTCAGGTAGCAAGATTACCGTGTCCTTTATTTCCCTCTCCCATCCTTCCCACTGATATAGCGGATCTTGGATTAAGCCAAGTTCATTCATGGCCAGCAAGGGACAAACCTCTCAATACTCGAAACTAATTAATTCTAAAATGTTGATAAACAAATTAATAAATTAAATTAACTTAATTAAATTATTTAGGACTTCTAAAAAAAAATAATAATAATAATTAATTAGATAACTCGTAACAAACTAATATAGTTGTTATTTTTTCCCACATCACTGGCTATCTCTTCGTCTAATATCTTATTTTATTTATCTTTTCTTTGTTTTGTTTTGTTTACTTTGCTTTGATGTCGTGCATTACTTTTAGCCTTTACATTTTACATTATGCTTGATACTTTAGATTCACGGAAGATTATATTATAGAATCGACCCATTAGGAGAGGGTGTGAAATGACGTGGTTCTTTTGGTCGGGAGGTTTTTTCTCCACTTCTCCTAGCCTTGCTGAAGAGGTGAATATTGGAGGAAGGGAAAAGGAGAAGTTATAATATTATTAGACTATCGTTACATGGCAATCAACCTGCAGGATGGATTCCACATAAGGTTTACTAAAAAATGTTGCTGTTATATAACTTAGGTAACTACAATTTTTTGCTTGGTTTAGTCTCCTGCTTATTTGCTGCAGCGCTAACTTGTAGGACTGCTGAACTTCAAACACCCATCTCCACAAACGTTTCTTCAGTTTCTTGGAATTCAACTTGTTGCTTTCTTTCTTTTTCCATCTAAAATTGTTTTGATCATTGCTCTAATTTTGAACAGGAAATTCATGATGGAATCACTGTGCTTCCCTCTATTGGCTCATTTGTATGAGGTGCTAATCTATCATGCACAGGGAAGTAGTTTTACTTTTGTGGTTAAATACTGGCTCTAAATTTTGCTTGAGTGACTTTATTAGCTTGATTGGCTACAATTTTTCCTGTTCCCTTCAAGTTTATTATAATTGCTGTTCCCTTTTTAGGTTACAAAATGAATTAACAAAGTTATTTGGCTCTACGGAAAAAGGATAAGGCATGCTACTCTTCTAAACACTGTAGTTAGGTAAATTGCTAGCTGGATCATAGATTCTCATTTGTACATGATTAGTATCATTGTTGTGAAGTCTTGATTTATGTTTTATTTGTTTTGTTGTCAATTACACTTTGTTCTTATGTAATGGGGATGTTGTCTTCAGCCGTGGACACCCAAAATGGCTTTATGTTCGTACGTCTCATCATCTGAACTTGGTAATATTTTCTTTATATAATTTTCTTGTTATTTCACCATGCTCATTTGTTTACATGATTATCGAGTAATTTGTGGGATTTTGTTTGCTTCAAGTTTGATTGTTTACAACATTCTGTTCTCATGTAAGAAGTTGTTGTCTTTAGCCGTTGACACTTAAATTAGCTTTTTCTTATATGTCATATCATCTAAATTGATGAATCAGCTTTTGCTTATATGCCATATCGTCTAAATTGATGAGTCATTTGGTAATGTTTTCTTAAAATACTTGACTTTGTAAATTTTTTTAGGTTGTGATATTGTTTTTGTTTTCTAAAATAGCTTTTGCTTATTCACGTATTTTTATTCTCATTGATCTTTCTTTATATGTTATGTTGTACCGATATATCTAGTATAAAGATTATCTCAAAATATTTAGTACCTTGATAAATCAATTATCTCTCGACATATTGATTGTCTCTGTTTGTCTTGAAATACTTTTTTCCTCGATTTATGGATTTTTTCAAAATATGGGTTGCTTTAATTATGGACTATCCTGAAATATTGGCTTCTTTGAGGTACAAATTCTCCTGAAAATTTGTTAGCCTCTAAAGTTCCTCGGATATAAGTTGTCTTAATATATCTTGAGAAATTGGTTGTCTGAAAATGTCTCATAAAAGTTGGTTGACTCACAATATCATGAAATATCATGAAATATATAGATTCTCTCAAATTGGCTGGCTCAACTCTTTAATATCTCGAAAAATCGGTGCCTTGAAATGTCTAGAAATGTGGGTTGCTTCAGTATGTTTCAAAATATTTATTGCCTCGATATGTTTCATAATATTTGTTGCCTCAACATGTCGTGACATATTAGTTTGAAATATAGATTATCTAGAAATGTCTTAAAATATTGGTGTCTCAAATATAGATTTCCATGTTAGAATATAAGAAAAACGTATATTTCTATACATTGTCACTGTGGAACCATTAAAATTTGTGAAGTAAATTTCAATGATTTGTTTATTTTGGGTTTCTTCTTGCATGGAATTTCAGTACAAAATTTGGGTTTAACAAAGCAACCAAAGCATAGGCGAGGTGATGCTCAGATACATGCGCCATGCGCCACAATAATAAGGGTTGGATCCTTACTTATTCTTCCTCTTCTCCATGATATAAATCTAGATACAGTAGCTAAATTATTGTTTGGATGAATTAATTTCCAGTGATTGACCCGAATAGGCTTGAAGTGGAAGCAAGAGATGGACCGCGAAATGGAGAATTCCAACTAAAATGCATGATATAAATGAGAGAATTTACTATAATGTTAGTGATGATTGATTGTCTTTTAGAGTTACATAACCTGAAGGAATTTGCACGGACTTGATAAGTAGATAGCGTTTGATTTATAGTTCTATCTTATTATAAGAATCTGCTCACCGAAGGGAAAGGACTTCTAAATTGATTGTTTTTAGTGAAGGTGGTCATATGATATGATTTCTTATGTTCGTTGTAGCAAGTAAGAGATCTCGTGGACATTGCTTATTATAATGTGGTTGTTGATATCTCCCATTCTTCTACCGTTGACAAACTACAACTTCATGATTTATCCTTTTAAAACCTTATAAATACTGAATTTTCATGTGGTTTCACTTCTTAGTGTGCATCTTTTTTGCCTATATTTTGCACTGTCATATCATTTAATGACTGTAGTTACTTTTGGTCTGTTGCCCCAGTGACAGGTCAAGTTTGGCAATGGCTTGGGTCTCTTGGTCATAACGGCTTAGAGGTCTCAAATTCGAATCTTCTGGTGGGTTCAATACCAAAAGACTTTGGGGTTAGATTCTTTATATACCATTGGTTAATTCAAGAATTGGAGATGAGATACTTCGGAGGGAATCGACAAGAGAAAATAGAGGAACCTCTTCTTCCAAGGTATACAATGACATCTTGCTATTATAATTAGATTGTTAGATCTCTTGTGACGTGAGGATATTCATTTTCTCTTTTGTTTTCTCAAAGTATGCCTCCCCTCAGAGTGGATCCTAAAGGAATGAAATGGGGTCTCCCAAAATCAAATTTTGGGTGGGTTAATTTTTTAAGCATGATACTCTTCTTTTATAGATATTTCTTTCCAACTACTTGATTGTATTTGCACCTGTACCACGGTTCTTTGTTTCTATAATATTCTTTTCTCATGTTAAATTTCAACTATCTGAATTGAAATTAAGATTTTTGCTTCAAAAATAAATGTGAGGAGTTATTTGAAAGTGTATAAAATTCAATGTTGAGTTATATATAGTACAATAATCTTCGTTGGTTCTCTTCTCTGTTTCACAACGCAGCTTCTCTAATCAATATTCCAATCCATTGTCTTGCCAGAAGAGATTCCTCTTCAGTTTAATGTACTATTTTATGCGATTATTTAAGAAAATTTTATTTGATTTTATTATTTTTAAGTATATTTGATTTTTCAAAATCACCCTTAATACTTTAATAATCTTAATTTTTCTTAATATCAATTAAATTCGCTATGGTCAATGGAAAGAAAAGTGATTTTTACTCCCAAACACACTTGTAGGTGGTTTTGAAAAATCAGATATCTTTCATTCATCCTATCATCACTCTCAAACACACCCTTTAGTTTTTGAATTTTAATTGTAACGATTTAGTCATTATATTTTCAAATTGGTAATATTTTAGTTTTTGTTAGAATTAAATTGTTACAAATTCTAAATTATTACTTGGCTAAATTATAACCAATTTTAAAATAGAGAAGTTGATCATTACACATTAAGGTTCCATCGGTGAATCTCATGACAAAATTATATGGACGGAATTTCCTTTTAAACCCTTCTTTTTCCTCTGTCCCCAAGCCATCTTCTTTCTCTTTCAAACTCCCCTATAATTGTATGTGCTTAATTTTAGGGATTTTATTTGGTACAACAACTTGCAAGTTGGAATCAATTATAAATAATCAAATTTAAAAAATTAAAATATAATTTAAAAATTGAAAGTATATTTTAGAAGTATATAAATAAAAATAAATATTTTTATTTGGGTCATTTATGCAGTTGTCCCATTTTATTTTTTTGTTCAGCAGTAATTGGTATTCTTGAGGTCCATCCCCTTTGATTATTATTATTATCATTATTATTAAATAAGCAAATGATATATGCTTTTGCTTTCGAAAACTTAGCAGTTGTACAATCCGTAGTCTTTAATGACATCAGTTAGATCGAGCTTTAAACAGAAGCTCATGAAATATACTATGTGTATTAGGTCCAGCCCTTTTTGTTGTTATTTATTATTATTTAATAAAAGAAAATTTTGTTTTAGTCATTTAGTTGCTTTTGCTTCCTCTTCACGAAAACTTTTGCAACGGTACAATTTATGGCCTTCTTCCTCTCGTTCTAGGTTCTTGAGAATTTCGTGATATAAAAATTAAATTAAATTGAGTCAACATTTTGAATTTTGTTATACAAAATATTAGAGTTTCAAATGCAGCCCAAGATAATAAACAAAGCTCATTCTCTAACAGGCCCACCTCGATTGATAATAAACAAAGACCATTCTCTATGAGGTCCACCCCAACTATTGATCGAAGTCTAAATATCTACCAGAAAAATGCATTCGAATTAAATGAAAAATGTATTTTTTTAGTACGTGGGAAAAAAAGTAATTTAAATTAAAGGTAATTAAAACAAATGATATTATAATTTTATTTTGAGTTTGCTTATTCTTCACGCACGCTAACGGCTATAAGATGTAGGGGTTCGCGGTTTACTCAAATGTTCGTTGCTCTCCCTCTCTTTGGCGCATCTTCAGTTCATGGAGTCAACCATCCAGGTTCGTTTTTTTTTTTTTTTTGATCTCATTTATCGGTTTTCAATTAGGGTTTTCTCCACTCTCCCACTCAATCTCGCTCGTTATCAGTGTATTTCCGGTTTGAAAGTACAGAAAATCGTACTGTAACTTTCTTCTTGGTTTCGCAGGCTCTTATCGCATTCTGGGTACCACCGTCCCTCTGTTTCACCCCATTCTCAATCTCGCTCTTTCAATTTTGCGATCGTCATTCCAAGTTTCTGGTAAACTCACCGACTCCCATTGATCGGCATAAGTTTGTTCTTATCCATCTTTTTAAGGCTTTTGGGTACTTCGAAACCCTAAATTTTTGGGGAGTACTATGCTGGTCGTACTGAAGAAATTTTTATTTTCGTAACTATCGGTTTCTGTTTCTTTTATTTTTCGCTCTCGATTTGGAATTCGGAAATTTGGAGTGTCTAAATGATTTCATAGCTAGCCAGAGCCACGAAGCTGGATAAGGTTGAGGTACTCTTAGATTTGAATGCCTGTTGTTGCCAAAGTTGCGTCTCGTGGTATTGCTTTTGATTACTATTTGCGTTCATTTTAATTTCTTCCCTAATTTAAGTAATCCTTAGAAAGGAGCATGCTTAAAAAGGAGTCATTCTTTTAGAAGTTCTCTGTTTATTGAATTTTCATTTCTTTTCCCTTTCTGCGTACATTATCTAGGTTTCGGCTGGTTATAGGAATTTACTGCAGGATGGCTTAGCATGCCAGGTATTTTAACAACAGCAATCTCTACTGTGAAAATTTTTTGAAGGATCAAATTGGGTTTGTCGGTTATACGAAATTTTAAAATTAACTTTGAATTATTTTTCCTTTTTGTATGTTTTTTGTCCCCCTTTTTGTGTACTGTTTTCGTTGACATAATTTACTTGTACTCTTATGTATTTTTGGATAACAACAGCAAAGGAACTTCTAAAACGTTTTGAATAGTAGGGAAGTAATTGAAAAGCTGTGATGAACCACTTATCAAATTATTTGGAAAACCTAAATTGGGGAACTCACTAATTCCCTTGTATTGAGTTGGGATATTGTAATTTAATATGGTTGGATGAATTATTGCTCTTTCTTCTGCCTTGTACTTCTCATCCTTTCCTTTGCGATCAAGTGTGTGTAATAGGCCTAGGTTTGGTCTGAAAAAGTTTTTTTTTTTTGCCTTGTAGTAGTTGTGTAACATCAGAGACTGTCATGCTGCCATAGCCTCACTTGATATCCACTTTGGCATCTCCTCGCTGAAGGTAAAATTTGAAATTGTGATATATCATTTGCATGATTGTAATGAGTTTTCTATGTATGTTCTTTCTGAGAGGACAACGCCCACAAGTTATTGAAAGCCTAGATTACTTTAAAGATTGGTGAGAAAAGTGAAGAAGGAACCAATAGAGAAGCTTTTGGGACGGAGTCTGCTGGAAAGGAATGGAACTTACAGGGGCTGATTTTTATGTTTTTGAAGGAGAGATTTTGTTTCCAATGACATTGTAACTTTCTCAGTCCCTAGATTCTCAATTTTGCAGGTACATGCAGTTTTTGTAATATTTTCTGTGAGTTTTTCCAGAGGATTTTTCCAAGTAATTGATATCATGTGTGCCCTAGCGCTAATCTTAACTCACTGCCTGAACCTTGCGTCTTCTCTAAGGTTTTCCCCATCTTCTTCCCCTCTGTGCTTTTGTAAAATAGACATTGGTGATCTAATTCTATTGTTATTTATTACTGACATTGTTTATTTATGGTGCTAGTATTTTGGCTCTGGAAATGTAACCGATGGCTTGAAGTTGTTGATTTACAAGACGTGTGGGGGCCATGGATGAGTCAGATGGCGAGATTAGAAGCTTCGAGGGAGGGCTTTTACTACATACAGTATTTGATTGAGAAACATAGAGGAATAAGTATGGATTCTCCTACCCTAGCTTCACTTGAGGTATGTTGCAACAAGCAAATTCTGTTCTTCACAAAATTTGATCGTTTGTATAGTTTTTAATGTATATAAATGTTTATTTAGTTAATAATTTCCACATTTTCAATTTTTTACGATTATATTTCATAACAAACAAATTAGATATTCTTTTTGAACTTTATTATTATTCAATAACTATGAAAATACTTTCAAACCTATTTATAAACACGAGAAAACAATTATTGTCACATTGATTCCATAATGGTATACCAAACCAAACATAATTTGTTATTTTAATTTAAGAACATATTTTGTTTTCTGCCTTGTAGTAACATGGTGTCTTATTGGTTTGGTTACTAGTAATAAAAAGTTTTTTGAGTAGGGGAATATTTTGATTTTAATTAAGCCAAATATACTGCCATATATCAGATCAGCTTGCTAAGCGGAGGGGTGATCTATGCATTGGATCTTTGATAAAATGCCTCAGGTTGTAATTATTTTTGTTTTGTGAGATTATTATTTAGTTCCTTCATGGTATAGAATATATAAATGAGATGGGCTAGGGTAGTTGCTTCAATTTCAGGACTGTTTTTGGTTTCGTTTAGATGCAAAGTACCTTAAGCGTGCATTGAAGAATTGTATAAGACAACCTAATCAATTTTAACTATTATTAAGAGTTGATATAAGAGATCATAACATTATTTTTCGCGTTGGAAACGTGACCATAGTCCAACAATGGCTAGATAAAGGGAAGATATTAGACATATAAGTTAGAGACAACCTCTCTATATGAATGATGCCTTTTGGATGATACCAAAAGCAAAACCATTAGGTCTTATGCCCAAAGTGGAAAATATAGTATCAACGGGGATGTGGAGGGAAGTCCCTTGTACCTAACAAATGGTATTAGAGTCATGCCCTTAACCTTGTCACGTGGGAAGAATGCTCGGGTGCCTAACTACCCTATAGGTTTAGTATTAAAACACCAATTCTCAAAATTTTGAACACAGAGAGGGATGTTCCTAGAAAAATTTAAACACTGAAAAGATTTTCTTTAGATTCTCTTTGTCATTTTTGCCTAGAATCAAAGTGTCATCTACAAATTGAATAGAAGAGATTATAACCTTAATTTCCCTATTGGAAACGCAACCAAAGTCGAACATTGGCTTAGATAAAGGGAAGATCTTGGATATATAAGTTAGGGACAACATCTCTATATGAATGAGGCTTTTTGGGTGATACCAAAAGCTAAACCATGTGGGCTTATGCCCGAAGTGGACAATATCTTATCAGAGACGTGGAGGGTGGTTCCTTGTTCCTAACAAATAGTATCAGATTCATTCCCTTAATCTTGTCATGTGGGTAGAGTGCTCGAGTGCCTAATCACCCAATATGTTTTGCATCATTGCACCATCTCTCGAAGTTTTTGAAGACCAAAATAATTTTAACACTGAAAAGCAATTCTTTTGGTTCTTTTTGTCATTTTTTCCAAGTATCATAGTGTCATCTTTAAATTAGATATAAGAGATCATAACCTTATTTTCCCCCGTAGATAAAGGGAAGATCTTTGATATTTAAGGTAGCGACAACATCTCTATGTGTATGAGGTCTTTTGGGTGATACCAAAAGCGAAACTATGAGGGCTTATGCCCAAAGTGGATAATATCGTATCAATGGAGATATGAAGGGTGGTTCCTTGTCCCTGACAACTAGTATCAAAATATTGCCCTTAATCTTGTCATTTGGATAGAATGATCAGTTGCCTAACCACCCAATAGGCTTTGAATCAATCCACCACCTCTCGAATTTTTTGAAGACCTAGTGGGATGCTCCCAACAGAATTTTGACACTGAAAAGCAATTCTTTTGGTTCTTTTTGTCATTTTTTTCCAAGTATCATAATGTCATCTTCAAATTGGATATAGGAGATATAACCTTATTTTCCCCTGTTGGGAATGCGACCAAAGTCCAACATTGGCTAGGTAAAGGAAAGATCTTTGATATATAAGTTAGGGACAACATCTGTATATGAATGAGGCTTTTTGGGTGATACCAAAAGCTAAACCATGAGGGCTTATGCCCGAAGTGGACAATATCATATCGGAGATGTGGAGGGTGGTTCATTGTCCCTAACAAATAGTATCAGAGTCATTTCCTTGATCTTGTCACGTGGATAGAGTTGCCTAACCACCCAATAGGTTTTGCATCAATGCACCACCTTTCGAATTTTTTGAAGACTTAGAGGGATGCTCCCAAAAGAATTTTTGCACTGGAAAGAAATTCTTTAGGATCTTTTTGTCGTTTTTTCCAAGAGTCAAAGTGTCATTTTCAAACTAGATGTAAGAGATCATAACCTTATTTTCTCCTATTGGGAAAGCGACCAAAGTTCAACATTGGCTAGATAAAGGGATGATCTTTGATATATAAGTTAGTGACAACATCTCTATATGAATTAGGTCTTTTGGGTGATACCAGAAGTTGAACCATGAGGGCTTATGTTTAAACGTAAACAGTAATATCACATCTAAAATATTTTTATGCATAATTTATATTATATAAAGATAATACAATGTAAAGATGCCCAGATTTTTTTGTTAAAAGAAAATGTAAATTGTTTAGTACATTTAAAATAGAAGTGGTAGTATTTTTATTAGAGATCTTAGTCATCAAATTTTAGTTTTTGCATAAAAAAATCAAATTTTTGTTTCTATAAATTATTCATATTTTAATTATTAACTATTATGGAAAGGTGAAGAGAAATTAGAGGAGAAATGGAGTTAAACAAAAGAAGTTTTTACTAAAACAAATTTAAAATATAAAGTAAAAAATATTTTTCTACTTTGTATTATTTTTATATTTCAAGAGATTTGACAATTTTATTAATAAAGAAGTTCTGCAAGTTATTTAATGGTTAATTTAAGGTTGATAAAGAAAAAGTAATTTAAATTAAGATCAATTAAAGCAATTTATATTTATAAGTTTATTTTGAGTTAGCTTCTTCTGCACGCACGCTCCAACGGCTATAAGTACGGAGTCGCTTCTGGTTGGATTAAGAAACGACCCCTCGAACATTTCCCGCCTTCTTATTTCTCCTTCTCCTCCTCCTCCCTTTGCCATCGCTATCGTGATCGCTCGATGCATGCCACCAGTTCCACCGCTTCGATCATCTCTTCCTTCTTCTTCATCCCGTCGACGGGAGCCGTTGTTTCTCCGTCCTCTGTCTATGGCCTCCGATTCAAACTGTGGTGGTCGGAGGGATGTTAGGGTTCGACAACCGAGGGAGAGGCGCCACAAAAGTTCCCATCCCTAGGTTTTCGATTCCGTTGGTTTTGTCTATCATACACATGTCCGATCCGTGATGTGAATTTAGGCGCACTGAAAGATCTCATAGGAGAGAGTAGTTTCTCATGCTGCAGTGTGTTGTACTGGTAATTATCTATCTACTCACTAACCGCCATTTTCTTTCCAATTCATATGCAAATCTTCGCCCATATTCTTGAATGTTCTGTTCCAGGTTAAGGTCATATCAAATTCCATGAAAAATGTCATGACCGGTGTTGGAATTGTCTTCTTTCTCTTGTTATTCCTTTATGTTAAAGTTTATTTGCTTGATCTGAAATTACGTTGGTGTCCTGTCTTTCATACACATGTCCATATACTTCTCAACCTTGTGTTAGGGTTTGTTTGTTATTTTTTTCTGATCTCATTTATCGGTTTTCAGTTAGGGTTTTATCCACTCTCTCACTCAATCTCTCTCATTATCAATCTATTACCGGTTTGAAAGTACAGAAAATCGTACTGTAAGTTTGTTCTTGGTTTCGTAGGTTCTAATTGCATGGGCCTCGATTTGGAGGGTTTGTAGTCTCTTGGCTTCTGATTTGGAGGTTTCTCAATCCCTAGATTCTCAAGTTTGCAGGTATGTTCAATTTTTAAGTAATTGAAATCATGTGCAGTAGTGCTAATCTTAACCCACTGCACGAACCTTCTACTTCATGGGGTTCGATGCCAATCTTCTTCCCTTCTTGTATTAAGATTATTGTTTATTCATTGTTTGCTTATTTATACAAGGCTCGCTTTTACTTTTAGATGGTAAGCACATGAATATATAATTTTTTCATTTACTGTTCTAATTTTTTTCGCTCCTTACCTCTCGCCCTCTTTTCTTCTCTTTTGCTCTCTCCCGTTCCCTCTCTCTTATGGTGTAAATGGCAAGTACTTGTGCCTTTTCATTTCCATCTTTGGTGCTCTGTCTTTGTAACTTTTTTCCTCACTTAAATTTGGACCTCTATTGCACCTTTGATTTAGAGAACCTTTTTCTTTCACCTGCCGTTTTAGGAATTTTAACATGTGTATTTGCATTTTCGAACTCATCAAAGAGATTACAGTGATTGATCTTTAAAATTTATATATTAACATATGTGTTGAGCGGTTTCTTTCCCCTTGTTTGTTGTTTTGGTCGTTGTTGTTTCTAACCTTTGGTTGTTGCTTTGAGTGATGTTTTCTCCCTAACATAACATTATATTTGCCTATATGTATTTTATATGATCTTAGATAATTTCTTTTTTGTACACATCTTTTGTTATTTATTACCCGAACCTTCTCGACTCCATGGGGTTCGATGCCCAATCTCCCTCCATTCTTCAAGTGTCGGGTCTTTCTATTGTTGCTTATTCTCTAGTCTAAGGTTTTGCCTTTTTTCTTTTTTTTTTTTTAAATTTATGTTTATGTTTGCAGAAACTGGTATCAAATGTAACCGATACTCAGTCGAATTGGAACAAGAAAGTTGTCCTTGAAGCCAGGGGAGAATAACAGCAGGAAACAAAAAACAGGAAGAAAACAAGGAAGTTCTTCATGTTCTTGGAACTCAAAGCTGAACCGAATTGCCCTTGAAGCCAGGGGAAGGTTTAGATGAACTTACCAATTCTTTTTATTTTTTCTTATTATTATTACTTCCAATAAACTGTAATTTGCTTCTTGGTTTCGCAGGTTCTAATCAATGCCTTGGTCTCGGTTTTGAGGGTCGGTAATCTCTTAGCTCTCGATTTGGCGGGTTCACAATCCCTATATTCTCAATTTGGTAGGTACCCGCCTTTTGTAACCTTTTCATAATATAAGCTTAATAATAGTTAACAATAATTAATTATAATTTTTTTTAGACATGATATAATTACAGAAGTTTTAAATTGTTAATATAGGAAATTTCATTTTCAAAAAAATAAATAATAATAAAAAGAAGCTTTATATGGAAATGTATTGTATTTATAATGATCTATTTTCTAAATTACTAAAATAAAAATTAATTACAACTTCTCACAGGTTAGGTAATATAGAAACACATTATTTATTTTATTTTAATATTTTTTTGAGTTTCATTACTTTGTTATGCTATTTGGAAAGGAATGAAAAACCATTTTGAAACAAAACAATAACTGAAAGAGGGATGAGAGAGAGAGTTGATGCGACTCCATGGGTCGAATATAGGGGGGCCCATCATTTGTTATATTGCCGACTTATTTGATCGTTATTTTTACGAATTTTTATGCAATTTAAATTAAAGAGAAATTAAATAAATTTATATTTTAATTTTATTTTGAGTTAAGCTTCTTCTCCATGCACGTTCCAATGGCTATAAGTTACGGACTCGCTTCTGGTTGATCAAGAATGGATTCTCCTACCCATAACTTCATTTGAGGAGGTATGTTGCCAAACTTTTCATATCTATTTATAAATATGATAAAACAATTATTGTGATGATTCAATAACGGTATACCGATCATAATTTGTTATTTTAATTTAAAAACATATTTTGTTATTTGCCTTGTAGTAATATGGTGTCTTATCGGTTCCGTTACTAGTAATAAAAAGTTATTGGAATAGGGGAACATTTTGCTTTTAATTTTAGCCAAATTCTGTGCCATCTATGAGATCAGTTTGCTAAGGGGAGGGGTGATCTATGCCGTGGATCTTGATAAATTGCCTTTCAGGTTATAATTCTTTTTGTTTTGTAAGATTATCATGTATTTCCTTGATGGTATACAATATATGTATGACATGGACTTATAATTCTTTTTGTTTTGTAAGATTATTATGTATTTTCTTGATGGTATAGAATATAGTAGGGGTGTAAGATTGTTGGTTCGGTTCGGTTCGGTTCCATAAATGAAAACCAACCCGAACAAATTCGGTTAAAAACCGAACCGACACGATCGGTTTTCTAAATTTTATTTTTAAATTTGTCCCTCTGCTTTCTAGTCCCCTTATTTGATAAATAAATTAAAAAAAAAGGTTTATAAGATGCTCTAAAAATAAATGAAAGAAAAAATTAAGAAATTAAAAAATCTTCAAGATATTCCAACAAATCATATCTGGATAAAATCTCACTTCGATTCTTGTGCTTCCAACCTTTCCAACCCTTTAGCTTCTCTCTCTCCTTTCTTTCTGCAATTTCTTCTAGAGAGAGAGAACCTCACCCTTTCCAACCCATTAGCCACTCTCTCCTTTCTTTCTGCAAACAAAAACTTGAAATCCAAATGTGTGGAAATTTTTGCCCCATTTTTCAAAATCTTCCATTTTTTGCTTCCTCTGCTCTTCGGATCTGAAATAATCTAACCCTTTTTGTTGGATTCTTACTTCTCATGTGATTTGGCATATGGGTCACCTCCACCAATATGGAGGTGGGTTGTTCAAACTTCATGGAGGAAGCGGGGATGGGTCATGGAGATGGCTGCCACCACCGCTAGATGTCGTTGTTGGAGATGGCCGCTGGAGAGGGTGACGAGGGTTGTCGGTCGTGAGGGCATGGGGAGGCTGGGAACGGCGCATTGGGGGGGGGGGGGGGGGTATATGTCTAGAATAAAAAGGGAAATCCCAGTCGAGTAGTCGGCTAAAAACATATCAAACCAAATCGCTATTTGTTATATCAGTGTTGTTCCCTTATCTTTCTCATGTGTGGATAGATTGCTGGGGTGCCTGACAATCCAATAGGTTTTGCATTTAGATGCACCTAACTTTCAAATTTTTTAAGGCCTCGAGGATACTCCCAAAATAAATTTATCCTTGAAAAGCAATTCCTTAGGTTTTTCCCCTGTTAGGAATGCGACTAAAGTCCAACATTGGCTTGATAAAGGAACGATTTTGGATAAATAAGAAAGTTAGGGACAACATCTCTATACGAATGGGGCATTTTGGGTGATACCAAGAGTAAAACCACGAGGGCTTATGCTCAACATGGACAATATCGTATCAAATGACGATGTGAAGGGGTGGTTCCTTGTTCCTAACAAAATGGTATCAGAGTCGTTCCCTTAATCTTGACATGTGGATAGAATTCTCGGGTGTCTAACAACCCAATAAGTTTTTCATCAATGTACCAACTCTCGAATTTTTGATGATCGTGGGGATGCTCCAGAAAAAATTTTAACACTTAAAAGCAATTCTTTACTAAATGAAATAGGGATACAGAGATGATTGTGTCTCCGTGGGCCGAATTAGGGGCCCATCATTTGTTAATCAGTGTTATTCCCTTAGCCTTTTCATGTGTGGATTGATTGCTGGGTGCTTGACAACCTAATAGGTTTTGCATTTTAATGCACCAACCCTCAAATTTTTTAAGACCTTGAGAATGCTCCAAAAATAAATTTACCCTTGAAAAGCAATTCCTTTGGTTTTTCCCCTGTTAGGAAGACGACTAAAGTCCAACATTGGCCGGATAAAGGAACGATCTTGGATATATAAGTTAGGGACAACATCTCGATCTGAATGAGGCCTTTTGGGTGATACCAAAAGTAAAACCACGAGGGCTTATGCTCAAAGTGGACTATATCGTATCAATGGAGATGTGGAGGGTGGTTCCTTGTTCCTAACAAAATGGTATCAGAGTCATTCCCTTAATCCTGTCATGTGGATAGAATTCTCGGGTGTCTAACAACCAAATAAGCTTTTCAATAATGTACCAACTCTTGAATTTTTTGACGATCGAGGGGATGCTCCCAAAATAATTTTAACAATTAAAAGCAATTCTTTAGTAAATGAAATAAGACAGAGAGAGAGATGAATGTGGCTCCGTGGGTCTAATTATAAGGGGCCCATCTTTTGTTATATCAGTGTTATTCTCTTAGCCTTCTCATGTGTGGATAGATTGCTGGGATGTTTGACAACCTAATAGGTTTTTCATTTAACTTCACCTAACTCAAAATTTTTAAGACCTTGAGGATGGTCCAAAGATAAATTTATCTTTGAAAAGCAATTCCTCTGGTTTTTCCCGTGTTAGGAACGCGACTAAAGTCCAACATTGGCCGGATAAAAGAACGATCTTGGATATATAAGTTGGGGGCAACATCTCTATATGAACGAGGCCTTTTCGGTGATACCACAACCACGAGGACTTACGCTCAAAGTGGAAAATATCGTATCAATGGAGATGTGGAGGGTGGTTCCCTGTTCCTATTCATGTGGATAGAATTCTCGGTTGTCTAACAACCAAATTAGCTTTTCAATAATGTTCCAACTCTCGAATTTTTTGAAGATCGAGGGGATGCTCCCAAAATAATTTTAACAATTAAAAGCAATTCTTTAGTAAATGAAATAAGACAGAGAGAGAGATGATTGTGGCTCCGTGGGTCTAATTAAGGGGCCCATCATTTGTTATATCAGTGTTATTCTCTTAACCTTCTCATGTGTGGATAGATTGCTGGGGTGCTTGACAACCTAATAGGTTCTGCATTTAATTTCACCGAACTCTCAAATTTTTTAAGAACTTGAGGATGGTCCAAAGATAAATTTATCCTTGAAAAGCAATTCCTCTGGTTTTTCCCCGGTTTGGAACGCGACTAAAGTCCAACATTGGCAGGATAAAGGAACAATCTTGGATATATAAGTTAGGGACAACATCTCGATATGAATGAGGCATTTTGGGTGATACCAAAAGTAAAACCACGAGGGCTTATGCTCAAAGTGGACAATATCGCATCAATTGAGATGTGGAGGGTGGTTCCTTGTTCCTAACAAATGGTATCAGAGTCATTCCCTTAATCCTGTCATGTGGATAGAATTCTCGGGTGTCTAACAACCAAATTAGCTTTTCATTCCAACTCTCGAATGTTTTGAAGATCGAGGGGATGCTCCCAAAATAATTTTAACAATTAACAGCAATTCTTTAGTAAATGAAATAAGACAGAGAGAGATGAATGTGGCTCCGTGGGTCTAATTAAGGGGCCATCATTTGTAATATCAGTGTTATTCTCTTAACCTTCTCATGTGTGGATAGATTGCTAGGGTGCTTGACAACCTAATAGGTTCTGCATTTAATTTCACCTAACTCTCAAATTTTTTAAGAACTTGGGGATGGTCCAAAGATAAATTTATCCTTGAAAAGCAATTCCTTTGGTTTTTCCCCGGTTTGGAACTCGGCTAAAGTCCAACATTGGCAGGATAAAGGAACGATTTTGGATATATAAGTTGGGGGCAACATCTCTATACGAACGAGGCCTTTTGGGTGATACCAAAACCAAAACCACGAGGGCTTATGCTCAAAGTGGACAATATCGTATCAATGGAGATGTGGAGGGTGGTTCCTTGTTCCTAACAAATGGTATCAGAGTCATTCCCTTAATCCTTTCATGTGGATAGAATTCTCGGGTGTCGAACAACCAAATAAGTTTTTCATTAATGTACCAACTCTTGAATTTTTTGAAGATCGAGGGGATGCTCCCAAAATAATTTTAACAATTAAAAGCAGTTCTTTAGTAAATGAAATAGGATAGAGAGAGATCATTGTGGCTCCATGGGACGAATTAGGGGGCCCATCATTTGTTAAATCAGTGTTATTCCCTTATCCTTCTCATGTATGGATAGATTGTTGGGTGCCTAACAACCTAATAGGTTTTGCATTTAATTGCACCTAACTCTCAAATTTTTTAAGATCGTGAGGATTGTCCAGAAATAAATTTATCCTTGAAAAGCAATTGCTTTGGTTTTTCTCTTGTTAGGAACGAGACTAAAGTCCAACATTGGCCGGATAAAGGAATGATCTTGGATATATAAGTTGGGGGCAACATCTCTATACGAACGAGGTCTTTTGGGTGATACCAAAACCAAAACCACGAGGGCTTATGCTCAAAGTGGACAATATCGTATCAATGGAGATGTGGAGGGTGGTTCCTTGTTCCTAACAAATGGTATCAGAGTCATTCCCTTAATCCTGTCATGTGGATAGAATTCTCGGGTGTCTAACAACCAAATTAGCTTTTCATTAATGTAGCAACTCTTGAATTTTTTGAAGATCGAGGGGATGCTCCCAAAATAATTTTAACAATTAAAAGCAATTGTTTAGTAAATGAAATAAGACAGAGAGAGAGATGAATGTGGCTCCATGGGTCTAATTAAGGGGCCCATCATTTGTTAGATCAGTGTTATTCTCTTAGCCTTCTCATGTGTGGATAGATTGCTAGGGTGCTTGACAACCTAATAGGTTTTGCATTTAATTTCACCTAACCCTCAAAATTTTTAAGACTTTGAGGATGGTCCAAAGATAAATTTATCCTTGAAAGCAATTCCTTTGGTTTTTCCCCTGTTAGGAACGCGACTAAAGTCCAGCATTGGCCGGATAAAGGAATGATCTTGGATATATAAGTTGGGGGCAACATCTCTATACGAACGAGGCCTTTTGGGTGATACCAAAAGTAAAACCACGAGGGCTTATGCTCAAGTGGACTATATCGTATCAATGGAGATGTGGAGGGTGGTTCCTTGTTCCTAACAAATGGTATCAGAGTCATTCCCTTAATCCTGTCATGTGGATAGAATTCTCGGGTGTCTAACAACCAAATAAGTTTTTCATTAATTTACCAACTTTCGAATTTTTTGAAGATCGAGGGGATGCTCCCAAAATAATTTTAACAATTAAAAGCAATTCTTTAGTAAATGAAATAAGACAGAGAGAGAGATGAATGTGGCTTCGTGGGTCTAATTAAGGGGCCCGTCGTTTGTTATATTAGTGGTATTCTCTTAGCCTTCTCATGTGTGGATAGATTGCTGGGATGCTTGACAGCCTAATAGGTTTTGCATTTAAGTTATCCTAACTATCAAAATTTTTTGCATTTAAGTTAACCTAACTATCAAAATTTTTAAGATCGTGAGGATTGTCCAAAAATAAATTTATACTTGAAAAGCAATTCCTTAGGTTTTAACCTGCAGATTAAAGTCCATCATTGGCTTGATAAAGGAACAATCTTGGATATATAAGTTAGGGACAACATCTCGATATGAATGAGGCCTTTTGGGTGATACCAAAAGTAAAACCACGAGGCTTATGCTCAAAGTGGACTATATCGTATCTATGGAGATGTGGAGGGTGGTTCCTTGTTCCTAACTTAATCCTGTCATGTGGATAGAATTCTCGGGTGTCTAAGAACCAAATAAGCTTTTCAATAATGTACCAACTCTCGAATCTTTTGAAGATCGAGGGGATGCTCCCAAAATAATTTTAACAATTAAAAGCAATTCTTTAGTAAATGAAATAAGACAGAGAGAGAGATGAATGTGGCTCCGTGGGTCTAATTAAGGGGCCCATCATTTGTTAGATCAGTGTTATTCTCTTAGCCTTCTCATGTGTGGATCGATTGCTAGGGTGCTTGACAACCTAATAGGTTTTGCATTTAATTTCACCTAACCCTCAAAATTTTTAAGACCTTGAGGATGGTCCAAAGATAAATTTATCCTTGAAAAGCAATTCCTTTGGTTTTTCCCCTGTTAGGAACGCGACTAAAGTCCAGCATTGGCCGGATAAAGGAATGATCTTGGATATATAAGTTGGGGGCAACATCTCTATACGAACGAGGCCTTTTGGGTGATACCAAAAGTAAAACCACGAGAGCTTATGCTCAAAGTGGACTATATCGTATCAATGGAGATGTGGAGGGTGATTCTTTGTTCCTAACAAGTGGTATCAGAGTTATTCCCTTAATCCTGTCATGTTGATAGAATTCTTGGGTGTCTAACAACCCAGTAAGGTTTTCATTAATGTACCAACTCTCGAATATTGTGAAGATCGAGGGGGTGCTCCCAAAATAATTTTATCAATTAAAAGCAATTCTTTAGTAAATGAAATAACACAGAGGGAGAGATGAATGTTTCTCCGTGGGTCTAATTAAGGGGCCCATCATTTATTAGATCAGTGTGATTCTCTTAGCCTTCTCATGTGTGGATAGATTGCTGGGGTGCTTGACAACCTAATAGGTTTTGCATTTAATTTCACCTAACTCTCAAATTTTTTACGACCTTGAGGATGGTCCAAAGATAAATTTATCCTTAAAAAGCACTTCCTTTGGTTTTTCCCTTGTTAGGAACGCGACTAAAGTCCAACATTGGCCGGATAAAGGAACAATCTTGGATATATAAGTTAGGGAGAACATCTCGATATGAATGAGGCCTTTTGGGTTATACCAAAAGTAAAACCACGAGGGCTTATGCTCGAAGTGGACTATATCGTATCAATGGAGATGTGGAGGGTGGTTCCTTGTTCCTAACAAATGGTATCAGAGTTATTCCCTTGATCTTGTCATGTTGATTGAATTCTTGGGTGTCTAACAACCCAGTAAGGTTTTCATTAATGTACCAACTTTCGAATTTTTTGAAGATCGAGGGGGTGCTCCCAAAATAATTTTAACAATTAAAAGCAGTTCTTTAGTAAATGAAATAACACAGAGAGAGAGAGATGAATGTTGCTTCGAGGGTCTAATTAAGGGGCCCATCATTTGTTAGATCATTGTTATTCTTTTAGCCTTCTCATGTGGATAGATTACTGGGGTGCTTGACAACCTAATAGGTTTTGCATTTAATTTCACCTAACTCTCAAATTTTTTAAGACCTTGAGGATGGTGCAAAGATAAATTTATCCTTAAAAAGCACTTCCTTTGGTTTTTCCCCTGTTAGGAACGCGATAAAGGACCATTGGCCGGATAAATGAATGATCTCGGATAAAGTCCAGCATTGGCCGGATAAAGAAACGATCTCGGATATATAAGGAACGAGGCCTTTTGGGTGATACCAAAACCAAAACCACGAGGGCTTATGCTCAAAGTGGACAATATCGTATCAATGGAGATGTGGAGGGTGGTTCCTTGTTCCTAACAAATGGTATCAGAGTCATTCCCTTAATCCTGTCATGTGGATAGAATTCTCGGGTGTCTAAAAACCAAGTAAGTTTTTCATTAATTTACCAACTCTCGAATTTTTTGAAGATCGAGGGGATGTCCCAAAATAATTTTAACAATTAAAAGCAATTCTTTAGTAAATGAAATAAGATAGAGAGAGAGATGTGGCTCCGTGGGTCTAATTAAGGGGCCCATTATTTGTTATATGTTTTATTCTGTTAGCCTTCTCATGTGTGGATAGATTGCTGGGTGCTTTACAACCTAATAGGTTTTGCATTTTAATGCACCAACCCTCAAATTTTTTAAGACCTTTTTCATTGTTACTTCTCTTTAGTTTGCTTGTGAGGAGGTCATAGACATTTCTAAATTTTCATGCTCATTACTACTGTCATCCATGCTTTCTTGTTTATTCATGCATTAATCATGAGATTATCTTAGAGCTGTTTTAAAAAAATTTATATAATTATTTCTTTTAGAAAGAGCTCTTAGCTATTCGTATTTTATGAACAAATTACACTTTAAATATTAAAGATTGAGACTGCATCATACAAACTCACTTGGAAATATGCTTGCTCTGCAGTAATACTTGGTTTGAATATATCTTTCTGCACCGATCAGAATGATCCTTGTCCAATTTTTTAAATTGAATGGTGATCCAAATGCTGTATATAAGACATCATTGATATTGATATTACTTTGTTGTATAACTTTCTTAAGGAGCTACCTTAATTTTTCTTGTTCTGATTTCATCTATATTCTGTTGATAAACTTGGTAGCAAACTTCCATCTTTAGCTATCTTATTATTAGTGATTGTTTTACATTTTTTGTGGCTCTAATTTTTTAAGATCGCGGTTTTGCTATCGATTTATGATTTATTACCTAATCTTTCGTGGGTTGTCATCTAAATGAGTGAACTTTCTAGAGCTTGAAGGTTGGTGGGAGATAATTTTCAATTCTCTTTATGGAATACATGTCTTAAAGATTTCTAACGTAATCCCTAGGTTGATCTCATATTGAATAAGTTTTTTGTAGGGTATGAAGATTAGCGGAAGATGACCTTCAATTCAGAGAAAAAATCCACCCAATTTGAGATCCACCGGTTACATTAAGAATCTTTAACCCATGGAAAATTTTCTCTTTTAACGCAATAGTATGAATTTCCTAGAGAGTGGATCTTTTATAGGGTTTAAAGATTTGTTGGTTATAGTCTTCAACCCCTTATGAAGCTCATGTCATTGTGTTGGACACGGTTTTGCCATCGGTTTTAGATTTATTGCTTAATCTTCAGTGGTTTGTCATCTAATTGAGTGAACTTTTTAGAATTTGAAGGTTAGTGGGAGATAATCTTCCATTCTCTTTATGGAATCCATATTTTTTTTTGTTGGGGAGAGTCAAACTTTCCATGTCTTAAAGATTTGTAATGTCACCCCTAGGATGATCTCATATTGAATGGGTTTTTTATAGGGTATGAAGATTAGCGGAAGATGACCTTCAATTCATAGAAAAAGTCCACCCAATTTGAGATCCACCTATAGGTTACATTTTGGAATCTTTAACCCTTGGAAAATGTTTTTAATCGAATAGTATGAAAATTTCCTAGAGATTGGATCTTTTATAGGGTTTAAAGATTTGTGGATTATAGTTTTCAATTCCTAATAAAGTCTAGTTGGACACGGTTTTGCCATCGGTTTATGATTTATTGCCTAATCTTCAGAGGTCTACCATCTAATTGAGTCAACTTTGTAGAGTTTGAAGGTTAGTGGGAGATAATCTTCCATTCTCTTTATGGAATCCATACTTTTTGGAGAGAGTCAAATTTCCATGTCTTCAAGATTTCTAACGTGTAACCCCTAGGTTGATCTCATATTGAAAACCTACACTTACATACATTGTCCTGTCAACAAGTATATTTTTCTTTGGTATGTTTCAGTTTCCATGTTTGTCAGCTCCCTAGATTCGTGTTTTCTCTTATGCTTCAGATGGTGTCTAAGATTTATTTCCATTAGGTATGTTTCCATTTCAATATTCTTCAATGTCTCGATATTCATAGGAGCGAATGCACTTCTTTTCTTCCTTCCTTCCAAATTTATTTACCAATTGAAGTTTGGTTACAATCTTATTTGTATTGGATAAATACAAGAGATATTTATATATTTGTTTTCTGCTTCGAAGCTACTCAGTCAAGGTAGCATGTTCTTCATTTCGATTAAATCTTTTCGTCTAAGGTAAAAAGATAATGTTATGAGCTTTCTCTTTTGCAGGATTTTGGGATATTGATGGTGGCCTTTGGAGTTTTGTCCATCCCTCAAAACATTTTTTCGCCAAAATATTTATTTCACTCTCTTAAATTTACCATTCCAGCCTCTTTTCTCCCTTCGAAATTTTGTCCATTTCTTAAATTCTCTCTTGAAAATTTTTTCGTCTTATTCAAATTTTTTTTTTGTATGATTTTGAAAAGTAATTTTCGAGTATAAAGCTTGTTTTCTAAATTTATTGTACTTTCAAGTATTTTTCTCCCTGACATTTGAACGCTATTTTCAAAATGATTTTTGGAGTAGTAGATGTGAGGTGAGTTTAGGAAAATTAATTGACCGGAAATTTTCCTATTTCACCTTATTGCCTGCACTAATTTTATTGAAAGTTTAAAATTTTCTTTGTTTGTCAATCTCCTAACATCTTTTCGTTTTGAATTTGTTTCCTCAAACTTTTTTCCAATTCCTTCCACCTTTTTATGAATATACTTGCTATTTAAAAATATTTTAAGAACTTCTATGATTTTTCTACAAAAGTTTTGTTTTTTAATCCTCTTTTCTTTTTAACTTTTTTTTTTCTGTCTCAACATTTCTTCTCTATATTAACATTTTTACCTCTTTTTCCCAAAACTTGTAGGTGTTCAAAAGCACATGGATGAACATATTTTGGAGGAAAAGACATTTTCTATCAGAGCATTATTGTTGGTGGCGATCTAGTAGATTAGCGGATGAGGCTAATTAGGAATTAGCTTCTCTTGTGCAGGTCTAGAAAATTCTGTTGACCTCCTACAATTATTTCTACGATGGAAGGTTCAAAAAAGCCCATGGATCAACATATTTAGGAAGAAGGTATTTTCTATTATAGCATTATTGTTGGTGGCACTGAGTTGTGATCTTTTTCTGTAATTAGAAGTGGTGGTTTCCAGTTGAGGAGTTGGATCTTTTTCTGTAATTAGAAGTGGTGGTTCCCAGTAGTTTTTTGTTTTATATACGAGTGTTTGGAGATTCTTTTTAATTTTTATTTTCCATGAATTCTCTTATAGTCTTCAATTCCTTATGAAGTTCATGGCATTGGGTCGGACACGGTTTTGCAACCGGTTTATGATTTATTGCCTAATCTTGAGGGGTTTGTCATCTAGATGAGTGAACTTTCTAGAGTTTGAAGATTAGTGGGAGATAATCTTCAATTCTCTTTATGGAATCTGAAGAGATTCAAATTTTCCATGTCTTGAAGATTTCTAACGCAACCCCTAGGTTGATCTCGTATTGAATGGATTTTTTGTAGGGTATGAAGATTAGCAGAAGATGATCTTCAATTCATAGAAAAAATCCACCCAATTTGAGATCCACCTCTAGGTTACATTAGGAATCTTTAACCCATGGATTATTTGTCTTTAACCAAGTAGTATGAATTTCGTAGAGGTGGATCTTTTATAGGGTTCAAAGATGTGTGGGTTATAGTCTTGAACCCGTTATGAAGTTCGTGTTATTGTGTTGGACCCGGTTTTGCCATCGATTTATGGTCTATTGCCTAATCTTCAGGGGTTTGTTATCTAATTGAGTGAACTTTCTAGAGTTTTTATGGATAGTGAGGGATAATCTTCCATTCTTTTTATGTAATCTAGATGTTTTGGAGAGTCAAAATTTTCATGTCTTGAAGATTTCTAATGTAACCCTTAGGTTGAATGGACTTTTTGTAGGGTATGAAGATTAGCGGAAGATGATCTTCAATTCATAGAAAAAATCCATCCCATTTGAGATCCACCTATAGGTTACATTAGGAATCTTTAACCCATGGAAAGTTTGTCTTTAACCAAATAGTATAAATTTTCTAGGGAGCGGATCTTTTATAGAGTTTAAAGATTTGTGGGTTATAGTATTCCATCCCTTATGAAGTTCGTGTTATTGTGTTGGACACGGTTTTGCCATCGATTTATAATGATCTAGAAAGTTCACTCAATTAGACATTGGGTTGGACCTAGTTTTGCCATCGATTTATGAATTATTGCCTAATTTTCAAGGGTTTGTACACCTTTTGCTTAGTTATAAAATTTTTCATCATTTTGTTCACTTGAGTCACTTCAACTGGGGCTTTTGTTAGGGAGAAAAATTGGATGGGAAATAGTTTTAAGAATCACTTGCACGAGGGTTAACCTTCCTCATTTGGGAAGGAGGCCCAAACTTTTTATTACCACTGAGGTGAAATTCCAAGTATTTAAAAGGAAGGATTCCACTTTACACCCGATCCCCTTGAGCCCAAGAAAGACTGCTTTACTAGGTTGGTATTAACACCTATAAGAGATGAAAAACTACTTACATACATTGTCCTGTCAACAAGTATATTTTTCTTTGGTATGTTTCAGTTTCCATGTTTGTCAGCTCCCTAGATTCGTGTTTTCTCTTATGCTTCAGATGGTGTCTAAGATTTATTTCCATTAGGTACGTTTCCATTTCAATATTCTTCAATGTCTCAATATTCATAATAGCAGATGCCCTTTTTTTCTTCCTTCCTAATTTATTTACCGGTTGAAGTTTGTTGCAGTCTTATTTGTATTGGATAAATATGAGGGATATTTATGTATAATATTCTACTTCGAAGCTACTCAGTCAGTCAAGGTAGCATGTTCTTCATTTCGGTTAAATCTTTTCGTCTGAGCTAAAAAGATAATGTTATGGGCTTTCTCTTTTGCATGTTGTTGGGATATTGATGGTGGCCGTTGGAATTTTTGTCCATCCCTCAAAACATATTTTCTCCAAAATTTTTATTTCGCTCTCTTAAATTTGCCATTCCAGCCTCTTTTCTCCCTTCGAAATTTTGTCCATTTCTTATACCATTGCTTTGAAGAATTTTTCCTCTTACTGAACTTTTTGTTGTGTGATTTTTTGAAAGCAATTTTTGAAAATAAAACTTGTTTACCAGTAGTAGTAAGTTTTATATGATACGTCTTAGCTTTTAACATTGTATTTCAGATGGATGATGGTTGAATCAACGAACCTACCGGTGCTTTGTGTTCGTGGAACAGAGGTTATTTTTTCGAATTTACCATTAGCTTAGTTTTATATGATACGTCTTAGCTTTTAACATTGTATTTCAGATGGATGATGGTTGAAAAAACAAACCTCCTGGTGCTTTGTGTTCGGGGAACAAGATTATTTTGTTCGAGGTCTGTTGCAGTTTGAGGGCTTCTTAGAATTGCAAATAATTGGGAGTCAATTAGGCAAATATGGATCAGTATGCAACTCTTCCCAGTTTGCTGTATTCTTTTATCGTTTTCATTGCCTGCAAACTCAGGTACTAACTCAGTGGTGTGGCACTAACTCAGGTATCGAAGTTAATTTTTGCTCCTTCCTCCAGAGAAAAAAGTTTTATTCTCTGTTCTTTTTGCATTTATATTTTTCTAACTCAGCTTGCGGGGGAATTCTGCACTGCTTTGATGTAGCCAAAGTTTTCATTTATCATTGCAGTATATCGAGTTTAACGAACTGACTGCGGAGGGCTTTCTCCTGAGTTTTCTTACTAATAAAGAAACCCAATAGTTAATGACGATGAAAATCCATAGCAAACTAGCCATTATTTTTTTAAAGCAACACATACTCCTGCGTGTTCATGATTGCCATTTATGTTAATGATTGCCATCTTATTCTATGTATGCATGGAATACCAGTAAGCTCCCTCATTCCTTCCCTATCTCCTCTCTCTTTCTCCTCATCCTCCCTCCCTCTCTTTTTTCCTCCCTTTCTCTCCCCTGCTTTTTTTTTTTTTTTTTTGGTTAGAATTGTCCCTTAGTTGTTATAGTTATTATTCAAGCCTTGTATATTAGGTTTTAGATGAGAATGATATAGATATTTTTCTTCCCATTTATTGTTCTAATACCTATCTCCTCTCTCTCTGTCTCTATCTTTATTTGGGGTTGGTTTGTTTGTTGATTGCTTGTTTAGTGGTTTCTCTATGTCGAGGTGTCTTGCCAAAATCTCTTCCAATAGCAACCAAGCTATTGAATCCACTTTTCCTCCCTTTCTCTTTCTCTTCCCCTCCTGCTCTTCTTCCTTATCTCCTCTTTCTCTCACTCCTTTTGTCTACATGTCTGTTAAATTATTATTTTTTGGGGGGATGAGGGAGGGTTGCAGCTTCTAGTCTACAGAGTGAGTGTGAAAGGTCTTCATATAGTCCATAGCTACAATTATTGTTCTTGCTTCTTTACAGAGGTTGACTGTTTTTGTTATTCTTCATTTGTTGCAAAAGGTCTTCATATAGCTGTTTTTGTTATTCTCCACTATATCCTTTCTCTCCCCCTTTGTTATATCCTCTCTCTCTTTCTCCCTCCCTTTTTCTCCTCTCTCTCTCTATCCGTCCTTTCTCTCACCTCCTCTCTCTCTGCATCATCTCCTCCTCTCTCTTTCCTTTCTCTCTTCCTTCCCCGTTTCCTTTCCTCTCCTCTCCCCCTATCCATCTCTTCCTCCTTTCCTCTCTCCCTCTCCCTCTTTTTCACTCCCCATTATTTGAGTGTCGTGTTTCAATGTTTGTATTTATTGAATTAAGTAGATTTAGGAGTAGTTAGTTGTTTTGGTTAGGATTATTATTTATTAAGTACAATCTTTTAGCTGCTTGTTCCTAATTTACTTATAGACTGTGCTTTTTTTAGTTATTCAATGCAATATTGATTGATGCAAGGAACCAATGTATGTATTATTATGACATTTTTAAACTTGAGTTTGTATTGACTTGGATGTTGTTATAGTGTAAAATGAGGACATACACGTGTGAATCAACTATTCTAAACTATTGTTTTATATTTGGAAGGAGTACTTGGTCTTTGTGTTGTCTCTCTTCCCTTCCATTTTCACTCTCCCCGGCCCTCTATTTCTGCCTCCCTCGCTCTCTTCGTCATCTCTCCTCCTTTTCCTCCCTCTTTCTCCCTCCCAATTATTGGAGGATTGTGTTCCAATATTATTTGTTATTAATTCTATTTGTTTAATTAGATAGATTTAGCGATTATTGTTCTGCTACATGTTACAATTACTATTCTTCCCCTCCATTTTTTCTCTCCCCCTTCCTCTGTTCCTCCTTTTTTCCCTCCCTTCGTTTCTTCTCTCTCCCTTCCCTGTTTCCTCTTTTTCTCTCTGCTTCTCGTCACTCCTCCCTTTCCTATCTTCCACCTCCCTTCCATCGTGTTTCAATGTTATTTGTGTTCCTATCCCCCTCTCTGTTTTCCACCCCTCCCTCTTTCTCTCCTTTCCTGCCTCCCTCCCTCCATAACCTATTGCTTACTAGTTCTTGCTAGATGTTTTTGTTAATGTGGTGGGTAACTAGATTGATGTAAGGGAGCATTGTAGTATCACGATGACATTTTTAATGTTTAGTTTGTTGGAGTTTGATGTTGTTTTGTTGGTAAAATATGCTGTTTAATGTGTGAGGGGAGGAAGCACTTTGTTTCCGGTGTCTTTTAACTATGAAAGCTTATGTTTTGTTTGTTGTTGTCTCGCTCTTGTGTTCTTGCTGTTTTTATGGTTTCTTTGTCCATATTGTGCCTCTATTTTAGGCTGAGAGATCCATCTTGGATTAGTCTTTGGTTTGATCCCAGGGTATCTTCCGATTCGAATAGGTCAGGTACCGGCAGGGATTGGGCCCATTACTTCTCATTATTTTATTTTTATTACCATTACCACTGAACTATATAGATTTAGTAGTTGTTAGCTTCTTTAATTTTGGATGAGGAATGCCCTCCCATTACTTTTGTTTGAGAATGTTTATGGTTGTGTTTGTTAAAGTTCTGTTGTTTAGGTTTTTGGGTTCATGCTTTGTTTGTTGTTGTCTTTCTCTCTTGTGTTCTGGCTGTTTCTATGGTCTCTTTGTAGATTTTGTGGTGGCTCTGGAGGATGGGGGAGGGGAGGGGGCAGTATGGGATTTATTGTTGCATTTTCTCTTTCAATACCTTACAATTGATGGTTTCTGTAGTGGTTATTTGTTAAGGTTTGCATTTTTGGTTGTAGAAGAGAAGTACATGACTTTTCTCCATTTATTGTTCAGTACCTATCTCCTCCCTCTTCTCTTTCTCTATTTGGCTGGTTTGTTTTGACTACTTCTATAGCTAGTTTCTAGGTCAATCTATTCAATCCTCTTTTGTTCAAGATGGTCATTCTCATAGTCCCATCTGAAAGGGGAGCATTGGATTTGATGATGCATTCTCTATCTTTTTTTTTATTATTTTTGAATACTGATGGATTCTCTAGCTCAGTACATTATTATTAATCGTTGTTTGTTGTTTATTGTATTGGTCATTGTTGTTTTTTACCTTTGGTGGTGGTTGTTGCTTCGATTATTGCGTGTTACTTTGTGTACATTAATATTGGTTCCTTTGCTCAACTGATTGATCATAAAATAATGTTATGGGAACCTGATTGGTGCAGAGCCATTGAGTTATCATGACATTTTTTTATTTTTAGTTTGTATTGATCGGTAAAATATGTTGTTGTTGAGGTCGGAATGACACGTAATTTGAGAAGTACTATAGATTGATAAACTTGTTTTTAATGTGTAAAAATTTCAACTTTCAGAAAATCGATGAACTATCATAGATTCAGTTGTCTTGAGGTCAGAAGGACATTGCATCACACTAAGGTCATATTATATTAGCTTTTCTTATGTTTTATTTCCTTTTTTGTTTTTAGTTTTCTGCTGAACAGGTGGAATGACATCTTTTTAATCTCTCTAACGATAATAGCATCTTTGTTTTATCTATTCTTTAATTCTCTTCTTTGTTTCACAGGGCATATGGAGGGTTGGTAATCTCTTAGCTCTCAATTTGGCAGGTACCTTTTGTAACATTTTTCATAAAGGTACAAAATTTTTTAAAAAATTAATAATAGTTAAAAAAAATTATATTGTTATATCTTATGGAAGAAATAGTTTAAAATAAAATATTATAGGCAGGAAGGCAGAGTGAGGGATATATGTCATGAGATTATAATTTAGAATTCGTACTAGTCTGAATTTGAAATATTAAAATTTTGTATAATTAAAAATTTGAAAATAAAGTAAAAATAGTTTTTTATTTTTTATTTTTTAATTGTGTGTTAAATTATATTTTGATTGATTTGATAGTTATATTAATAATTTCATTTTGAGAATATATATATACACACACACAAACAACATGATAAATTAAGGAAAAACTATTTTGAAACAAAATAGTAAATGAAATAGGGGGATAGAGAGAGAGATGATCGTGGCTCCGTGGGCCGAATTAGGGGGCCCATCGTTTGTTATGCTGTACTGTCAACTTAATTTGATCGTTTTTTTTTTTTTTTATGTAATTTAAATTAAGAGCATTTTATTTTGAGTTGGCTTCTTCTCCACGCACGCTCCAACGGCTATAAGTACGGAGTCGCTTCTGGTTGGTTTGAGAAACGTCCCCTCCATCGTTCGCTTTGTTTTCCTCGATCTCATTTATGGGTTTCCAGTTAAGGTTTTCTCTTCTTCACTCTCTCGCTCATATCAGTCGATTATCGATCTTGGAAGTACATAAAATTGGACTCCATTTTTCTCTGTTCACCTTCCAGTTTTTTCGTCTCTGTCTTCGGAGCCCTAAATCCTCCTCTTGATTAGATCCTGCCGGAACCCTAAATCGTTCATTTTATCACATTCCGATGGAAGTTTTAATCGTTCTCTTTGTTAGATCCCACAGTGACCATAAATCGTTCTCTTGTTTATCTCCCCTACACCTCATGAAACGATAATTCCCTCCTCCCACGTCTGAAAATCTATGGAAACCACAATCTCATAATATTGGGACGGCCAATATCTCTGATCCAAAGTTGGCCGCTTTGAAACTCGATCACCCAGGATGAGATGTCGACAGAGTGGAGGTGTTCGCTTCGACCGCAGTGAAGTTTGCCGATTGATCAAAATTTTAACGTCGGCGCAGAAATCTCATCCCAAAGCATCATCCTGAGATCGTTCGACACAGGAGGTTTGTTTCTGTCTTTGATTTCAAGTTGAGAGGATTCAGATTATTGTTTTATTTATGATATATTATTATTATTATTTTAGTAGATTTAGATGAAGGATACGTCCTAGCGGGACAAAGTAGTTAACAGTTCGGTTATTTAGAGAGAGAAGAAAGACTTGAGATTATGGATTACTCAATCGGTAATGTTGCTCCACTCAGATTATTCTTTTTTGTCCCCTTGTCAGGCAACTCCATTCTGATTATTTTTGGGCGGTTCAGATGGGTTTTGTGAATTTGGGTATTGGAGTCTCTGTGGAATGGATCGGGATCAATGCCACTGAAATAGTTTCTGCACGTCCCTGTTGTGTATGGATAATGATCCTTCCTGCCTCGGAAAACATGCTTCCGACTTGCCTACCGGTGTGCTGGTTTGTCTTCAGTTTCAGCTTCCTTTTTCTTCTCTTTTAATTATTTATGTTTTTCTTGTTTTCCCCAACTTTTTGGGACAGTAGTCCACATTTTTCCATTTCGTCACAAAAATTCCCCAAAAAAAATAGTTGTATTTTCTTGGTAAATATTTTAAGCATGGTTTATGTTTGAACTTTTGTCATCACATTTAAATTGTAATGTCAAGTTTTCTACCACACCTCAATGTTAGTATAATAAATAACATTAATCCTGAATCCAAGTTAACTCTACCGAAATGCATTGAAATATAATGAGACCTCTCATGTGTGGTTACTCTCCCTACTTCTCCGTCCATTAAACTCCTCCTGGAATTAGGATTCCAATCCGAATTTTCCTTGTTCCAACAGTCATGGTTGCCTCTTTCTTCACAGAGATTGTGAAAATATTTGGAAACAAGGCTTCGAGGGTTTATGGGCAAATGAATTCTGTGCCATTTCTCACTTTGCCAACGAGAAAATTGATAAAGCAGTAGGTGGCGTTATTGGCTATGCCGAACCATGGCCTACTTCTTGCTTTTCCTTCCAATGGAAGAGGGATCCCACCCAAATGGGTCACTACCATAGGGTACGGACTATCACCCCCCTCTCCCCTTTCTTCTTGAGAGAACATCCACTGCCACTTCAACGAAAACATGGAAGCAAGAAAAATGCTAAATTCACAGGTCGAACCATGGCCTACTTGGTAAACCAGTTGGTATTTTTGGCTATGTCGAGCCATGGCCTACTTGCTTTTCCTTCAGGTGGAAGAGGGATCCCAACCAAACGGGTCACTACAATTGGATAAGAACTATCACCCCCTCCCCCCTTTCTTCACGAGAGAACATCCACTGACACTTCAACGAAAACATCGAAGCAAGAAAATGCTAAATTCACAGGTCTTGTCTTTTTGCTTCTCAAATTTTTGATTCACATATATAAGAACAATGACAAACTTTCATGTTATGTTACAGGTGAAAGGAAAGTTTATTTTGGATGTTTTAGTTCATGAAGATCTCCCTACTACGGGGAAAGGGAAGGGCAAACAGGTGTATACTCTACAACAAGAACAAGCAAGGATGAACCCTCTTCAAAGTTCGAATTTACTTTTGTTCCTTAAAATGTTATCATGACTCTCTACATTTCATTTTTAGTCCGCTTTCATTCTCGTCTTAAATTCACATTTAACTTGTGTTTAGTAAAAAACAAATAACAAGAATTCAACATTAAAGTGACAAAGATTATAGGGAAGTGAAAAGTTTCTTTTATAGGTGGAATTCAACTAGGGAGCCTTAAAATAGGTGATTCAAACTTTAAATGCCACCAGAAACTAATGTTTGAGATTTGTTTTCAATTTTCATAGAAGAGAGGTTGCTTGATCAATCAGTAGACCTATATCGTTGTGCTTGATTATCAAATTTTAGCAAAACTTTATTGTACTGCAGGAGTATGAAGCAGCTTGAGTTAAGTTATTGCTGGAATTAGCCAGGGGTTCTACCATTACCAGATCTCGGAGCTAGACCGACCAAGAAAATGATGGCAGTGGAATGGAGCTATCTACTCTTGAGGAATAGACAATTCCCGATGACCTTGTTTAATTTCAAGCACATATACATTGGGGGAGAGCAGGGAAACCCAATTACACTGCTAAGGGATATTTATTCTCCCCGTCTCTGGCCATCAAAGTGCCTTTTTTGTATCCTTTCATATGTCATATTAGTTTTTTGTAGGACAATGATGTTATTATTTTCAATTCCTGTTTTGCAATGCCATATTTGTTTCCTAATGCGCTCCACAATCATTTAGTATAGCATGATTGAATGGTTCAACTGGTAGAATTGTTCACCATTCTCATGTGTTTTGATTGTTTACAGCTTTCTTTTCTCCCGTAAAGGTGTTGTCTTTAGCCATCGACACTCAAACTAGCTTTTGCTCATATGCCCTATCATCTAAATTGATGGATCATTTGGTAATGGTTTCTTGAAATACTCAATTGTGTATGTTTCCTAAAATAGCTTTTGCTCATTCATGCATTTTTGTTCTCATTGATCTTTCTTTGTATTTTAAAACACACTCTCATCCTATCATCACTCTCAAACACACCTTCTAGTTTCTGAATTTTAATGGTAACGATTTAGTCATTATATTTTTAAATTGGTAATATTTTAGTTTTTGTTAGAATTAAATTGTTACAAGGCAAGTACAGGAACCAGAGTATTTTTTAGCTTCTACTTTTTGGTTAAAAAAATACAGTTTTACTTAAATATGTATATATATTTATTGGTTTCTTTCAACAGTGGACTAAAACCAAGCCGTCCAGACGGGTTGGGTTCTGACAAAACTGACCGGTTATTGTAATTATTATTGCTATTATTTATTAATTTCAGTTTTGACCATGAAAGAAAAAGAATTAAATAAAAATAAAAACCCAGGTCGCTTACACCTTACGCAGATACGTAGTCGACACGTACTCGAGGGCTATAAAACGGAAATGAAGTAAATAGTTCTGTTCATCCATCATCCCCTTCACTCGGACACCAAATCCATGGTTGATCATTACAAACTCCGATCGCCTCTCCACTCTCTTCTCCCTCCGACTACGGAGCCCTGGATGATCGTTACGTCTAGGGTTTCACGAATCGGAATGAAATCAAGTACGGAACATGATGGTATGATTCTCTCAATCGGGGAGAGATCGACGATTTTGTGCATTGGATGGAAGGTCCTCCCCTCGCCGCAATTCTATTTGCCAGAATTTCAAACCCTCCACTCAGATTCTCATGGCCAAACCTGAAGCCACCTGGATGAAGAGAGGTAGCCTTTGTTGGTTACGATATGGGAAGTCTGCGAGCTGTATGCAGTGGCTTCGGGTTTGGCAATGCTGGGTAAGTTTTCTCCCAACATTTATCTCATTTACTCTAGAATTTTATAGAAGCTAGCATGTATTAAGTTCCTGTGAAATTTTTTTGAACACGTGTTATGATAATGTCTGAAAATATTTGCATACTTCATATGGACTACTATGATTATGGTTTTGAGTTTTGATGTCCAGCTGGAGCCTCTTTAATTTATTTTTGTTTTCTTCTGTTCCCACGTTTTTTTGCAAATGATCAACGTGTGAACCTTGTTTTTTAATCCTAACTATGAAATTAACACAAAGAACTAATTAGTTTTGATTCAATCTGGACACAAGTTTAAGAATTTGTTATATGAATTGATACGACTTTGAATCAAAATTGGCAAAACTTATGTTTGTCTGGTGGATATAATAGTCTAGTATATAGGTTAGCTCTGCAATGATGAATACTATACGTCGCAGATCAAAATAAAAAAAGCGGATATAGTTGAATGGTAAAATTTCTCCTTGCCAAGGAGAAGATGCGGGTTCGATTCCCGCTATCCGCCCAAGATCAGGATAATAGCTTAATGTTTTTATAAGTTTGTTGAATAAGAAATGTCTACTGCAAACATGTATAACCCAACATTGTTTTAAAATATAGAGTTACCAGCGTAGATGGTTAATACCAGATTGGAATTTATACCTTGTGCAAAATACAGTATGGTGAGATCAATGCTTTCACTCTCCATCACTGAGTAAAGAAGAATTTAACCGGTGATGAAGGTCAATCTTTTCTTGAAAGTGAGATGGTGAATGTCCTTGGCTTTGGTTTATGGTTGTCTTACAGACTTGACTTGTCTTTCCTAGTTTCCACCAAGTACAAAGAATGGCATGACCCTCTTGAGTGTCATCAATTGATGTGACAAATCTGGGTATTAGATCTCTTTCTTCAATGTTTTTGCCTTTTGGAGTGCAATTTACTTTCTTATAGTAGTTTTGTGGTTGCTAGATTGGTTATCAACCAAGACTTCCCTAATTGCACATATCACCTACAAACCATTGTTGCTCTCCATTTGCCATATTCGGTCGTGGCAAATTTTGGAGCCCTCCTTGCAGCCATGAGCACTGAGCAGAAAGCAAAAATCTGTAAGTGACCTATGCTGTAACACTCAATTGCTATATTTTATTTTATTTTTTCATTTTATTTCAGATATTAATGGTACCTAAACAGTTCAGTTCCTAGTGGAATTAGTCAAGTTGCTGAAAATAAATCTAATGGATGTGGGTATGGATATTCTCTTAGAGGTATGTTTATCTATCTCATTTTTGTTCATTGAACTTGAAATTCTTGCAATATCACTTACTACGGTGTTGCACAGTCATTTGCATCTCTTTGCATGTTTATAATTTTGTGATAATTATTGCAACGAACCTTCAATGATGAAGAGTTCATTGATGGGTGTTGAAGAGAAAATTAGTTTAGAAATTGGGGACCGGTCATTTGCTTTCTCTCTCTTTTTGGGTTGATGGGCCTCAAGAATACCAATTACTGAGCCTTCAATCATCAATGACTCCCAATAAAATCAAACAAAATTTCCTTAAAAAATCGCATAAAATAATACATTAATTTTTACTTAAAATAATCATCCAATAATTCTATAGAATTCAACCATTTGGAGCATTTGAAGTCGAAATTAAAACTTCTCACCCGTAAAGAAATTGAAATTAATACCATTGGTTAATTCAATAAGTGGAGATGAGATACTTGGAGGGAATTGACAAGAGAAAACAGAGGAACCTCTTCTTGCAAGGTAGGGCGATCCACAATGGCGTTGGATTGGAATATCGATTAGACGATAATAGATTACAAAGTGCATCAAGTACTAAAACCCTAAAAAAACTAGCGAGAGAGAACTAAAATTCACAAAATGAAACGGAGAAGAGAAAGGGCGAGAACAGAGTAACCTCTACTTGCAATGTAGAAGAACCACAACAACATTGAAATTCCAGTCAGAGCACATTGTGCTTACAAACCTAAATTCCCACTGTGAGAAAACTAAGATCCAGAGTTGGAAATAGAGAGAAAATTTCGCTATTATGGAAAAGCGCAGGAAGGGAAGTGTATGCAAGAGAATACTTAAACTATTCAAGTCTTAAAGTTAAGCTATTTATAGAAGCAATTAATTTCGGACAATATCAGACTACAGGTTTATTTCGTGGGCTGCTTTTTGAGCTCAGCCCAGTCCAAATTACAAATTTGTCCACATCAGCTTATGGGTTTTCCATATCATACTCACTCGGCCCATGAGACCAGCCCAAAAAGTAACCTCTCCTCTTTCCATTTTTCATCCCATGTGTATTTCGTTTTTTTTTTTCTAACAAAATGTTGATTTTTAACGTATTAGTGGGATGATGATTTTAAAAAATCTAAGTATGCTTAAATTTCTTTCTTTCAAAATTCACTCATTCTACCATCACTCTCAAACACACCCACAAAAGGTATTATTTTTTACAGAAGTCTCCGATAGAACTTAGACTAGACTTTGGTCGGACAATGATAAGTTGATTCGCTTCTGAGATGATGTTTGGCCGTGCCACTCTCCTCAGAGATGCATGCCATAATTCTATCAATTCACGAGCTTCTCATGATCTCAAAGTGATAGACTACAACATTGAAAAAAGGATTTATCTCCCTATGAAACTGCCCATCCAAGAGCATTTGGCTTCATCATACTTTTTTTTCTTTTTTTCCTATGGCTATGGACATACTTTTTTTTCTTTTTTTCCTATGGCTATGGACAACTAGGATAGATATTATCTTCCAGTCCAAAAAAGGAGGAGAATCTCTTTTGCCAGCTCAATCCTCACGATAATAATTATGTATGCTAATTTTGCCTAAAAATCTCTTGAGGTGATCAAGGACCCCTTTTCAAGATGAAATTAGGACAAAAGTATATTATGATACCATAAAAATCAAAATTAAATTGATTTTAAATTTTCTAAAATTAAAATTTTTAATTTGTCAAACCTTATCAATGGATAGAAAAGTGATTTTAACCTAGATAAAGGTGATTTTGGCCATGCAAAAATCACTCTCAAACACACCGTAAATATGAAAATATAGGGACAAAAAGTATTTTCTGATCAAAAAAAAAGAAAAAGAAAAAGAGGGATGGAAAAGGAAAAGGAAAAACGGCGAAAAGAAAAGATGAGTTAAGGGCATTGATGAAGAGCGGTTAGCTTGGAAAGTTGATGTAAGTCGTCGTGGATAATGTCAGAAAACGGATCGAGGAAGCTTATAGACAAATATTTCAAGTTTGGTTAAATGGAGATTTAGACAGTTTACGCACAACTCGAATTTCTCACACTAAGTTTACGGTACATATTTAGTGACGAGTTTATCTTAGGCTACAATTGTGTTTCAAAGATTATGTGCTAAAAGATCTCTTAATATTAAACCTTTCAAATTTTCCTTCTCTCATTACCTGAGTGCCATGTATTTGATTTTTGAGAAATTGGTCATTTAGAGGTGTGTTGGGATCATCAAATCAATTATATTTAAAGTGATTAAAATAGTTTACAATGTCGTCATCATAACTTATAGTCTGAACATTTTAACAAAAACATGAGATGTCTCAATTTATTCTCTATAATTATCAAGAAACACATAGGATATCATATTTAATGCGATGGTGTAAGTTTAGTAAAGGACAAAACTAACTTACGAGGATAGGTGAGAAGCATGTCTCCATCTCATATTATTTTTCAGAGAAAAAGCAATTAATTTAGATCAAAATGAAGCAATAGATTTTTCTAAAAAACACAATCTGTATTGAAGAATTAAGTAGGACAAACCCTCTTATCTAAACGAATCTGAACTTTTATGTTTATCTATTTTCATCTCTTTTAAAATCACATATTATTATTAAAATATTTATATTTTATTATATGATTATTTAAGATCGGATCAAAGATGTGATTGCAGAAAAGAAAAGATGATCCTTTTTCCACTTCTTTGTATTTAATTTGAAATTGAAATTCTTTGTCTAAATAATACTCTCCTACACATAAGATCGATCAGAAATACCTTTAATAATATAGATAATCAACTTAATCAACTTTTAATTTTATATAGGATTAGGTGGTGAGTGGTTTGGTTAATCTACTTTTTTAACATTTTTTTTATCAGAGCATATTACTTTAATTATGTCCATGACCAAATCCAGAAGACTTTTTAACATATTTTTGAGCTCATGCTCTTGTTCTCTAGCCTTGGAAAACAGCTGCTGAATGGCTCCACCGGCGGTGGCCAGCGTCAAAACCATAGCTGAAACACCCAACTTAGCCTCCATTCCTTCCTCTTACATCTTCTCCGCCAACGATGGTGCTGCCAAGGCAGCTCCACGAGGTGTCGAAGATTCGATCCCCACCATTGATTTCTCTCTTCTCACCATGGGTACTCCCGATCAACGAGCCAAAGTTGTCGATGAGCTCGGCAAGGCTTGCCAGGACTGGGGCTTCTTCGTGGTACGTAAATGTTGTAATTTTGACTTGATTTTAGTTCATGTTTCTTATCTTAAAAGTTTCAATTTGGTTTCGTCCTATCTTTTACCCACTTGAAAAATTCACCTATTTTCTCGTATTTAAATGTTACGTATTCAATATGTTAGTGTGAAAGACAATTGATGAGACTTGACTAAACCATAGAAACCGAATCGGAACTCTTAAAATTACAGACACCCAATTGAAAACATGCCCAAAACATACTTAAAAACGATTTTTTCTTTCTCAAAAGAAAACCCATTTGCAACAGAGATTAAGGGAGTGTGAGAGTGAGAATGCAGGTGATGAATCATGGAGTGGAGGAGAGGGTGATGAGGGAGATGATAGATATTTGCAGAGAGTTTTTTGATCTAACAGAGGAAGAAAAGACAGAGTACAAAACAGAGCATGTTCTTGACCCCATCAGATATGGCACCAGCTTCAATCCTCAGAAAGAGAAGGTGTTGTTCTGGAGAGATTACTTGAAAATCTTTGTTCATCCCAAATTCCATTCCCCAACTAAACCTCCAAGATTCAGGTGATGCTGAAATGATCTCAATGATTCTCTGTTTACTCTGTTTCTCAACTAATAGTGTAATATGTAATGTGCAAATCTGGTTCTGTTTCTTTTCATCGTGGGATCTTTAACATGTCTCTCAAGATCGTGCCTCTTTTGGTTCATCAATCTTATCCGAATTCTCATTTTTGAACCGTGTTTGTTTAAGTTTGTTGGACTCTGATACCATATCAATATTCATAAGGTTTCATCTCAAAACCAATTGGTAATGAGATGAATAACTCATGTCCATTATAAACCTTTTAAGGTCCCATTTTTTTCAACGTGGGATTCTGAGCAAATCTAAACTAATGGTGGGTTGCAGAGAGATATTGGAATGGTGGGTTGCAGAGAGATATTGGAAGAATACTGCAAAAGAAGCATAGAAATGGCAAGAGAATTGGTGAGAGGAATCTCAGAGAGCTTGGGACTGGAAACCTGCCATCTAGAGAGAGCAGTAGATTTTGAATCGTGCTCAACTCTGTTTGCAGCAAACTTTTATCCACCATATCCACAGCCAGAGCTTGCAAGGGGTTTGCCATCTCACTCTGATCAGTGCCTTCTCACTCTTCTTCTTCAAAACCAAATTTCTGGCCTTCAAATCTTGCATCAAGGGAACTGGGTGGATGTCAATCCCATTCCCAATTCATTTCTGGTTAATGTAGCTGACCAACTTGAGGTACACATCCATTTTGTCCTTTTTCTTTTGTTTAATTATGCCGAGAATACGTTCAAAAGATTAAAATTTTGTCATGGGTCTCGAATTAGTATTCGAGTCCTAATCTAAGGAAGAAAACTTTAAAAGATGGGAGGATTTGAATCTCTGACCTTTAGGGAGGTAAATAATACTTGACGAGTTGAGTTTGTTTTCTTGGTATGATAGATCTTGAGCAATGGGAAGTACAAGAGCGTTTTACACAGAGCAATGGTGAACAATAAGGCCACAAGGTTGTCTATAGCCGTGGCAGTTGGGTCATCACCTGAAACAGTGGTTAGTCCTGCACCTCAGTTGCTGAATAAACTCACCAATCCTCCTTTGTTTAAGCACATCAAATACACAGATTATATGCAAATGGTGCAGAGCAGCAATCTCCAAGATTCCTGCTTGGATCGAATTCGTCTACTTTGAATCTCGATCTCTCCTACCTACTCAATAGGGAAGTATTCCCGTACGTATTTTATTATCTTATTTGTACTGTTTTTGATAGATAAGTGTATTCGTTAGAGTTCTCTTATTCGGTGATCACTATGACATTTAAAATCTTTGGTATAATTGCATTTGACAAAGGCATCAATTGCCATATTCTTTTCTACCATGTTCATCGATTGCAATAATCTGCACAAAAATTACTTGCAAGAAATTCTTCAAAAAATATATATAAATAATGTTAAATCTTATGTTTAAAATGTATGTTCAAATTATTCCTTTCATTATCTATAAAAAATATTATTCCTTTGATTTTGAGTTTGGATTGATTTAGGCCCGTAATGTGTTTGCTTCCTTATTTCCTGTTTCCTGTTTTTCAATTTACAAAAATAATATTGTTTTTGGTAACTTTTTCCTATTTCTTACCTTTTTTTATTTAAAAACAAAAATATATTTGATAACATTTCTTTTTTTTTCTCTCTAAAATTTTAACTTAGTTTTTTTTTTCATTTTCAAGTTAAATATTAAAAAAATTTATATTATATTTATTATACAAGTCAAAAATAATAAAACAATATTTTTATCTATGTTTTAGGTAAACAAATTAGAAATAGAAAACTTGATTTTACTGTTTCTAAAATTTCTATACAATTCTAAAACATTTCTTAACGAGAAACGACAAACAAATTATAGAACTCCTCATTTTTTAAACATATATAGGATTAGGTGGTGGGTAGTTTTGTTAATCAACCTTTTTTTCTCTACGTTTTGTTAAGATTAGCATAGTACTTAAATTATGTCCAAATGACCAAATCCAGAAGACTCTTGTTAAACATATTTTTGAGTTCAAACTCTTGTTCTCCAGCCTTGTAAAACAGCTGTTGAATGATTCCACCGGCAATGGCCAGCATCAAAACCATAGCTGAAACACTCAACTTTGCCTCCATTCCTTCCTCTTGCATCTTCTCCGGCGACGGTGGCGCTGTCGATGCAGCTCCACAAGGTGTTGGAGATTCGATCCCCACCATTGATTTCTCTCTTCTCACCACGGGTACTCCCGATCAACGAGCCAAAGTCGTGGATCAGCTCGGCAAGGCATGCCAGGACTGGGGTTTCTTCATGGTACGTAGATGTTGGGGTAGAGCTAGAAATTTGGTAGGAATGATTAAAGCAATTTGGTTTTATAATTTTCACTTAATTTTTACTTCATCTTTCTCATCTCAAAGTTCTAATTTGATTTTAGCGTCCCATCTTTTACCCGCCCAGAAAATTCATCCATTTTTTTGTATCTAAGTGTCATGTATTCAATATGTTAATGTAGAGACAATTGGTGAGACTTGACCAGGCAAACGGAATCGAAGCTCTTAAAATTATAGAGGCCCAGTTGAAAACAAGCTCATGACAAAACTAAGTACTTAAAAACTACTGTTTCTTTCTCAAAAGAAACCCATTTGCAATAGGTGATGAATCATGGAGTGGAGGAGAGGATGATGAAGGAGATGATGGATATTTGTAGAGAGTTTTTTGATCTAACAGAGGAAGAAAAGACAGAGTACAAAAACAGAGAATGTTCTTGACCCCATCAAATATGGCACCAGCATCAATCCT
Organism: Momordica charantia; assembly: GCF_013281855.1. NCBI lineage: Eukaryota > Viridiplantae > Streptophyta > Magnoliopsida > Cucurbitales > Cucurbitaceae > Momordica > Momordica charantia. The sequence continues at coordinate 2,471,408 of NW_028275158.1, forward strand.
CAGAAAAAGAAGGTGTTGTTCTGGAGGGATTACTTGAAAATCTTTCTTCATCCCAACTTCCATTCCCCAACTAAACCTCCCAGATTCAGGTGATGCTGAAACGATCTCAATATTCTTTGTTTGTTCATATCCATGAGGTTCTATCTCAAAATCAATCGGTTAAGATCGTGACTCTCTCTTGATTCATCAATCTTGATCGAATCTCATTTTTCACTAGATACTCATTATTAGTAATGAGAGGAATAGTTCATGTCTATTATACACTTTTATTATAGGTTCCTTATTTTTTTAATGGGGGATTCTTAACCGTTTAATCTGTAACATGTAAATCTAAAATATTGGTTGGTTGCAAAGAGATGTTGGAAGAATACTGCAAAACAACCATTGAAATTGCGAGAGAATTGGTGGGAGGAATCTCAGAGAGCCTGGGGTTGGAAACCTGTAATCTAGAGAGAGCAGTGGATTTTGAATCGTGCTCAGTTTTGTTTGCAGCAAACTTTTATCCGCCATGTCCACAGCCAGAGCTTGCAATGGGTTTGCCATCTCACTCTGATCATTGCCTTCTCACCCTTCTTCTTCAGAACCAAATTTCTGGCCTTCAAATCTTGCATCAAGGCAACTGGGTGAATGTCAATCCCATTCCCAATTCATTTCTAGTTCATGTAGCTGACCAACTAGAGGTACAAATCCATTTTTCCTTTTTCCTTTTTTTTAGTTAAGGTAGAAAGATTTAAATCTCCGACCTTTCCGGAGGTAGGTAAGTAATAATTGATGAGTTGAATTTGTTTTTGGGTGTGGTAGATCTTGAGCAATGGTAAGTACAAGAGCGTTTTGCACAGAGCAACGGTGAACAATAAGGCCACAAGGTTGTCTATAGTCATGGCAGTTCGGCCATCACCTGAAACAGTGGTTGGTCCTGCACCTCAATTGCTGAATAAACTCACCAATCCTCCTTTGCTTAAGCACATCAAATACATAGATTATATGCAAATGGTGTATAGTAGCAATCTCCAAGATCCAACGCATTTGTCTACTTTGAATCTCGATCTTTATCGTATGTGTTTTTATTAGCTTATTTGTACTGTATTTGAGAGATAAATGGATCCTACTAAAACATTTTAGTCAATAAAAATACACCACGTCAAAAAGTTAGTAGAAATGTATTTATTAGAGCTTTCTTATTCCTCGATCACTATGGACATTTAAAATCTCGGGTGTGATTACATTTGACAAAGGCATGAATTGCAATATTTTTTCTACAATGTTTATTTAAAAGGGAAAAACTAAATGGTGTATGTAAAATAAATTTGCATTTAAGGTTGGGCAACAATATTTAGTTACAAAAACATTCATGAACATGATTTGCAGAGCCCGCTGCTTCTTCCATCTTTCTCATCTTCACCTCATTCAGAACATTCTTAGCCCACTCAGAAAACTGTGTTCTATTGTATCTGTTTAACATCAACAACAAAAATAAATATACGAAAAATTTTCTATTTTATTCTCTATTTTGATTATAATCGTAAATATATTCAAATTTATAGACAAACTAGACCGTATACTCACATTTCAATATAAATGCATATAATAATCTTTCATTCGAAGCTCAGGTAACGGGTAAAAGTTTAGAGATGAAAATGGGATTCTAAAATAGAAGCGTACCCGATGGTGCCACTTTTATAAACGGACATGCAACGACGGTCGTGTTCGGGATAGGGACAGGCGGGGCCATGAGGGTCTCTCCAATCACCTTGATGCGTCATTCCAGACCAGCTTGCGAGCCAACGGAACACGAACTGGCCAATGCCTGCAAGCTTGAGCCATCCTTTGGGGAAAAACTCCATAACACTGCTGTTTCTGTCCATTAGAAACAGGTTTGTCAACTGTGCTCCATGTGGGGATACCAATATGTCTGTCTTCCCCATCAAACTCACCTGTTTTTTTCATTTGCATTTGCATTTGCATTTTCATCAGCATAAATGAAAGCAAACTTAGAAGTATGATCATATGAAACTATAGTTTTAATTAATTTTTTTTTATATACTTCTAACACACAGACACTTCATTTTGGGTACGTGTCGTGTTGACACTCTTACATTCGTATACTTAATAGTTTAATAGACGCATGTCACACGTACTGGTCATATCAAACACACTTACTCAACATAAGAAATTGACATAAATAATAGTATAGGACAAAATAATAAACTTTGAGAATAAAATATATCAAATTCATTTTTTTAATACATAAAAATGCATAAGTTTATTGACTTTGAATTTCCTTCCTAAAAAATGGTATATTTTAACAAACTTGTCCTTGCTATGTCGGTGACTTTGAAAATATTTGCATACTTCATATGGACTACTATGATTATGGTTTTGAGTTTTGATGTCCAGCTGGAGCCTCTTTAATTTATTTTTGTTTTCTTCTGTTCCCACGTTTTTTTGCAAATGATCAACGTGTGAACCTTGTTTTTTAATCCTAACTATGAAATTAACACAAAGAACTAATTAGTTTTGATTCAATCTGGACACAAGTTTAAGAATTTGTTATATGAATTGATACGACTTTGAATCAAAATTGGCAAAACTTATGTTTGTCTGGTGGATATAATAGTCTAGTACATAGGTTAGCTCTGCAATGATGAATACTATACGTCGCAGATCAAAATAAAAAAAGCGGATATAGTTGAATGGTAAAATTTCTCCTTGCCAAGGAGAAGATGCGGGTTCGATTCCCACTTCTCTCACTCCCCACCCTATCTGTCTCTGTCTCCCTCATCTCTCTCCTCCTTTTCCTCTCTCCCTTTTCCCTTTCCCTTGAAACACAGTGGCTCTGGTGGAGGGGGAGGGGGAGGGGGCAGTATGGGATTTGTTGCTGCATTTTCCCTTTCAATACATTATAAATGATGTTTCTGTAGTGGTTGTTTGTTAAGGTTTGCATTATTGGTTGTAGAAGAGAAGTACATGATTTTTCTCCATTTATTGTTCAGTACCTATCTCCTCTCTCTCTCTTTCTCTATAACTAAATAAACACCAATATATGCATATAATTGTTTGTGCAAGTCGACCAAGTTTTAAATCATATAAGATGATGAAATGAATATGTTGTGTTCCATTGCTCACAAAAGCAATAACTCCATGATTGTACATAGCGAGTAGTTAGAATAAACAACACAGAAAGAGTAGTAATCAAACTTGAATCTATGGAAAAGCAGAAGAACTAAAACATGTACCTTTACACAATTAATCTCTAAATTGTTGACTTCTTTACACCATACAAATTCATATTAAAGATTATATATGTATAGAGATTGAAAATAATTCTCTTAAATTCAAAACAGGACGTCGGCGCCATTTGTTATTATTATTATTTTTTTATGTGTGTGGAATAAACGCCATCTAAAAATGTTGAAGAAGAATTTACATTTGAATATATATCACACATTTTTCTTTCTTTTTCCTTTTTAAAATGGACATATATTTATTTTCTTTTGAATTGACATTTTTTTTATAAAGAATTTTTTTATATTTTTAAAATAACTATAAATATTTTTAATAATACATATTTATAAATATAATAAAAAGAAAATACTTCAATAAAAAAAACTCGTAATGAAGGATTCTAATGTCCGCCGCTCAAGGGCTATGACTCTTGCACCACTGCGCCAATCATAGATCCTGTGAATATAAAGCTATAATTTTGTGCATATATACTAAATATATATGCTAATTCCATCCATGAAGAATTTTTTTTTTATAAATATATATACTAATTTCTAGTAGATTATATAATCCAAAGTGTTTCAGGAGATTCCTAGGTTTATTGTAGATCCATCTATGAAGAATTTTTTTGTTCTTTGTACATAAACTCTTGTGACGAGTTTCACACATATAGCTTCCGAAGTTCTTTCGCTTCAAAGATAAATCCTCACATATATTCAAAAGTATTAACCTTTCACGACTTAAATTTAAAATTTAAAGTAGATGAAAATGAAATTTGTAAGTTGGAAATTTCATCCACTTGATTAATCCTAGAAGTACAAAGTACCTATATTAAAAAGAAAAAAAAACACTCACTACTTATCTTATTATTAAATATTATTGTTATTTAATTATTAAATAAAATAAAATAAAAATAGTTATATACCTGTGTTTCAGATTTAACTAAATATATATAGTTTTTTTTGGAGAGAAGATTTAACTAAATATTTAGTGGGTAATTATTAATAATTTACAAATATACTACAATATCTTGAATAATTTTTAAATTGAGACTCATTTTCAAATTTGCTTCAAACACAATATCAAAAATAACGATATTTTGATTGAAACCTACGCTAAGATTTAAATGGTTCATACAATTTTGAAATATCATTTTCGCAATGGCCCAATTATTACACTCAAAGTTTTGTTGACTTTTTAGTTTGAAAATATCCACCGCCCATGACCCATATGGTCCCCGTACTACAAAATATCGGACTCCAAATCTCTGCATGTGCTAAATTTAATCTCGGTTATTTTGATCTCTGTAACAAAATTTTTAAAAGTAATGATTTAGTCTCTGTAATTTTTTTTAAATGGGTAACAATTTAATTTCCGGAACTTAGCATGAAACAATTTTGTTCTTGAAATTTAAAGTTTTGGAACGATTTAGTTCCTATTGTGATTTTTTTTTGTTATATTTCTTATATATGTAGATTGATGAACCGATGAAGGATCAAATTTATTTATAAATTAAAAAATTAAATCGTTATATGACAAAAACTAATGCTTAATTTTGATGAGAATTTTCGTAGCAGGGACTAAATTGTTATAAATTTTAACTTTTAAAATATATTCTTAACCTAAAGCAATTCTCAACCCACGAATAAGATGTTTTATTCTAGTTCCACAAATAAGATGTTACTACCAGCTAGAAAATTGAGAGCATATAAAATAAACACCAATATATGTGTATAGTTGTTTGTGCAAGTCGACCAAATTTTAAATAAGATGACGAACAGAAGCAATAATTCCATAATTGTGTCCACCGAACTGTTAGAAATGAAACACACATGTAGAATGATAAAACCTAAATCAATTAGCACATGATACAAACGAATTCGACAGTGACTCAATATTTGAGATAGATAATCTTCCACTTTTTTTTTTCTTTTTTTTTTGGTGAGAAGAACCCACCAATCTAATTAGTTGAACGTGAACCACGTTGTTTAATCTATAAATCTATCCTTCCTTCAAAAAAAAATCTATAAATCTATCCTACCAACTTAGAAATTCAAGGTAAATGGATATTTTTTTTGTGAATTTAACCACAAATTAGGTGAAGTTTTTTTTTCCCCACTACTAAAACAAAAACAGTGGTGGGTGATTTAATCTGAAGCTTGTTTGCTGATAAAAACAGGTAATTTATGCCCCAAACACTTCACAATAATTTTGCAACCAATTTGTGTCCAAACTTTCTCCTCCAAAAACAGCTCCCAATGGCTTCACCAGCGATGGCCAGTGTCAAAACCATAGCTCAAACACCCAACTTAACCTCCATTCCTTCCTCTTACGTCTTCTCCGCCGACGGTGGCGCTGTCGATGCAGCTCCGCAAGGCGTCGAAGATTCGATTCCCACCGTTGATTTCTCTCTTCTCACCATGGGTACTCCCGATCAACGAGCCGAAGTCGTCGATCAGCTCGGCAAGGCTTGCCAGGACTGGGGCTTTTTCATGGTACCTGCAAAAAATTGTCTAATCAGAATGAAAACAAAATTTAGTTATATACCTAACCTTTCAATTCTAAAAATTTGAGGACAAATAAGAAAAAACTTATTATTTATTTATTTTGGAGACGAGTTAAGGAGGACAATTGTCTTCCTTCTTCCTTCTTTTTCGCTTCGTGATGTAACGAAGCGTCGTTTTTGAGAATGCAGGTGATCAATCATGGAGTAGCAGAGACGGTGATGACGGAGATGGTGGATATTTGCAGAGAGTTTTTTGATCTAGAGGAGGAAGAAAAAAGAGAGTACGAAACAAAACATGTTCTTGACCCTATCAGATATGGCACCAGCTTCAATCCTAAGATGGAGAAGGTGTTCTTTTGGAGAGATTATTTGAAAATCATGGTTCATCCCAACTTTCATGCTCCAACTAAACCTTCAAGATTCAGGTCTTACTCACTTTCTCTTGCCTCCCGGCATGTACCGGTTTTTAGTTATAGTCAGATACAAGTTTAGCTCCGCTCAACAATATAATGGACACTTATCAAAAAAAAATTTTAGTTATAATCTAGCTAAGCAACAGTTAAAATTTTGTTTATGCATTTTCCTTAGCAGATGCAGAACTTTATTCAAATTGCACTCTTAAACATTTTTAAACGATTCTCGAACGGTTAACCATCAAGATCAGTCGAATTCCTTATTTTTATCGACGACTTTATCGTCGTGTTTGCTTTTTTATGGTAGAGAGATCTCTGAAGAATACTGCAGAAGAGTTCGAGAATTGGCGAGAGAATTGGCGAGAGGGATCTCAGAAAGCTTGGGATTGGAAGGGTGCACTTTGGAGAAAGCAGTGAATTTGAAATCATGTTCACAAATTCTAGTAGGAAACTTGTATCCACCATGTCCACAGGCAGAGGTAGCAATGGGGTTACCCCCTCATTCTGATCATTGCCTTCTAACTTTTATTCTTCAAAACAAAATTTGTGGCCTCCAAATCTTGCATCAAGGAAAGTGGGTCAATGTCAATCCCATTCCCAACTCCTTCCTCGTCAATACCGCTGATCAACTCGAGGTACGACGTGCACCCACATGCTTTATTTTTAGGAACAATTGTTAAATATGACAAAAATATTTAGTAAAATTAACAACTTAAAAAAAAACCGAGGTCTATTTTTAAAATGTCAACTTTATCCAAATGAATATATCTGTAATTTATCATAATATTGATATATATATATATATGTGATATAAATCTGATATACTATTAATGTGAGTGTTTGATATACTACTGATATGTTACTGTCTGATCATATACTACTGATATAATTTAAAATTTAAAATGCTCAAATATTTTACTATTTTACTCTATCTAGTTTAGAAGTATTTGGGGTAGTTTAGTAGTTAACCAACATGGGATATAAGAGATAAATTCAAACAACACAAATTATTTTAAAGAAAAAATTAAATTAGTTGCTGTAAAAGGGTGAGGAAGTAATCTCAGAGATGTGTAATAATTTAGATATATATTGATGCATTTTATGTGTATCTATAAATAAAAAAGGAAAAAGTAAGTATATACGACTGATAAGTGTTTAATATACTTGCAATATAGATGTGATATACATTTGATATGAGTATGCTGATACAGTACTGATATAAGTGAAAATTTGAACTATATTTGAAAATTTTGAAAAACATGTGACATATTTTAAAATATATAAAAGATTTTTGCTACCAACTGTAATTTTCCTTATTTTTATTTTTTTGGTTTTTCGGATTCGATGTTGTGTGGTTCTTACTCTATGGATCTCTATAAAACTCGAACCGAGTTGATTGAATTATTCGAGTTGTAATGGAAGCTAAATTCGTTGACGTTGTTAGATCTTTAGCAATGGGAAGTACAAGAGTTTGCTGCACAGAGCAATAGTGAACAAGAAGGCCACAAGAATGTCTGTAGGCATAGCAATTGGGCCATCACTTGACACAGTGGTTGGTCCAGCCCCAGAATTGGTTCATCAACTCACCAATCCTCCTTTGTATAAACACATCAAATACAAAGACTATATGGAATTGGTGCAGACTAACGATCTCCAACACAAATCCATGTTGGATCTTGTTCGTTTGGTTTAATTTTAGCCATTTCCAAGATCTGAATTCCAACCCTTCTGGGATTTCAAATATTATATGTCGTTGTCGTTCGGTTAAATATAATTATAATCTCAAACTTTTCGAATGTATTAAAGTTTAATCTTCAGGTATTCTGGATGCAACACTATTATCGTGTAGTTGATATATGTGTCGAGTGAACTTCTACCTATAGCACATGTTTCGTTTTAGTTTTTTATTAGATAAATAGGGTAATTGAAGACTAACTAATTAATCAATGTACGAGAAGTACTAACCCATTAAAAGTGTTGGGTAATACGATCAAAATACTATATTAATTAGGCCTTTTGGGTGAAGCTAAAAGTAAAATCGTGAAAATTATGTCCAAAACGGACAATATAGTACTATTATAGAGATACTTCGAGACTTGGGTATCTTTGTCTTTAACAAGAATAGGCCAGAAAATAGGAACTAGTAAATGGTAATTAAATAAAAAAAAATTATGTATATACATCTAGCTCTTAAAATAATAGTGTTGTGTAAATAGAAACCTAATTTGTAATCTTCTTATCCAAATCCTAACTCGTACGCCTACGACTTATTTATGATGGTACCCGATAAATCATAGAATGTGTTCTTTTTAATTTTTACTATATTTTCAACTATCTTGAAAAATAAAGTATGTTACACTGGCTAAACCTGATCTAATAATACTTTACTAAAGGAAAATTACAATGTTATTTTTCCATTTTTATATTCTTAATTATTTTTTAATAGTAGCATGTTATATGAAAGAGCAAAGATTGCTTTTGGAGTCTCTTTTTTGTTTGTTTTTTCAATGTCTAGTATTCAACCAGCACAAAGTTCTATTCAAATATACTGAATATCCATTGTGGGGCTAATAAAACAAACATCTGCCAATAAAATATGTCACTTTAATTATTATAGAAATATATTATTGTTATTATTGTTGTATTTATTCACACTCGAGTTCAATTTTATAAGAACTTCTGTTCAATGATGGCAACAATTCTCATCCCTCATACATCATCTTTATCTTTTTAAAAGAAAAGTAACGTGCCTCTATTTGGTTCACAAAATCTAGTATTGTATAAAAAGAACGTGTAAATAATATTAATAATTTTTCTAAAAATATTTATTTTATCAATATCTTTTAATCAACTATCATGTAAAATTGAGACTTCCGATATTTAAAACTTTTGTTGAACCATCAAACATTCATATGGCAAAATTAATTTCTATTTTTTGTTTTTGTGAATAATAATTTAAAATGCTCAAATGTTGCACTATTTTACTCTATCTGGGTTAGAAATATATGGGGTAGTTTAGTAGTTAACCAACATGGCATATAAGAGATAAATTCAAGCAGCACAAATGATTTTAAAGAAAAAAAATTAAATTTGTTGTTGTTAAAGGGTGAGGAAGTAATCTTAGAGATGTGTAATAATTTAGATATATATTGATGCATTTTATATGTCTCAAGAAAGAAATATAAAAGGAAAAAGTAAGCATATACGAACAACAAATTAATGGTAACCAACTTTTAAAATTTTATTTATTTATTTTTTACTGTTTTACGAACATAGTAATTATTGAGTCTGTCCTTTAATATATCAAATAATATCTTTAAATAAATCAATATTAAAGTAATTTATCGAGCATATAGTTAAGACATATTTCTCTAATTAAAAGATTGTAGATTTTAATCTCCTACAAATTGATGTACCAATAAAATTGATTTTTTCTATTACGTGGATTTTTGTATCATCACAAATAATAATATCACACCTTTAACTAATCAATTGCTTTTCTTTTCACATTTTTCAATATTATATATAGTTCTAGACAAATTTCAAAAGTAAAACATCAAAACAAAACATAATTTTTTAGAAACAAAAAATCAGAGTAAAGAGTTAAATATATTTTCTCACAAATCATAAGAGTTGAGAGACAATTCGTACTCTATCATTTGAAAATAGAACATATAATAACTTATATGTTTGTTTAGGGAAGGTAAGTAATTAATTGAGATGATGAATGATATATGTGATGTCAAGCCAAATTTAGCCCAACAACAAGGGAGACAAGCAATGTGGGAAAATGGAGATTTCCTTCATCCTCATATTGTATCCTTCATTATTCTCTCTCTCTTAATAAATTATTTTTTATCTTCCACTTCGAGAAATTTACGATCACATGTGTCTTTCATTCATCATGAAAAGAGTTCTATACACAAGGTAGAGTTGATTAGTTGGAAGATGATCTATTTTTTAATGTCTTATGTTGTAGAGTAGTCTTCATTATTTGACTTTGACTTTCAGATGTGTTGTTTTCGTACTCTCATATGCAGTTCTTTTCGTAGGAAAATTATTTTAATTATTTAACATGAATGTAATATTGTTTCGAAATCAATTGACACACCTAATCTGTTAGGTGTGATTTCAAAGAATTGTTCGTGGGTAGACATTCATTCATTAGGCAAATGGGGAGGGGAATATTAATCACAGTGATTAAAAGTATTTCTTTTTATACAACTTGGTATTTGAAATTATATACTTTTTTTTTATTATATAGTTTGAATCCTTATTTTTAGAGAATCAAACATTTTCAATCAAGTCCATGATGTCAAATATTTGCCCTTCCTAATTAGATTTTTTAATCAAGTAGGTAAAGATACCATCACACAAAAATTATATTATTAAATGTCACATTAACATTTATTTATTCAATTTCAATGAGTTAAGCTTTAATCGAAATTTTCGATGAAACTAAATTAAAAATAAAATGCTAAACAATGTATTTAACTTGAAAATCATATTAAGCTAAGATTTGAAGATTGTTGTTCTAAAAGAAGCATAAAACAAAACAAACCAAAAAGGAAAAAAAAAAAAGAAAAAAGAAAAAATTCGAGTAAAGAATCCAATTTAAATCAAATATCACACTAGAATAAAAATAAAAATTAAAAAGAAAAAGAATAAAAATTAGTGAGTTGAAAAAAAAAAACACAAAGAGAAGGAAGAATGTGGGGAGGAATGGGAATCACATTCTCATCCACTAAAGCCATCTATCAAGGGTCCCTCCTTCCTTATTCACATCGCTGTTGGGCCAAACACAATTATTAAATCAAATTAATTTTCAATTTTCAATTTTCACAAAAATATATATATGGGTTTTATTTTTTGTCATTTTTTTTTCTAAATCAAAGAGAAAAAAAACGTAATATAAAATATCTTAGAAGATACCGAAAGAATGTCATTGTAGCATTATTTTTTCAAAATGAGATGAATATTATAGTTCATCCTCGGATAGAATGTCATGGTCTAATATGAATATAACTATTTTACTTTTTTAATTTTCTTATTCGTTAATATATAGGGAAAAAAACTATCATAGATAAATTTCAAAATATTTTTCAATATATTATATTGAACTTCTAACAATTTATATCCTCGTTGTCGTGAAAATGTGAATTTCAATTGCAAAATGTTATAAATGTGAAATTAATCTATTTTATTTACACTTATTTTATAATTTTGTTATCAAAATGTTTTTCAAATGATCTTTTATCCTTCTTGAAAATTCAAAATATAGCAACAATAGTAACTTTCAACGCCAAGGAGGTAGGTCTAGATCTTCAACACGATCAATACCAAAAAAGGACATGCAACACAAAAATTGACATATAAAAAATGTCACGATATATAATTGGGTGATATATATCCAGATCATTATCATTTATACCTAGATATCGTCTCATATTACGAAGATCATCGTCCTCGATATATAAATGAATTAGGAAACAAGAAAAGTGACGAAGGTACAAAATATCTAATCCAACGGAACATGTTGTTTTCAAGATTTAAATAAAAAGACATCATCATTCATTTTAGAAAATCCATATGCCAATAATTTAAGGGAGAAACAAAAAAAAAAAGAGGAGTCCCACTCCACATGATGTATACAGTTTTCTTCCTTTCATCAAAGTGATGTGCTTTGCTAAAGGAATAACACAACTTCCATCATTATCATCAATTTGAAGACCTATCTTATTATATATTTATTAATAAAATTGACTCATAAAATAATAAATGAAATTATGGGTTGGTTGGTTCATAAGCAAAAAGGGACATGAGACATGATAATAATCTCCAAACAGGAAAATCACCCTTTTCTTTTGGCCAACAAAAATTCAGTGAAAAAGAAAACAGCCTTTTGAAAAATATGAAAAGTAAAATCAATTGCATTCATTCAGGTTGTGAAAAAGAGGGGATTGAAAAGATGGGACACAGTTTGAGGTGTTGGGGCCTTTCTTTTTCTAAAATATTTGAAATATATAAGTTTTAACTGTATAGAAGCGTTCATGTTTACGTTTGACCAATACATTTTTAGTTTATCGTTAATTTACATGTTCGATGATTGAAATAAATATTAGATCATGGGTGTCAATCTTCTCGACTAAAAGATCAGAGATTCAAATGGTATAGACACCTACATACTCTACTCCTTTTTTTACATTTGAAATTTAAATTACCATGCTCCAATATTTGTTGTATTAAAAATATATTTATTTATATAGAAATCAATGACTTGGCAAAGAAAAAAAGATTTTTTTTAATCTTAAAATCAAAGTTACTTGGAATTTAACCTATTAATGACACTTTAAAATAAATATATGTGTGTGTATTTAAGAAAAAGAATAAAATTTTGGAATTTTGAGAGTATTAAATACTAAAGGGACCCATTCACCAAACATGATAAAATCCATATGCATGTGCATTTTGTACCATCTAATAATGAGAAGCTCAGTACAAAAGTTTATAAATTGTCCCTCATAGTTATTGCTTCAAAAGTGTAGTCAACTACTCTCTCGAGTTTTCTAAAAACTCAATGACTAGAAAAATTCGATCAACCGAACCACCCATAGAGAATTAATTCTTATGTATTTTCTGGTACTAAATGTTGTAGATTTAAGTGGATGCCTCGTAAGATTAATCGAGGTGCGCGTAAGCTAATTCGGACACTCATAAGTATCAAAAGGAAAAAAAGACAAGTCAGAATTTTTATCGAATGATTATGAAAGATAATTTATAATGACTAAAATAGTTTTTTATTTTTTTATTTTACTGAAAATTCAAAAGACTAAAGTAGAATATTTGTATCTTTAAAAACAAAACGTAATAATAAAGAAAAATAAAATAGAATTTAAAACTATATCTTACCTCTAATACTACCATTTATTGGTTTTACTTTCACATAATTGAAAAACGAAGCCTACAATGGCCTAATTTTGATTTAATACTTTATATGATTTTTGTTATTTCAATTCAAGTGATTTTTGTTTTTAATTTTTATTTTTTTAAAATATTTACTTTCTCGCCATGTCTTAGGTATGTTTTTCACATTTTAAGAATCAAGTATTTGAAAACTATTTCTTTTGATTTTCAAATTCTGGCCTTAGACTTTAAAAAATCTTTTTAAAAAGTTGATAAAAAGATGAAAGAAATACAAAATAGAAATAGTGATGGTAAGCTTAACTTTCAATAAGAGGGAAAAAAACAAAATCATTATCAGGCTTAATCTTAAACTCATTTAAGTTAATAAAGAGAAATTAAGTTGGGTCCTTGCAGGGGTGGCGTAGTAGGTTGTGGCCAAATGGGGATACGCCGTCCTCGGTTCAAAACCCGCAGGGTGCATAGCTAGGACCTCCCTCTCGGGAGACAAGTCGGCCTCAGTATTGAGGCAAAGCCACGCGACATCGATCGGGTTAAATAAAAAAAAAACCTTCAAAACAGAAGGGTATAATACATGCATAGAGAAGCCATGGTGAAATGAAAATTGAAAACAATCTCTCAAAGAACAAGAACACAAGCTCTCCTCTTGTCTTCTGCCCTGTCCACTTCATTTGGAGAAGAAAGAAAAAGAGAGAGAGAAAGAAAGCACATTATTAATGCAAAATCAGAGCAAAGAGGATGCAATCAGAATGATCCATCACCTACCCATGAGCCCATTACTTCACAGCCTGTGAAAATTCACTTCATCCACTGAAAAATCAGTGAAGAAGCCGACAATTCAACAAGATAATTCCAATCACCCCATGTGCCTTTCTTCCATTTCTCTCTTCTTCTTCTTCTTCTTCAAATTTTCCTCCCCATTTCCCCTCCTCTTTCTCTGTCACTTTCCCGAGAAACAAACACCCCACCCCTAATCTCTCGGCCCTTTGTCTTCCTTCCATCATGTGGGAATCTGAAAATGAGTCTGTTGGTGGCAGAGACTACGGCAATGGCCTCCCCCCTTCCGCCCAACACGCTCTTAAGACAGATGGCTTCGAGCTCAGAGGCAAGTCCTGGTACGTTTTCCACAAACTTTTGTTTCTAATTTTGTTCTTTCTGGGAAATTTTGGGTCTGATTATTGTGCCCTCTGCTGTGTAGGTATGTTGCAACTGATATCCCAAGTGACCTCTTAGTTCAAGTTGAAGATGTGAATTTCCATTTGCATAAGGTATATATATATGTATAATCTCTCTGGTTTGAGAGTTTTTTCATGGCTTTGAGCAGAGTTTCTCTAATTGGGGTTTTTTGTTTTTTGGTGTTTGTTTGGGTGTGTGAAGTATCCTCTTCTTTCTAGAAGTGGGAAGATGAACAGATGCATATATGAATCAAGAGACCCAGATTTGAATAAGGTTGTTTTGGATGACCTTCCTGGTGGGGCTGAGGCTTTTGAACTTGCAGCCAAATTCTGTTACGGGATAGCTGTTGATTTAACAGCAGCCAATATCTCTGGCCTCAGATGTGCTGCAGAATATCTTGAAATGACAGAAGATTTGGAAGAAGGCAATTTGATATTCAAAACCGAAGCGTTTCTCAGCTATGTGGTACTGTCGTCGTGGAGGGACTCGATCGTCGTGTTGAAAAGCTGCGAGAAGCTCTCGCCGTGGGCTGAGAACCTACAGATCGTCCGCAGGTGCAGCGAGTCGATTGCTTGGAAGGCTTGTGCCAATCCGAAAGGAATTAGATGGGCATACACTGGCAAACCCCCCAAAGTTTCTAGTCCCAAATGGAATGATATTAAGGATTCAAGCCCCAGCAGGAATCAGCATGTTCCTCCTGATTGGTGGTTTGAGGATGTCTCAATCCTCAGGATTGATCACTTTGTTAGAGTAATCACAGCAATCAAAGTAAAGGGTATGAGATTTGAACTGATTGGATCGTCGATAATGCATTACTCGTCGAAATGGCTTCCAGGTTTGGTAACCGATGGAGCGATCGCAGGTGATGAAGGAAGTACCAGCACCACTAGTAACACAAGCAGTGGCAGCAACAGTTGGAAAGGTGGCCTCCATATGATTGTGGCTGGCAACAAGGAAGATCACTCGATGCTTCAGGCGAAAGATCAACGGATGATCGTCGAGAGTTTGATCAGCATCATTCCTCCACAGAAAGACTGCGTCTCGTGTAGCTTCCTCCTAAAGTTGCTGAGAATGGCAAACATGTTGAAAGTTGCACCAGCATTGGTCACTGAGTTGGAGAAAAGGGTTGGAATGCAGTTTGAGCAAGCCACACTTGTGGATCTTTTGATCCCATCCTACAGCAAAAGTGAGACAATGTATGATGTTGATCTTGTCCAGAGGCTTTTGGAGCATTTCCTTGTTCAGGAGCAGACCAATATTTCGAGTCCAAGCCGACAATCGTTCTCCGATAAACATATGTACGAAGGATCTCAAAGAGGGGCTGGTGTCCCAAATGCAAAGATGAGGGTGGCAAGGCTTGTTGATAGTTATCTAACAGAGGTGGCCAGAGATAGAAACCTTTCCTTGACAAAATTTCAAGTACTGGCTGAAGCTCTGCCAGAATCTGCTCGAACATGCGATGACGGGCTTTACCGAGCTATTGATTCCTATCTTAAGGTATGAACTACTGACTTAATTACGTGAACATGTTTGTTAAAACCTAAGAGAGGGATAAAAGAGTTTCTAAATTTTATCATGAAGTGTTTACCAAGTGAACTGATTATGACAGGCGCACCCTACGCTCACTGAGCATGAGAGGAAGCGGCTATGCCGAGTGATGGACTGCCAGAAGCTCTCCATTGATGCCTGTATGCACGCCGCACAAAACGAAAGGCTCCCATTACGAGTGGTGGTTCAAGTGCTCTTCTCCGAGCAAGTAAAGATAAGCAATACGATCGCCAACTCGTCTCTGAAAGAAGCCAGCGATTCGCAGTTCCAACCGCTCGTAACAAACAGAAAAACACTGCTGGAAGCCACACCACAGTCATTCCAAGAAGGGTGGGCAACTGCCAAGAAGGACATTAACACACTGAAATTTGAGCTGGAGAGTGTGAAGACAAAGTATCTTGAGCTTCAAACTGAAATGGAGAGCTTACAGAGGCAGTTTGAGAAGGTTTCCAAGCAGAAGCAGACCTCTGCTTGGAGCAGTGGGTGGAAAAAACTAAGCAAACTCACTAAGATGTCAACTTTGGAAACCCCAGAAAATGATTCCCACCATCCAAACATTGGAGAACAGACTAAAAAAGTACACAGAAGATGGAGAAATTCAATATCTTGAGAAGATCAGCATCATCACTTTCATTCTTCATTTGGATTCTGGCTTCCATTTTTTTTTCTCTTTCATTTTGATTTCCACTGGTCAAGAGAACAACAGAATAGTTTCCCCTTTTCTTTTTCCTTTTTTTCCTTTTTCCATAGCAATCACTCACTTTGTGCTGGTTGGGATAGGCTTATATAAATCATCCGTTTCCCAAATTTGTAATAATTTCTTCTCACTTTTGGTGAGTTCTCTGCCATTCTTTCAAATCAATTTTAGTAGTGAGGAGTCAAGAGGCTGGTCATGTGATTCCTGCAATTGGTGAAAATAAAAGCAAATTTCCCTTAGAAAGAGACCAGTTTTTAAGCAATTGAAGTTTTCCTGATACATTAAGGCTCTGCGTTTAGATATATTTGAAAATAAATCTGAATCATATCATATCAAATTTGTCAAACTTCCACTTGGTTAACTGATAGGCCTACTTATCAAGGTTACCTATAATAATAGGTGCAAAAGGAATTGGGCCACGGCCCAAGAAACTAAGATCCAAACCATAGACTCATGATTGGAGAGCCAAGGCCCAACAAATAAAGATCCAAACTAAGAGAGAATATCACATTTTTGAAGTGCAGCATCATCAATAGAATTGTACAGCTGAGAAGATAAGCCCACTGAAAACTTATATAGGAACATGAGTCTCAAGAAGAAGGTCAAGTACAAGCATAGAGAAAACAGTACATAATGAGAATCACAAAAGCATTCACACCCCAATTATTACATCAAATACAAAAGCAGTACCAAAAGTTGAAATAGATATCCTATCCCACCGCAGAGCAGTCAAAAGTTTCACAGATCTCATAATCAAAACCCCCCACAAAAGTTTCACCGTGCAACGTCTACCTAATACCAGAAGGGACAAGCACCACTTTTAC
Organism: Momordica charantia; assembly: GCF_013281855.1. Classification (NCBI taxonomy): domain Eukaryota; kingdom Viridiplantae; phylum Streptophyta; class Magnoliopsida; order Cucurbitales; family Cucurbitaceae; genus Momordica; species Momordica charantia. The sequence continues at coordinate 2,488,718 of NW_028275158.1, forward strand.
AACATTATTAAGAATAAAGGGAAGCCACCACAAAAAGGAAGAAAGAAAGGAAAAAAACCTCTGCGAATGGGTTACTAGGGAAAGGGACACAGCACGTAATCCAGAAATAAAGATGTGGAAGGTGGGACCCGAGTTACCTAACGCGCATGCACTAAATCCTTGGAGATTCGCCAATTGCTGGAAAACAGGGGTCTCCTTTTAGTTCCTCAGCATAACCCACCACTATCACATCTCATGCGTTCCAAATCTTTGTGACTTTCCCCTTTAGTCTCTTAAAAGCATCAAACATAATCATGCCTAGTCAACAGATGAAAATGGCAATTATTCACCCATTGCCGCCTAGGTTCAATGTTATCCCAAAGTACACCACCATTTGCTAGTTAACCCATCAACACTGTTCTTGTGAGAGATGAGGACTCGCACTAGTGAACTGATCTTGGATCCATCAAAATTCAAAATAAGGATTCTTGAGTTACCGTGCCATGACCTCCTGGTTTTACCAATCCACCAACATCTGAAACAAAATAAGGGGGATGCAATCTAATAACAGCTCACACCTAGCGTGCTAGCTTCGTGTTTTAAGGACTTCAAGTATTCTATAGCTTCATCGATGACCAACAATGGGTCCTTGCCCTTTGCACCAGGAACTAATCTCTCAAGCACTCTCAACGTCTCCTTGATCCTGTCTTTTTTGCAAGAAGTGCAGAAATCAACATCTGTTCCAGCTTCTTCCTCATGGACCATGCCACAGCTTGATTCTGCATCACTGGCAAACTTCTGTAGTTCAACTCTTTCACCAGCAACAGTAGCAATTGGCAGTGATTTTATGGACCCTCCATCATGCACTCTCTGCCTTTTTCTTGGCCCATCAGAACTAGCAACTTCTGTAGTAGTTTCTTGACATTGTTCTTCCTTCTCATAATGCTTATTGATCATCTCTGGAGAATGTCCTGTGCTAGTCACTTCATCATCACTACTATAACCAGTACCATCATCGTCTGAGTAAAGCAAGGCATCTATTTCTTCTGTGTTTTCATGCATTTCACTCTCTTCACCAGCTATGTAATTCTCATTGGACAGCATATTTGGAAAATACTTCACAGAATCAATGCCTCCAGCTATCCATTCTTCTAGCAAACCAGGACCATGGTTTTCAGCAACTGTTGAGGGAAAATAGAGAGGAGGACACATAGGAGCATACATCAATCTCTTCTGATTCCCAGATTGATCAAAGATAAGAAAACCTTTCGAATACGACCCATTAGTTGATTTTGAAACAGGCATCCCACTAGGTCCAGCATAATGCAGAGATTCCTTTTCTTTCTGACAAGGACTTGGAGTACCAAGTGAGTTCTGGAAATGAGGGGATAAGCATTGACGCGACCCATGAACAACATTTGTCTGTTCCACTTTAAAACTGGGTAATGGTGGAATTGCAAACCCTTGCATTCCTATACATGTGGAAAACAAGCAATTTCCAGGGTTGATATACGGAGGCAAGCTTTCCTGTTGCTTGATCTCTATAGATGTATTCATGGAATTATGATTATGCAGTTGCCAAGCAAAATGCTCAAAATCAAGCTGAGAGTTATCTGCCCCACCCATCCAGCAAAACAACCACCTAATCAAAACTTTGAAAGATTACTATTTTGTTACAATCAAAACAATAAAAGGGAAAATAAACTAAGCAAACATGTATCAAGAATTACCTCAAAATGTTGTGCTCTTGTCTGTGATGAGAGTTATCTGCTGAATGATTTCAGAAAAAAGAAGAGAAAATAAAGTTCGCAAAGTCCAACTTAAGAGAAATAAATGCTATTCAATCTACGTGATAGGCTTCAGCAATTGTCGGAAATACTCGGCCTGAAACAGAAAAATACCAAAAGTTTCATCAAGGTATTCAATGAACCAACTTCAGGGAAAGAAAAAATACAGAGGGATTTGAATATAATAAATGTAGAATTAACTCAATTGTTAAACAACAAGCAAAACCAGGAGGCAAAAACTGAGTTGACGAACCTGACAATTCTGCAAAGGTTGAAAGCATGCGATCACTCTAACTACAATTGTTGGTTTTCCTGCAATCCCATTCTCATGTTTCAAAGCCCGAAATCTCGTCTGGCTTGCTGCTTGGCACACCATAACTACTTCTGAACCTTAAACCGACAACTATTCTTCTATACCAGAAACCACAAAAGAGATGCAAACGACAAAGGGGAAGGTAAAAGGAGAATATTCACTGCAGAAAGAACTACAACGGGAGCAGAAAGGTGATAAATATAAATGAGAAATCTAATGAGCTCAATTCCTTGACAAAGAAGTGAAAAAATAAATCAGAAGACCGAAAGAAAAATGGTGTACAGAGACGGTAAGATTTTCAGCTAATGTAGATATCACCGGAAATGATAAAGAAGTGATTGGAACCCATGATTGATAGGAAGAAGCTCAGAGAGGAATAATTCGGTTTTCTTCTGGACAAAAAGCGATTTACAAAATAACCCTGCAATAGAGGTTCAAACAGACAACTTTGCGGTATACATCAATAGATATGCTCAACCAAAGCATATTATTTTCCCGATATGGTAAAGGTAACACATTCACAACTGCAACAGTGATGATTCACAACTTAACCAATGATACCCCTGCAAAAGAACGAGAAAATAACAATAAATACACAAGTATCTAAATTATATAAATATAAAGAAACGTAAATCCTCAGACGGATGATAAATGGGTAAGGATTAAAAAGAACGAAAAAATAAATCTAAACAAGATAAAGTAACCGATGAGATGTATAGAATATAAAAAGCAAAAAACTACGACAATCTGCATTCATTCAATGTTTGGTGTAAGGCAGTACACTAAAGAAAAGCATTTCATATGACGAAAGAAGCAGGATAGCCAACTATTTGGGTGGAAATTTGAAGCTTTTTCTAAGCTGCCAAACAGATATAAATCCACTTTTACAGAACATATTTCTATAAAGCCAAAAAGTATTTTAAGAAAATGAAACGCGAGTGACATTAAAGGAAAAGGAATGAAAGAGAATTCGATGCAGCACAACAATATGTCAACTTTTAAAGAGAAATTTCAGAGAATCTTCTCAGAAAATGAAGGAAATATAACTCATTTTAAAACAGAAATTTTTACGTTCCCTTCAGCTAAGTTCCCAAGACAATCAAATCAAAATTTCCCTCTAACGAGCAACAGAACCGACAAAATCATTCTGCGTTTTCTATTTTCCAAGGCTCTGAACAACTAATTTCTTCGTCCATTCATTTTCTTCAGATTCTCAGAAACCCTTGCCAGGCATCCAGACAGAGGCAGAGGCAAAATTACAGGAGAGAAGCAATCAGAAAATAAGAAATGCAATTTCTGGAAAATAAGAAAGAATCTTACAGCAAAATTGGAAGAGAATTTCCAAATGGAGGCAGAATTGCGAAGATGGGTCAGATCTAAACGATTCGAAGAACAGAGCAAAGTTTAAAGCGTCCAAACCACCATCAAAGACAAAAGACTTTATAGACATTAAATGTCATTTTTAACCTTCTACAATCTTTTCCATGACATTTTTACCCTCCTACAATTTTAATTTTTTAATTCACCAATAATTTGAGAAATTGATGATCGAACATTATTGGAAATTATACTCAAATTGATTTATGTTTAATAAATTATTATGTTTAATAAGTTATTGTCGTCAACAAACTGGCATTTAGATTTTATTTTTTAATTTGAAAATTACAGGTAGGAAACTCAATTATTAACTTTTGAGATGGTAATGGATATTTTATCTACTAAATAATACTTATTATAGTTATTCGGTACTTAAAGTTGTGTTTAATAAGTGCTATTATCCAACTCGCCTCATCATGGCATTCTAGAAACAAAATTCAAAGACTTTCCACAGTAAAATTTAAATATAAAATTCAAAATCTAACTAATATTTTAAAACCAGTTGATAGACTCTACTACATACTTTTAAAGATAGAGATTGATTAAACACAAAATTGACAGGGTTAATTTGAGCATAACTTAGCTAGTTAATGCATCTATCAATCATAAGTTCGAATCTGCACCGCCAGATATTGTAATAAGAAATACAAAAAATTGAAAGTTAATAGTTCTATTACACACTTTTTAAACTTCATAAATCTATTAGACACAATTTTGAAACTTCAAAGACCACTCGTGTAATTTAACGTAGCCAAAGTGAGCATAGCTCAGCGCTAATTGACATATACTAATGCTGACTAAATTTATAGTTATTTCTAAAAATGAGTGTTTTTTTTTTATCAACCTGAGCATAGTTCAACTTTTTAAGATTCAAAAACCATATCATATATTTATCGGAAGAAGTTTTATTTTTTATTAGTAAATAAAAGTTCCTTTTAAGTTAATTTCTCTTCAACTGATTTAACAGGTGATCCCCTCCATGCTTCTACGGAGGTTTTAAGTTTGCTTAGATAGAAAGTTTGTTGAGATCATGCCTTCATGCTTTTTCTTTCATCTTTTCTTTAGTGTCTATTAAGATTCTTACTTACAAAGAAAAGTCCCAAAATGAGAACAAGAAAAAAAAGGAGGAAAAAAAACGTCATGATGCTTAAAGCTAACATTTACATGTGAATGTTTTCTAGTAATTAGTTGTAAAATAATATTAGGAAAAGTGACAAATTCCCCCTTTGCAAAGAGTGATAAAAATAATTATTAGTATCAAGAGAAGAAAATAATTAGAAAAATAGCGGTATTAAACCTTTTTATACAGATTTAAAATTTGTGTAAATTCACTGTGAACTAATTCTTTTTTTCCTTTATATGTGTGGGTGTCCGGATCAACTTACATGTACCTCAACTAATTTCATAGAACATCCACCTGACCCTACAACATTTGATGTTGGGGAACACATATTATGAACTAATTCTACATATATATAGCATACGTTCTCTATTTCTGGGTCGGAGTTGTTTTGCGTCAGTTTTGAGTTAGATGTGAAAGTCATTGTGTCGGAGTATCTCTCAATTTCTAGAGACCCCACCTTTTAGGTTTCTTATAGACCTCTAGCTCTATAAACGTACGTAAATATAAGATCTTTTATACAACTATTTTTTTTTCTTAAAAATTATTTGAATCAACTCATACCAAATTTGGATCAAGTGAATTGAAAAAGATGTTGCAATTTGAAAGAAAAAAACAAAAACATGTGAAACCTCACTCATTAAGAATCTTCCCTACTCATTTGTAATCTACACTTCTGTTATTAGGATACTAAAAGAGAAAGCTTTGGAGGGTCCTTTTTTAATCAAATTTAATCCCATGTGATTTGTGGGTTTGTGGATAGTTTATAGAGTGTAATTAGCCAAATTTCTTGCACACTAGAAACAATCATAATTTTTATAATATATGGTCCTCGTGGAAAGCTATCATGATTATAATATATGATTAAAGCTGTAAAAATAGCACAACTTTATTGTATATTTGAAAAATGAGTGAATATGTCTAAAGTCACATTTGATAATGCAAGTATTATTGAACTCTTGAATAATAATTGGACGCATGGTGTTGTACCATTTTGCTTAATGTGGGGGAACAACCATATCACCTACTCTACTTCACCAATTTTATTAAAAAAAGAATCTTTATTAAAGATTTTTAAATAGTGATTTTGGTATAATCATTTTTACCATTTTCTAAAATTGAACGCTATTCAACATTAATGTTTAAAAATAAAAGTGATTTTGATATAAAAGTGGGAAAAAAGAAAGGATAGATATATAAGATGAAAAGTATGTAAATATTTATGTGTATGTTAATATTTGGAATTTATAACAGATGTTAACAAAGTTTTTTAATATGAATAGAAAATTGGTGTGTTAAGAAAAAAAATTAAGCTAATTTGGGTGAGTGGAGAAACAATAGCCTAAGAATTTTCTGTTTGCTTTGAAAGGAAAAAAAAAAATCTGTTTGAAGCTTTGGTTTAAGGAATTATGATAAAATAAATCAAAAGAAAAACCCAAAATATGATAGAATTACTTTTTTTTTTAGTACAACATATTGGAGAGAGGAGATTCAAACTCACAATCTTATAGTTTGAGGTATATGCTGAGCTATGCTCGTTTTGATAATATGATAGAATTACTTTAATTAAGATGAAGAGAGGATCAATGATAAAAGATATCAAAGAGCTAGCTAGCATTAATTTTTCTTATGGTCTAAAGTGTATAGTAAGGCCATAAGACAATTTAGATTTTGTAACGTTTTTGTTTCTTTCTTTTTTTCTATAAAGAAAAATAGAATTATATGGTTTCAAGATTCAATAATTGTAAAATAATATTTTTATTTTTATTTTGGAACAAACCGGAAAGAAAAACAACCAAACAAAAATTGGTTTTTTTTTAATTTCTATACAATTTTGAAAATGTTTCTAAAAAAAATGAGAAACAAAGAAAGTCAAATGTTAAGTTCTTTTTATAAAATTGAAAACAAGAAATGAAACGTTACCAAAGTCAACAAAGTTTAATCTTGTATTAATCTTATCGTTATTTTTTTAGTACAACAACATGTGGAGTGAAAATATACGTCTTAACTAATTGAACTAGTCTTTGGCTTCATGTCTTGTATTTATTAATTTTTGTTTCAACTAGATTTAAATATTATTTAGATTCATGTACTTTTGATTTTGATTTACTTTGGTCCTCGCATTTTCAATATGTCCATTTCGGTCCCTCTACTTTTAAATTTTGTTCATGCTAGTCTTCATACTTTTGAAACGTACATTTTAATCTCTCTAATTTTAAAAAGTGGCCAATATTGATCCCTATTTGCAAATATTAACACAATAGAAATCTTTAATAATACACATTTATAGTTATATTTCAAGAAATATAGTGCGTAAAGTGTCATGCTAAAATTATGTTCGAGAAATGAAATAAAAATTAAAATTAAAGGACCAAACTGGTCACTTTTTAAAAGTAATTGAAATAAACGTTTCAAAAATGCAATAACTAGGACGAGCAAAAGTACCTTGAAAATATAGGAACTAAAATAAATATTTTAAAAAAACTAAAATCAAAATAAACAAAAGTGGGAAGTACGTAAAACTAAAACAATTTTTAAATTCATCTAACACCATCTTCTAGAAATCACGTTTCCTTAGGACCTAATTAACAAGTCATATTTTTCAAAAAAAAAAAAGAAGATTAATCTAATTATTGCTAGTGATAATAATAATGTGTTTTAAGTGAAAAAAATAGATTTTGATAGTTAAAAATCTTTTAACCACTAATTGCATTTCAAACAGTTGAGACAATATTGAGAAAGTGCTCTCATCAAACAAGTCTCAATCAAAGCTAAATTTCAACCCCACAAGTTTTCTAGGGCCAATTGGTTAATTTAAAGTGAAAATTAGACCCCATATGTTTTGGCTTTTGCCATATGCAATTATTGGATCATAAGATATTTTCAATTCATTTGTATAGTAAATTCTTTTAATCCTAATAACCTTTTCAGTTTAAAAATTAAAGTATAAAAGATTAAATCAATATCTTATTTAATGAACTAGACTCATATTGATAAATAAAATCTTAATTAATTGGACTAAATTTTGACCTTTCCACATAACAATTGAGTTGATTCAATTTATTTAGATATGATTTATCTTCCAGAGTTAGAGTTGCATTAGAATTAGATCATTATCATAAACTCTATCGATCTAACACTTATCCGACAAGTTGATTGCATTATTTAAGGATGAAGCCAAGCTGACTAATTTTGAATAGATTTAAAATTTTGACAATTGTGACCTATTAGACATAAAATTAAAAGTTGAAGAATTTATTAAAGTAAGAACTTATAAAAATTATTTTTAAATACATTGGCCAAATAGATACAATCAAGTTAAAACTAAAATTAAAATTTTCATCATGTTGTTTTATTTTTCCTCTAAATTTTTATCAACTCAATGAGTTTCGGATCATATAGTAAGTTTATTATTGGCTACATTTGACATCCGTTAAAAGAAGTATTTACTATTGGTTTTCTATTTTTAAGAATTAAGTTTACATGTTTTGTTATATAATTTTTATAAATATTTTCAAAACATAGGCTAAATTTTGACGAGTAAAGAGTAAACAAAAAATGAAAAAGAAAATCAAGGACCAAACTGATATTTAAACCTAAAAATTTCCCTTCTCTGTGGCAAGGCAAGCTCGGCACGTGCGAGAGAGGCCTGTTAATGGCGGCAATACGATCTTACTATCCCCTTCCCGCGTTGGGTTCTCAAAATCTCCGCTTTTCCTCGGCTCATTCTGTATCTTCCTTCTCCGCTTCAAATTTTGCATAAACGCCGCCACTGTTTGAAGCTTTTGTTGGGTAATTTTTCAGATTGCTGTTGTTTTTCTCTTTCTCCCCTCTCAAAATCCACGGGGCCTCAATTTTTTTTTGACAACAATTGAAATTTATTTAGCTTGTCGACGGCACTCTACTTCCTCTTTCCTTTTGCATAATCGCTCATACATCCATCCATTGTTCTTCGAGAAAATTGCAGTTTGGTTCGTTCGCTGTAGCTTGTACAAGTAGATGATTCAACAACTAGGAAGTGGTTATTGTTCCTCAAACTGATACCATTATAATTTAAGGTATTTGCATGAATATTTGTCCTGGTCTGGAAATAAAAAATCAGATAAAGTCTTAAAGTGGATGCTATTTTGTGGCATGGTTTGTAATTCCCCTAGGAGGGAAAACTTGGAATTTTATTCTATAGAATTTGCAACTGTATAGGAAGTGGAATCAGAATTCCAGAGTTTAAGTTTTTGGTGACTGGACTGGAGTGGGATCAGAATTTCAGAGTTTTACTTCCTATTCCTGTGAATTTGGTCCAGTATAACAATCCAAAATTTGTGAACACAAGTTTTGATCTTGCTGTCTATAATTATCCATATAAAGAATGAAGCGGGTATTTTATGTTTGAATAGTCTGATTTTCTTTTTAACAGAAATGGCTGGTCAATCAGATCCTCACCTGGCCCTATTTTCTGCAGAAGAGGTATTCCCCTCTTGCTCTGCCTGAATGATTAAAGCAATGTTATCTGGCATTGATGCTAAATTGTATTGGGATTCATGTCCAGGTTGAATTTGTAGCTGAAGATGAACTGGTGGAGATTGTTCCTAACATGAGAATGGATCCTCTCCATTTGATTTGTGTATGTTTTCTTCACCTATTCTGTTCATGTTTAGTGCATACTATTTGATTTATTGCAACTTTAATTTTTCATTGTTGTGTGTGGTTGGTCTTTTCTATTCTGAGCGTTTTTAGTTTCCTTGTTGTTTCCAATAGGGGGATTATGGTCCGTTCTATCCCCAAATAGCAGCTGAAGTTCCATTGTGGCTAGCGATTGCTCTGAAGAAAAGAGGGAAATGTGCAATTAGGTCTCCAGAGTGGATGTCTGTGGGTAAGTTCTAATTGTTAAATAGAGTGAATTTTATTTTGTATGTAGACATAATATTTGCAGGCTTTTCTTTTTTCTTCTTCATTAATGTTGGTGGTACTCCTGGATTAAATTTCTTAATCTAACGTAATTACTAGTCTGCATGGTTTTCATGTTTGTAACATATATGCCCATGCTTTTCACTAACATGAATGGGATACAAAAATGCTTGCTTCAAGTAATGGCAATCTACTTATCATCCTTGCAATTCATAATATTGATTTATTGAATGAATTTCGAAATGTCTTAGGGGTTGGGTTGTAACTTTGATCTTTAGTTCTTCGGACCTACTTGGGGGATTCATGGTAAAAGGAAACTCTGCCTCCAAGAGTATAACCTAATCAGTTCACAGTGTAATGGTGCAGCTGACTTTAGCTTGTAACCTTTTCTTTAAAGCTTATAGTCTCAGAAATATTTGAAGGATAATGAGCTATGGATGACAAAGTCTGGAATAGGGGTCTCATCTAGTTTCATTACCTTTGTTGTCGGATTCTCTATCAATCACAAGAAAACTATATGATTATTCTCAAATTACAAAAGAGCCATAGATTATGGTGACTCAGAAGGGAAAGAAGTATGTAGTTTGGCCAGACGTGAAAGAGCCAAATGGTTATGGTGACTTGGAGGGGAAAAATATTGGTGTTAGCACGCTACTACTTTCTTGAATGCATATTTAATAGCAGTAAAATTTAAAGATATCGCCACTGGTTTCATTGAGGACTTAATTAGTTACTTAAGTAGGATGGACTGTCCAATAGTAGTAGTATCTTAAAATAACCTTGATATGTACTCTTATTTATAACATTTTTCACAGTTTATTGCTAGTAATCCAAATATTTTCGATCCTTCCTTCCAATGAGTGCATTAAGCATCTTTCCCTTTAATCGACATATATATTCTCTCAACGATTATGATGAGACGAAAAAAAATGTGGGTGACAAAGAAGAGAGATGAGTGATTACAGTCAAGGTAGATAGTTTGCAATCTCATCCTTTTGTGCTTTCTGGACTAGAAAAGCTGACACAAATTTTGGAGGCAGAACGAGAGTCTCAAGGAGCTTTCCAGATACTACCCTTCCATTACGTGGAAATATCGAAACTTCTTTTTGACCAGTAAGTACTTTAAGTCTTTGACATTATAAATCTTTGCTTGATCATTAAATGAGTTGATGTTAGTTTTGTGTTGTGGACGATAGTGCACGAGATGACGTTCCGGACATGTATTTGGTGAGTAGAAGCTTTAATTTTGAGTTTAGGCATATAATTAGCTTTTCTTGTGAGGTATTTGATTGAGTTACTTCTCATAGGTGAGATCTCTTATTGAAGATATTAGGGATGTTAGGTTTCACAAAGTTGAAACCAGCTTGGAGTCAATTGATACACGCACATCTGCAGTGAAGGTAGGCTTCTGACCAAGGGTTTTATTTTCTTATTTTTTCTTATGCACCGGCTAAATTTATAAACTTATAGTGATTTATAATGTACTAGTTGTAACAGAAAAGGTAATGAAATGCAACCTTTATTCTTTCCTTCCTCCCCTCTGGGTTTTTCTTTTTGATTATCAGATTATGTGATGATGTGATCAGGGTCTTCTGGTTTTGTAATCCTAGATTAAAGATCTTTCTGCCATGGAGGTGAATATAGTTCGACCATTTGTTGGTAGAGCCCTGCAAGCAATCTACAAGCACGGGAATCCGGAGTTGGTCCCAGATCAAGAAAGGATGACCAATGTGCAGCCTCAAGGACACGATCCCGGACAAAGAGTATGTCTCTTTTGTAATTCTATGCATCAACGATTTGATCCCTTTTTAAGTTCCTCCCAGCTGATAATGCACATTCCTTCCTATATCAATGTCCAAGTATGTTGCAATTCCTAATGTTCTGTCATTGTTCTTTTCTCCAGCGGCCTCTTCGGAGACGGTAGAGCCTGAGTCAATCTTGATAGGTACGTTTTTTGTTTTTATCGGAAGCAGTACTAAATGAAGCCAGCACGGATTCTTCTTCAAAACCAAGCTAAACTCTCTTCTAAATCATCTTTTATTGCTAGAAAGTACAACAGACCTATAATGCTTATTGTAGATTTGTAAGAATTATATGCTAACTGGATGTATATGGATCCATGTAGTGATAATTGTTCTCAGTAGATGAAAGGCTCAAACCTTCCTGTATCATTTTACAGAAATGTTAATACCGTTCAGCTGCTCACATTATTTGATAAGTGTCTCCAATATTACATTCTTGTATTGATATTATAAGACTCCATTATGTCCCCTATTTTTATTTTTTTTTAACAAGAAACTTTTCATTCACATGATGATACTAACACCCAAAGGGAGCGGAAAAAAAAAGAAAAAAAAAACAAACTCCCTAAATTACAAAAGAATAGAAACATTGAAGAACAAAACGGCTAAAATCTTGACAAAATGGTGAGCCGAAAAATAAAAACCCCTTCTTTGAGCTGCAACAGTGACAACAAAATGCTGAATAGGAGGAAGGAACAACTAGAATCCTTTGAAGAGGCAAGGAAAGATCAGACGCTGCATACCAATTTGATATTGCATATCTCCGATAGAGGATTCAGAGGAAGAAGTCAGATCAAAGCTCCCAAACCTGATGAATCTTCAAAAGGGGTATCAAATTAATGAACAAATTTAATTCATAGACGTATTTGATCTGAACTAATCTAAACAAACATATAGTTTGATCTAGTTTGAACTATCTATGATTGGACTGATTAAATTTTCCTAGTCATCTAATAACTTTGTTTGTGAGAGTAGGCTTTACCAGATGACCATGGCTCAAGGAGTTCCTTGTTCCTCATAAACTTTAGCCATGGTCAAAAATATATGTGGCCTTGATGATGTTCATTATCATTTTTGAGTTGCAGATTACCTTAGAAAGGTGAATTTACAAATATTGTGAAAAAAAAAAACAGTTGAAAAGAATGTCTGTTTGGTGATCCACTTTCCAATCCTTGGTTCCTTAGTTGTAGGTAAGCTAACTTCCATAGCAGCTCTCTTGAAGTCCTCTCTCTGTGACCAAATATACCAATCTCACCAACCAACCAACCTCTTAGCTCTCATCCTTATAAACCCAACCCCATTCGTCATCTTCTCCATCTAAATCCACTTTCTCCAAACCCCCTCAACACAGCAGCAAAGTAGATCAGAAATGGCCTCTTCCTCTTCTTACCACTGTTTTCTCATGGCCTTCATGGTAGCTCTGGCATGCTCGAGCCTCGGCGTAGGCCGAGCTGCTCGTCATCTTCTGCAAACACCGACGGTACCCACGGTGCCAATGCCACCCTTGCCGCCGATTCCGACTCTGCCGAACATGCCCCTGCCCACACTGCCCACACTCCCTCCACTCCCTCCACTCCCTAGCTTCCCCTCCATGAACATCCCCAATGGTGCAGTGCTGCCTCCTCTTCCAGCAACATCACTTCCAAACCTGCCCACAATTCCTGCCATTCCAACAACATTTCCTTCAATCCCCTTCCTCTCTCCTCCACCAGCTGCAACTTCTTCCCCTTGAGCCTGTTTCTTCTCAGCTCTGTTTTGTGTTTTGTTACAGTGTGTGTCTGAATTCTCTTTGTAATGTTGGATTATCCAATGTCTGTCGTGTTTTCTTTTGATGTATGATTGTCTGTCTGTTGTATTTCTCTCTTTCATTCTTTGGAGTTGATATATATACATTACATGTTTTACTGCCTTTGATCCCTTCCTAAAGCTCGCTCTCTCCCTCTCTCATGATTTACAAAATTAATTGGAAGAAAAAGATTTATCTAATTAATCAGAGCCATAAATTAATTAGTAGATTTAAGGGAGGAGAAGAAAATGGAATACTTTTCATACAGTCGTTGTATTGTTATAAACTTCATATTTTCATCAATCGGGATGAAATTTGAGTTATAAGAATTAACACACAAAAAATGACAATATCTTTTTGTTCACAATATGGAAACAAAGAGTTCGGAGATACGTTGTATTATACAAAACTTGTATAGAAAGAAAGGGAAAATAAATAGTAAAAAGAAGAACAACGAAGTTAAAATTAGATCAAAAGATTATATTAGAAAATTTTGAACATTTAAGTTTGTAGGATATTAGACCATATTCAATAAATTTTAACTAGTCATGGTACTCAAAAAAAAAAAAGAACCTAGTTATGTACATCAATAAATTTTAACTAAGGACCATATTCTAACAAGAATTATGTTTGTAGTTACAAGAATAACAAATATTTAAAAATTTGAGTTTATTGAATAATTTGATTCAATAAATTGCATCGTTGGAAACTATTTCATTTTTCATTTTCTAATTAAATAAGCTTTGTTTGGTAATTGTGTGTGTGTATATATTTTACGGTTTTCTATCTTTTTAAAAACTTTATAAGTATCGTAGCTAAATACCAAAAATCCATTTTTCTGATAAATAGTTTTGTTTTTTTATTGAGACCAATTTAGTTGCATTTTCATTCCATTCATCCTTGGACTCACGTTCGCATGCTAGAAGTAGATCATGACACTTTACTAGTATTCTCACTAATATAAAAAGATTGCAGTCTCAATTTAATAATGTCTGATTAAGTGTATATTACTTCTTGCCCTAGTTTCCAATTCTTAGGACATGAAACAAAATGGATCTTATTTCATGATTAAAAAAAAAAGATATTGCTAGACTATTTTAAAAAGAAAAAAAATGCCATAAATAGGGTGTCAATTAATCAAAGTCCTAAGTCAGAATTTGGCTTAAGATTTACTAAGTTAAAAAGAAAAAATAAACCTAAATTTTCTAAAATAGAAAATCAAACAAGCACTTGAAAATAGATTTTTAGTAGAACGGGACGGAGAATCCTTATTTAGGCTCTATCAAGGAATTGGGGGATAATTTTGTCCCCATCACTTAAAAGAGTTAGATCAGAATCTCTATTTAACCATTCAAATGAAGACGATGAAGAATTAATTTTAATTTGAAATTTCTTAAAAAATAAATAAAAGGAGAATAATTTGCTGCCAGGATGGAAATGAAATGGATCTCCCTCACCCCAGTAACGCCCCTAGTTTCCGATCATAAAACCCTAATTTTTACTGTTTTGTAATTAGTTTACCTTAACTCAAGCTCTCTCCTTGAAATCATCCCATTTTCCCGCAAAATAAACCAAACACTTTTCTCCTCACCTTAATCTCTAACTTTGGTGATCTAATTTCCAATATCATATATTATATTATATTGTCATTTAGTTGTTGGATAAAAAGAAGTCGTTCAACTAATTCTTCAAGAAATTAAAGAACTGAAAATTTTTCTCAAGATCTCATATCAATGGCAACCAAAAGATACCAACTTCATCCACACCAACAATCCATTAAGCTTCAATCTATATATAAAGGAACCATATAATGTCTTTGATCTCTCCATCTCAAAGAAAAAAGCTTCAAAACTAATCATCCCATCAAAGAAAATTTTTCCAAAAATGGCTTCTTCCAAGTTCTTGATCATTGCATTATTCATGGTCGCTTTGGCACTTTCGAGCGTCGACGCCGCCCGAGCTGCCCGGCATCTTCTGCAAACCGCTCCACCCTCTCTGCCCAACTTCCCGGTGGTGCCAATGGGGCTCCCGCCGATGCCGATACCGACTTTGCCAAACCCTACTACAGGGCCGAGTATTATTCCTTCGCTTCCAAATCTGCCTCAGCCCACATTGCCTAGGGTTACACTCCCTCCGCTCCCAAGCTTCCCGGTGAACATCCCGAGCGGGGCAACGCTGCCTTCTCTACCGTCGATCCCATTTCTCGCGCCTCCGCCAGCAACTTCTTCACCCTAAGCTTGTAACTTGGTTATGGCAGCCTAATTATTGTTGTGTTGTCTAAAGCTGGGACTAGGGTTTTATTATTACCAGTATTGTGTGTGTGTTTTCATTGATGTCTTTTATAAGATTGGAGTTTCATGTTTCACAATTTGAAGAATGTTCTTTGAGAATTTTCATTCGACATTGTGTCATGACTTATTATATTATACGAGCCTTTCGACTTTAGACGACGGTGAAACATTATCAAAACCATATTTTTTTATGTATTTTTTCGTCATTGTATCGACATAACCCTAGTTCACGTATATGATATTGCTTTGAAATTTTTTATCAAGACCAACACTTTATGTCTCATTAATATGCAAATATTAGAGTAAAATTTTCATTCTAGGGCGTCATTCTTGTAAATAAAAGGGAAAAAAAATTTACATTCAATACAGGAAGTAATTGATCATGATCAATATAATAGAAATATTGACAAGAGGTAAGAAATTTTACTTCTTTATCCTCATGGGTTGACTCAATTATCTCATCATATATGAAATATATAAGAAACTTTAAAATTGTTTTTCAATTTTAAAAGAAGTCCAAAAAAAGGGATATATTTGAGAGAGGATGAAGTTCAATATACAAACTTTAATTTAGATGATAGAACGAATTGGAAGATGACTAATCCAGCATCTCCGAGAGAGTGCGATGATTTTTTTTTTTATCTTGTTTGAGTAAAATAAATTGGAGTTATAGGAGTTTGAACCTCTGATCTCGAAGTAAATAGTAGTTACCAATAATTATTGTTGAGTTATACTCACGTCGATCTGGGGAGGGTGAGTATTAAAATCCTTATAAAATTCAAATAACGTTCAAATTTCGACTAGAATACAACTACTTTTAAATGATTTTAGTTTTTTTTTTTTTAGTTTAAGAATGATTTTAAATAAATGCAGCATAAAAGACTAATACATATAATAAACCACGTGAAATTAATGTTAATATTAAAGCAATGATAATTAACTCAAATGTGACAACAATTTCAATTTAGTAAGATTTTATTTTATGACAAGTCAATATTTTATTAATAATGTTAACTACCTGTGATGATTAAATAAAAATTATATAATCTAAAGATAATCTTAGATAACTTAATTAAAAATTTTAAAGTTTAATAAACTAAATATACAGTATTAAATTAACAACTCGATTAAAACGTAATAACTTGAGCACAACTGATTAAAGTATATATCTCTGACTAAAATGTCGTAGTACTAAATCTTTTCACATTAAATCTACATCAATAATCCATATCTTAATATATATATATATATATATAAATAATAGTACACCAATCAAATCAAGTTTTTTCTTCATTTATAAAATTTCACTTTTATATTATTACAGACTATTTTCCTAAACGGTAGCTCACCTGCAAAAATATGTTGAAATCTCTTTGTTTGGTGAGCTGATGATATATATATATGGAAATATTTTTCTCAACAACAAAAAAATGGTGGCCAAACTCACCAATCCCTTTATTTATTAAGCTATATAAATCAAAACCCAACCCTTATTTTCACCATCACAAATCAACAAAACACAAGCTTAGCTTGCATTCAAAAATCCATCACCAAAAAAGAAAAAAATGGCCTCTTCCAACTCCTTGATCATAGCTTTCACGGCTACGTTGCTATTTTCTACCATGCACGTCGGTCGAGCTGCTCGCCATCTCCTACAAACCACTCCATCGCCGTTGCCTCCGATGCCCTCGCTACCTAAACCGACTGCATTGCCTCCTCTCCCGCCCTTGCCAACGGTACCGATCCCGACGACAGGATCAGGCATTCCCTCCATACCATCCCTCCCACAGCCAACTTTGCCAACTACCCTACCATCTCTCCCTAACTTACCTCCACTCCCGAGCTTCGTCCCTGGTAACATCCCGGTCGGAGCAGCGCTCCCAAACCTCCCGATCCCGACCATCCCTACGACATTCCCATCAATCCCCTTTCTCTCTCCACCGCCCGCCACCATCTCTTCACCTTGAAGGAGTCTAGCTAGCTAGCTAGACCCCTTGTTCTTTTCTCATTTTATTTTCAGAGTGTGTGTGATTGTATTATCTATCGTTTTCATATCCTTTCATGTGTTATTTGTAATATTGGAGTTTTTTTTATTTAGTACTTTATTGTTCTTGCAATTTTGTACTTTTTTTTTAATATATGATATGATATGGGATTCTTATTCTAATTGGAGTTGGTTTGATTTAGAGATTTTAGTGCCAAAATATAGAGTATAATAAACATTTAATAGGATATACAAATAATCATTTTAAAAATAATTAAAAATATGATCAAATATAAAATCCACATTAGCTGGGTAATAACTATACATGATTACTTGTCAACATGGGTTTAAATGAACTATAATGGGCACTTATCTCCGATCAAAATATCATGAGTTTGAATCCTCACACCTCATTTGTTATACTAAAAAAAACTATATATTATTACTTGAGCCAATATCTAAATTTAGTAATTCTTTTTTTTTTCATGGCGCAATGGCAAGAGGCTTGGGTGTAACACCATCCAGGCTTGAGCCCTCCAGTATCCAAAAATCAAAAAAAAAAAAAAAAAAAACTCCGACCTCAAAGAAATAAATAAATATCAATTATCGCTAAACTATCCTCATATAGCGATAAATTACTTTCTAATTAAATACTTAATAAAAATTAAACTCAAGAATTTAACAATAAGGCATGCTTCCTAAAGTATAAAAATTAAATCATTACAAATAAAATTATTAAAGCAACAACATTATAAAAGTCAAAAGTTAGTACTTAACAGATAATAATTTATATATGACAATGTTTGCAACTTTTTTTTTTACCTCTAGTTTGAGGTATATGTCAACTATCGCTAAACTATGGTCTATTTAGCTTTTTAAAAGAAAGATTACAACTTAAATCGAGGGGTTGAACTAAATTTTCCAACCAAATAGGAGCGTAGGAAACCACTCCCCCCACCAAATAGACAACTTTAGCAACTTAATTTCCTAAAATTAAATAATCCCATTACAAATATAGTAGTAAAGTTCAACTTAATTAGTTCTCAACCTAACTTTATACCGACATTAAAATCAAATATGTCATAAAAAATTCATTTGCCACATTATTGGAATTCTCGATCCCTCCAATGCGTATAGGATGTTTGGTAATCTTTAAAAAGTTAGGATCAAATTGATAATCCAGTTGATAAGCATTCTCTCTCAACCAAGAGGAACGGTAATTGGCACATACCTTCCAATCAAGCAGTGAGTTCGAAACCCCTCCCCACATGTGGTACTTAAAAAAAAACTTCCTCTCATCTTAAAAGGTTTAACGCAAATTAAAATAATGTTGTACTAAGTTGATATCCTCGATTAAAATAATAATAATAAAAAATTATTTTGGTCTTTTAGAACAAAAACTAATAAAAATATATTTTAGCGATTAGTTTTCTAAAAGTTCTTCATAGATTATTTATTTTTCAGAATAATTGAAATTATTCTACATTTGTCAAGACATAACGATGAACAAAGTCAATTCTAAAATTATTATTAAAAAAAAAGACTCCATAAAACAATTTTATAAAATCCTATTATGTAGAACAATTTCTTTAATTTCCCCAAGTTTCTAAATTAAAAATCTGATCAAATCCAATTTAATTGTCTTTTGTTTTTGTTTTTGTTTTTGTTTTTTTAAATACTGATTTAATCTTGCGTTTATTTGTCAAGAATGAGAATCATTAATTCGTTATCCTACTCCCTCGCTAAATTTGCAAAGATTCTTGATTTTAGAGAATGAAATTGACATATATATACATACATTTCAAGCCCTTTAATAATTATTTCATTTTTTGTTTTCTATTTTAAAAAATTATATTTATTTTTGTATAATTCCGTTGGTAAGTTTTTCACCTCTCTTATCAAACATATTTGAATTCTAGCCAACTTTCAAAAATAAAAATTACTTATTTTCTTTCAAAATTAGGCCTAATGTTTATAAAAACTATATAACAAAATAAAGTAACACGGGAGTAAAAGTAACGTTTCTAAGCTTAATTTTTAAAAACAAAATAGTTATCAAACAAGACGTTAATAATTTTCAACTACTATCTTTCTAGCTCTACTTTGACGATGGATCTTGCAACTAAATTAAATCAACCATAATACACGTCATTTTTATTTTCTATGTACCCATATTGTTTGGAAAATAACTGAAATTTTTCCTTATTGGTTTGGTCATCTGCTTCTTGGTGTGTTGATAATATGCCATTTGGCTGAGTATGATCAGTCCCAACTCTTTTCATTTGAACCTCTGTTTGGTGATCTAATTTCTACTTCATGATGCCTAATTTTCACTTTTACAACAGGAAAATTGGTGGTCAGATTCACCAACCTAATTGACCATTAACTCCAAATTCTCAAACTATATATAAACCAATATAAGTTCTTCACTTCTCCATCCCAAAACCTCTCAAAAGCTCAATAAATTCCCTCATACATCAAGATATATGGCTTCTTCCAACTACTTGTTCCTAGTCCTCATGGTTGCTATGGCATTTTCAAGCTTCCCTACAGGTCGAGCAGCTCGTCATCTTCTACAAACCGCTCCGCCTTCGATTCCAAATTTGCCAATCGTGCCATCGCTACCACCGTTGCCCACATTGCCGAATCCCACGACCATACCGGGTATTCCCTCCCTCCCAAATCTCCCCCAACCTACATTGCCAACTGCTCAACCTTCCTTGCCTAAGCTTTCACTTCCTCCACTTCCAAGCTTCCCCATGAACATCCCAAGCGGAGCAGCGCTGCCTCCTCTCCCGACAACTTCGGTTCCAAACTTGCCACCCATCCCACCGATCCCGACTACACTTCCATCACTCCCGTTCTTCTCTCCTCCACCTGCAACTCCTTCCCCTTGAGTTGGTATAGAATAGTTGTGTTCTTTCCTATACAATTTGAGTATGGTTGTTTTTATACATTCCAATGGTGTGGATTTTTATGTGTAGCTCTTGGGAGCTTGTTTTAGTTTGTATTGCATTGTGTCATCTGTATTTCTATCATATATTTATAATTTCCCCCTACTTTGGCTTCTTGTTAGAAAAATATGTTGCCCCTCTTGTCTCACGATCATGGTCTATCCCAAATAAAAAGAAAATTAACAAACAATAATAAAAAGTAACAAGGTTATATAGATAAAAGAGAAGAATTTGGTCACACACTCCCAACACTTGAAAAAACAGAGGAAAATAAAAAGTTGCCGTCCATTGTCTTATGTATTCACTTTTTCTGAGTTCAACCCGTAAAGGTGAGGATTCAAACCTCTGACTTTTTTATCATCGATGATATATATCTTGAGATATGCTCAAGTTAGTATATCATTCTCCTTTATTGTAAGTCATGTTTTAGCAGTAGATAAGATAAAATTATTTATGAAAGAAAATTCTAAGTGGGAATATGTGAAATTGGACCTATGTACTAAGGGAGTACTAGAAATTTTTCCGCGTTTATGCTACGCGTGTCGTCAATGACCAAGGGATGTGGAAAGAAGAACCTCATTCTCAAGGTCTATGAAGTAAAATCAAGTTATTGGTTGGCTTGTCAAAACCCAAATGAAGCATCCAATTCCAACCTTGACCTCTTTAATTGGTGCAAAAGTACTTGGAGTTGGAATATCCCTTATGTGAAAAGTATAAATGAAGTACAAAAAGAAAGTCATTTGTATCCAAACATAATATTCCCAAACTCAATTCTAACACAGGCAAATTATTCTTCCATATCCATTCATCACAAGGCTGCGAAGGTATACATGAAAATGGAATCGTAAACAACATTATAAAGGGAAGAGAAAAGGCATACTTTAAGAGCTAGGACCAAAATTCTCGATTTTTTACAGCAATTCTGCGAGTTTCCTCTTTAAAGCTGCTTGCTTCGTAATCAAGAGTCCATTTCTCGAACGTACAGTCGACGAAGTCGTAGTAGCCACCGTGAATGGACAGACTTCCTTTCTTCACCTTTTCTTCAATCCAAGGGTATGTCAGGAGGTTCAGCAACGAATTGTTGAGCGATTCCTGCCAAAGATGGACAAAAAGAAGCTTTGGATACGAACCACGGCACTTGATTGGAATGTACTTAATGAGCAAATTATTTTGACTAGTTCTAGCAATGACATGAGCAAGAAACAGAGGATAAATGCAAAAGGTGCTTAAGTTTAAAGACCGATATGAACAACGTTTTTGGGTGTCTCCATATTCTTTCACCAGTTCTGATAGTTCAAACAGTTTTTAAGGATTTGTATAAAGAAAGACAACCTTCTCACAGTGTCTGCATTGCTGGTCAAAGTTGAGGTTGGAAGCAGCAGCCTTTGTCCTTATTTTTGCATTCTTCCCATTAATGACCCAATTTGTGATAAAACAACTGCATTCAGTTTCAGAAAGTTTGAACTTTTCAAGAACCACATGCAGCATTTTCAAAATAAATGATTGATCTTATCTTGATCAAACCTCGGTTTTTCATCTTGCATACTCATAAGTGCACGAATGCCCCCACAGCAGCTATGGCCAATGACAAAAATGTTTTCAACCTGAAATCGATAAAACCACATTTACAAGATTAAGTATGATCATGACTAGTTCCATTGACGTTATGGTTGAATGATTGTTTGTTGAGGAAAACTTAATTTTCTGAAGTATTAACAAGCTAAGCTTGAGTATATTCGCAAACTTTCACGACATAGTTTAATCAATAAACACGGATTTTGATATCTTTTGAAAGAGAACTCACCTCGAGCGTGTTAACCGAAAACTGCAATGCAGCTTGTGTTTCCGATGGTCCCTTCTGTAAAAATAACAAGAGTAAAGAGTTTAACAACAAACTATCAGAATCTAAAAACTTCATCTTATAGGCTAACAATACTTGGGATCTGTTTGAAGACTATTTTATTTTTTATTTTATGAGATTCAAAAACTAAGTTTGTTTAACAACATTTTCCTCTGTTTTCTTCTTCTAAAAATGTTCTCTTTTTAATTCCAGTCTAAATTAAAAAGGAAAAAAAAATGTTTTCTATTTTTAAAATTTGTCAAAGTTTTCAATTTCACAACAATGTCTTCTACTTAGTCATAAAAAGTTCCTCTCTTTCTTCCCAACTGAATGACCCAATAAACAGCCTCAACAATTGATACAATTCAAACTATTAAACTACATGCCTCAAAAAGTGGAACCAAATTTGCTATATTGCGCACAAGAAACGCTTCTCCAGGCTGGAAACCCAATATGTTTGAGGGACAAACTCTAGAATCTGCACAAGAAATCACCAAGAACTGTCTTCAAAATGTCAGTTGAAATTATCGTCCCTTGAGCTAAGAGAAATCCAATTTAAAGGATCCACATATGTTATGTATCCCAAATGAACCCATTGAATTTGGAAGATGGATGCTCACCTTTGGAGCTTGAGCATCAGAGAGACGTTGAAAATGTTCTAAATTTTTCCTGACAAATGGAATAAAATTATTCTCTTTCAACGTTTAGTATCCATCAAAAGAATAGTAGTGCGCTGCTTACATATATGTATGTCTTTTAAAGCTTAGGAATCGGCGTTTTATATCCTCAAATAAGTCACACCCCTTTTCAGTTTCTATCACGCCATTCACCTTGTTCGTTCCAAGTTCCTGAGTCTGTCCTGCACAGCAGCTGTATAGGTGGAAAAAAATTAAGATGCATCACTTTGGAAAGAAATCAAACACATGATTTAGTTGTTGATAGTAAGAGTAACAAAGGGGGGAGGGAAATGCTTCTCTCTTTATATCAATCTGAAAAGTTGCATCAATGTGGCAGATTAAGTCATTAAATAGTCAGAGTTCTTTATTTGAACCGCCTAAAAAACTCCATTCATTCTTCTTAATGAATTAGGACGTTTCTGATGGAAACTAACAGATTTTCCGACATCCATGGCCTTTATTACACAGCAGATAAAGGTTGAATGAACAGATGAGCAGTAGCTTAGAATTCATGTGTGTTTTCAAATCTAATAGAACCCAATTAACATCAAGAAAATGCAATAGAACGGATTGAACACAACATATAACTTGTAGTTAAGGCATTATCTCATCATTGAAACTTCAATTTCCTTCTGTAATTTTCACCCATAAACTGCCTGACTAGCACCTAGGTTCGAAGTATCAAAGTCAATCTGCAGTTAAATGAGCCACTAACAGAGTTACAACTCCACGACTTAATTGCAAAGATTTCATAAGTTTAGGACGTGATTGCTCAAATTCAAAGTTTAAGGAAGCTCAAATTTACTGGCCTGTTAAATCCACAATTCAACCAAAACTGGCAGAAAACAATCAGTAGCAGCTGGCAGGGGCAAAAATAGCAGAACTAACAACTAATTCATTCAAGACAAAAATGCAAACTAGAAGAATTACAATCCCAAATCAGCAGAGAAACCCAATTAACAGGGCAACTTACTTGACAGTGGTAGATAATTTCAAATGGGTGTGCTCCATTCTTCTTGATTTCTGCTTAAACTCAAAGATCTGCAGCAAAAAACCCACAAAATCAAGCAGCATCAGTAGGGAAAGCGAAGATTGGCGATCAAGAAGAAGCAAAAGAAGCTACATCTGGGATCTTCAAGGAGCTCCTGTGGCGCTGCTGGGAGGAAGTGGGAAGACGAAGGCACTGCTGCGAAACTGAAGAACCTGAAAGGGCAATTTCCATGGCAGAGATCTACCTGTAAATCAAAAGGGGGGATTTCTCAGAGCTGAGAAGATGGGATCTGGAACATTCGCATAAAGGGGGAATTTCAATTCCCCTTTTAAAAGGGGTGGGTGAGCTGGTTGGCAGAACAATGGCCATTTGTTCTTCTCCAAGAAAGACGGAGAACACGAAGCTCGGAGTAATTAAAAAAGGGCAATCGAAATTTGAAAAGGGGGCCATTGATTTTATCAACTTTTTCCACGCTGTGTTGACTGTCAATGATTTCAAGCAAAGTTCTTGTATTATAACCAGTAATGGAAGTTTCAGATTCTGTTAACACTCAAAAAATGGTTGGTTCTTGCCTCTTTGGAACGACAGAAGAGAATCGAGACTACCAAATTGGAAATTGGGATATATCAGAGGGAACGAGAATCGATTATTTTGAGAAATAAAAATAAAAAATTGTGGATGAGGAATACAATTATTCAATGTGTTTGATAATGGTACAATTTAGGGCCCATTTATTGAAGTTATAAAATAATGGGGAAAAATTCAAACTTTTAACCTTAAATTCATAATTTCAACCAATAAATCTTACTTAACTGGCGAAAATTATAATTTGTAATTAGGTGTATGATATTCTTATGATCAACTATTTTATCTTTTTTTTCTTTTCAAATTTTTGTTCTTTCAAAAATTTTTTAGTACAACGATTTAAACTCACGAATTTCTTTTATTTTTTTTGTCATAAATAGTATCTTCAGATCTATGTTCAAGTTGGCATTTATTTTTTCAATTGTATTTCATGTTTTTTTAGATAATTGAATTTTGACATTTTGTTATTTACTTCATTTCATGGTGATGTATTTTTATGATTGGGTTGAAGCCTATTAATGTTGCTTTTCTTATTGTGTTAGTTAGAATTTTATAATTTATTAGTTATTTTATGAGCAAATTTTAATTTTAATTTTGAAGAGATATTAAATGTAATATTTATTTATTTTTAAAGTTTAATATGATGAAACACCAAATATAAGGTAAAAATTTACTTAATTAGTTAAGGATAAGGGAAAAGTTGTATTTTTCCCCAAGATAAATTAAACAATAATAATATAAGTTAAAAGGGAAAGTAAGAACATGACTTTTATCGTCTCTTTTGATTAAATTTTTCCAAATATCTCTAATAATGTGTGAGAAGTATTAGAAATCTTTCTCACACATTATATTACAAAAACACATATATTACCGTTTTTCTTGTTGATTCAAAATTGTATCTATGACTACCGTAAGTTTTTCAATCTGTTTGTCCTAAATATTACTTCTCGTTAACTACGTCTGGTATCATCGAACTAATAGCAACAAGTTCTATTTGAAGAAGCTCGTAACAAAACATCTCAAAATAATACCAAGAGCAGATAATTCAATTAATCGAGATTTAGAAACTGAATGAGACAAGTCTCGCCAAATGAGGATTAAAAATGCAATTAATATTTTTAAATATTTTAAATAATTTTTAATTTATTTATTATTATTATGAACCGAGAAAAATGAAAATGAAAAGAAAAGAAAAAGTTGTCGTGATATAAAATAAATCCTAAATAGTTCGAAATTTTCCTCACTGTCACATTCTAACGTGACGACCCAACTAGAACACAACAAGTCACTAGATGAAGTAGGGCCCAACCAATCACAGATGGCCGTGATACGACTACCTGGCCTGAACATCACCGTCATGTACGGTTTGTAGGGCTCGCTACCTTCACATATCAATTTTTTTTTTTCTTTTTTTCTTTTACAGGACAATATCACATTAATTAAATATCTCTTATCTCTCTCTTTTTCTTTTTGAAAAAAATATCTCTTATCTCAATCAACTTTCTGATTATATATATGTATGGATTTTAGTAAATTTTAAGCATATTCCTACAACGTTTATATTTTATTTTAGCCAAATAAATAATTTGATTATGATTATAACTTTCTTTTCTAATTTTTCACCCCGTGATGTTTCAAAATTTTTAATGTTATTCTTAATTTTTGAATCAAATTTATTTTCAATAACCTTGCTAAAACTTAATAAAAAGAGTTATATGACACTTAAAAAGATATTATTTTATAAGATCTATTGTTTTTTTAAATTTTAAATATCCATTTTATTGGGCTAAATCAAATTTTTTTCTTCTTTTTTTTTCTTAAATGATTAGGTTAGAATTTCGACCACAAAAATAGGTTATAAGTGTCTTAATCACACAATTATGTTCATGTCAGGTAAATTTATGGTGGGTAAAGAAGATATCTTTTTCAATTAATTGACCTATGCCCTCTATGGTTGGTTTATTTATTTATTTTTTCTTTTAATTGAGTGGGTGGATCGGTTGAAATTTTCTAAACAAATTTTATGCGAGGTTGTAGTCCTCTGCCTTTATTTATTATTATTTTTTTTACAGTACAATTTTTAAAATTGAAATATAATATATACATAGTTAGAATGTAAAATGTTTGCTATCCTCCGTCACAAAGTTTAAAATTTTGGTATCTTAAAAGATAAAATTATGTTAAATCACCAATTTTATTCATATAGTTTTGAGTTAATTAGTTTTAATATAACGTGTAAAAATTTTAAACTTCTACAGTAATTTGAGCTTAAGTGAGATTGGAGATATACCTCAATTACCGTTAAGCTAGGCTCACTTTGAAGCTTAAGTTTCATTTGTGGTTCGTATATACACTTTTAAGAGTTCTAAATCTTCATAAATAGATTGGTCTAATCACCCTATGAAGCATCTTTATCGTTACAATGGTTACAATATTGACTACATGGCACATTTTTTAATTTACGTATAGCATGAGCAAAGTGGGTTTTTGTTTTGTTTTCTTTTTTCTTTTTTTTTTAATATTGTATTAGGGTTCTTTGGCAAATAAAGTAAAAATCAGGGAAATGCGTAAGTTTTTTTCAATGGGTTAAAACTGGTTAAACAAATTGTGAGGTTTAATCAAAATAGGGATTAAAATTTTTAAGCCTAATAACTTAAACTAATTAAATCCAAATCATACCCTAATTAAATTGAAATTTCTAAAAATACCTTTAATATCCGTTTTCACATGTCTCTGCTTAGGAAAACGATTGATGAAGAAATTTCGAAGAAAAAAGATAAAACTTCTTTTGGGTATTTCCCAACTTAATTGGTAAGGAATTTTTTCCTTCTATTTTTCTTTTTTGGTAAATTATGTTTAGGATTTGTCTCTCAGTTTTGATAAACCCTCGATTTTAATAGCACTTGTGTTTTTCTCTTTTCATAATGATCTCTTTTTTCTTTTTAATAAGAGCGTTAATTAATTTTAAGTCATTTTTTAGATAATCATCTCTTAAGTATTTATTCTAAAATAGTTTTTAAATTAAACTAATTATATAAGTGTAGATTTGCTTAAGTTGTATTGACTAGGTTATAAATTAGTAATTCTTTAAAAGTACTTATAGAAAAATATTTTAAATTTTAAAAGTACTTATAGAAAAATATTTTTATTAATTTAAAAGTCATTCAAAACACACCCTTGAAGTTCTGGTAGCGAAGATAAATTATGTTGGTTTTTGAAATATATATCTTTAAATGTGAATAATTTTAGAAAAGAGTAAAAAAATGAAAACAATATTTTATTGTTTGCAATAAATTTCCTTTCAATAAAAAAAATATTTTCAAACGGGATTTAGAATTACAAAATAATAGAGAAAAAGTTTATGGCAATCATCATCTACTTAAGATATTAAAATCTTACGAATTTCTTGATAACTAAATATTATAAAGTAATGCATTTTCGTACAATATGTTAAAAAGCGCATGAGCTAATCTAAATCCTCACGCCGATAAAATAATTAATAATAATAATAATGGAAACAAGTTAAAAAAGAAAAAGTTGATTTATTCAACAATTTTCTAAAAATATATCCAAGCACCTAAGCTAAGTCTGGCAAACATACTTCATTTATTAAAGAATATCATTATTGTGTGTATAATGTTGGCGTTCAAAGTATATAACTTAAATAAAATGAATTAAAATGTCCAAACTGTATTAAGGTTTTGTTATTGTTGGAGGGTTTCCTTGCGGAAAAAATAAACCAATCTCAAAAAAGTTACAATTATTTTTTTTTACTTTCAGATATAGGAAGGTTCAAACTTGGACCTTCGATAACACCCAAGCCTCTTACCACTGTGCGAACGGTCGAATGTGAAAAAAAAAAATCAAAATTATTCTTCCTTGATTTGTGAATAGGCACATTTTTTATATTCCAATATGATATAGAAATTTCATTAACACTTTGTCGTCATCTAACTCATTCTAGTGTATTATCAACGAAGGAAAAGAAAACACGTAAATATTTAAAACATGAATCTCGAAGCGACATGGAAAAGGCTCTAAAATAGGAGCGAAAAGAAAATGTAACCCTCTAGTTACTGTAAACATGCACGTTAAGATCTTTTGGCACACAAAAACGAGAATTTAATCGGTATATCATCTTTACTAAACCGAATTTTTTCTTGAACTTAAATCGGACCTATTTGATTATTAGGATTACAAAATGCAACAATAACTTTTTAGCCTTCACAAAATTACTCAAGAACTACAAGTCTTCCACAAAACCCATAAATTAATTGTTCCCACCCCACCCAATGGAAAAAATAATAATAAAAATAAAAGCTTTGGAGGATTAAAAACAGAGTTAGTATTCCAAGAACAAAAGAACCACTCAAATTTAGCTGCAAGATGCGATGGGTACGAGGGTACGAAGTTGTCATAAATTATTGTCAGTGACAAGTCTCTCACTAATATGGCTCATTTGTACCAACACATAATAAAACTATACATTTAAACTTAATATTATTTAGTTCTCGTTTTTTAGTTTTGGTTCATTTTAATTTTTTAGTTCGAAAATGTTCGTTTTAGTCTCGTGCTTCTACTAAGTGACTTTTTCGGTCACTTAATATTATTTTTAATCTCATTTTTATAAAGAGGGACTAAAATAATCAGTTTTAAAAATTAACCCAATAAAATGAAAGAGTTGGAGATAAATTAATAATCGAAAGCCAAAACTTGTGAGTTGTGAGTGTGATGTGGCCCATTATTTCCACATTAGATTCCCTTTTCTTTTTATTTTTCTCTTTTTTTCTCTTTTAGGTACATCACATGTTTGAGAAATTTTGCCCAAACCAAACCCATTGTCCAGAAAAGGAAACACCTTTTTTTTTTCTCTCTCTCTCTTCAACTTCTTCTTTCCCTCTACAAAAATCCCATTTGCAGCTGCCTTGGTTTCTTGGTTTTTTTTTTTTTTTTTTTCTTGTTGGCTGTCGGATTCTTACAGAAAATCGAGAACCAAACAACAACATAGAAAGAACCACACACAAGCGGTAATTAATTTCTCTCTCAAGTTCCTTAAAATTACTCTCAATTTCTTCTTCTTCTTCTTCTTCTTCTTCTTCTTCTTCTTCTTCACCCCTATTACCAATTAGGGTTTGTTCCATGGGTACCCCTATCTTATTTTCCCTTGAAAAATCTAGATCCAGCATAGCCAACAGGGTTATTATAGTCTTTTTGTTTTCTGGTTTATGATTTTAGGGGGAAAAAAAGAAAGAAAAATGACTCGGCAGAAAATAGAGATAAAGAAGATAGACAATATTGCTGCAAGGCAAGTGACGTTTTCAAAGAGAAGAAGAGGGCTATTCAAAAAGGCTCATGAACTTGCAACTCTCTGTGATGCTGATATTGCTCTCATTGTTTTTTCTGCTTCTGGAAAGCTTTTTGACTACTCAACCTCAAGGTTTTTTTCTTCTTTTTTCTCTCTCTAGAAATATTACTCATTTTGAGCTCTACTTTCCATATTTAGATATGTTTTTTTGTTGGGTTTTTTTTATCTTCTGAGAGGAAAAAAAGGGTCTTAAAAAGATTGGATTTTTTTTTAGATTTTTGATGGAAATGGAGCATTTTGTAGATTATTGTTCATGATCTTTAATTGTTTTAATTAAGAGTGTGAGCTTCTGGCTACTTTGGTATTGTAAATATTATGATTATCAAGTGGGAATGTTTAAATTATTGGTAATTTTATAGATGTGAAGAGCTTTAATTTGGTTTATTTTGAAATTATCTGCTAACTATGACATCAAAAGTGATTATTGATCTACACCTCACAACTCCATAAAATATCAAACTTTGTTGTTGCAAGAATCTCTCTTTAATTATGTGATGTTGATTGATGCCTATGCTTGCATTTTATTATATTGATGTCTAATTTCAAATTACCATGTTCAAATTTTGCATCATTATTATCCTGCATTTAAGGATTAAATTTCAATATCCATAGAAATTTTGGGGTCTTGGTTTTTTTTTTTTTTGATTTATTTATTTGATCCATCTACTATTATTATTATTATTTTTTTTGGTAGAAATGTGGATAAAAATATCAATTTTGTAGAAGCCCTTTTTTAGGGCTTTTGAGATCTTGGTAAAACTTTTCTAAAGACTTCTGTAATATTGTGAAATCTTTTCTTTAACTGTTGGATTTTTAGGGGATTGCTTTTCCCTTTTTTATATATATATAATATGTTAATATCATCTATATTACACTTTTAAAAGAAACTATACATTTTATTATTAGTATTTTTTTGTGTTTCATCGATATTTTTATGATATATAGAAAATATCGATTTACATTAATTTTGATGTCTAATTAACCTTCTGATTTACAAAAACCTAGACATGCCAATTGATTTATTATTATTTTTCTTACGATAAAACGTTTATTATATGCCTAGTGATATTATATTATTATTATTATTATTATTATTTCCTTCTCATTTTTGCAGTGTTTTTGTACCTTTTTCTGTGTAAACAATGTATATTATATACATTCACGAACATTATATTATACACAATCACACATACCCCAATAGATTGTATAGCTCACTTGCATCATTATGTTGTTGGTTTTAAAAAAATTTCCAATGCCTCCTTGGATTTTGAACATTTAGCTTATTAATTTTTATCCCCTAATTGTTGTTATATTAATTATTATTCTTCTTTCACTACAAACTGTAATTTTAGATGTGTTTGAATTGACACATATTATAGGATTGGACGAATTGCAATTAATAAAATACATATAAATTGAATTTAGTTAAATGTCATGAAAATAATGAAGAAAGTATATATATGCTACATGTATATCATATAATTATGGAAGTGTGGTTCCATTTATTGATTTTTATGGTAAAACTAACACATATTGACGTAATTGTTGCATATTTACACGTGAAGGTAATGTGTATTAAATATTTGTGAATATTTATATATTGTTTTTTCGGTTGGGGTCGGACCATCGATCTTAGAGATAGCAATAAATGTTTTATCCACTTAACTATGCTGGGACTGGGACGTATAGGATTCTCACCTTTTTTGCCCAAACTTGAGCAATAATCTTGTTTTCAAAATTCTAGTGTTAGAGGCTGCTGTTCTATGGGGTTTATGGGACTAAGCGAGAAATAACAGAATCTTTAGAGGGCTGGAATTGAGAGACGATCGTGGCAGGAGGGGTGGGCTCTTGCTCGGTTTCATGTTTCCCTTCTTTGTATTCACTTCTTAGGTCGTTTAATCTTGCTAGATTGGATCGGAGCCCATTATTTTAATTTAGTTTCTTTTTGTTGGGTTATTTTACGTCGTATGTCCTTTTATATTCTTTCATTCTTCTTAATGATAGCTCGGTTTTCATCCAAAGAATATATATATATATATAGAGGAACTGAGAGACATGTTTTTTTTCTTCTTAATTTGCATGAAGCACGCAGGAGTTACTGAGAAGACAAAACATGGTACCAGAGAATAATAACTTTACCCAACCAGTTGCAGTTGCATCATCTCAGGTGAAGATTCACTTTATTCATTACTTTTTTTCTTTTTCTTTTTCCTTTTTTGTTTTCCCCAAATAACTCTCTCTCTCTTTTGATCATGCGATCGAAATTAGCTTGAAATATTGTTTTAGCCCCTACCTAAATTAAAGTTTTAGAAGTTTTATTTTATGGTCTCTGTTTACAACTCTTTGAATTTTAGGGATCACAACAATTTTTTATTTTATTTTTACTACAACAATCATGGGAAATGAGGGATCGAACCTACGACCTCGAAAGAAAGAGTTAGGTGTCTTAATCGATGAACTAAACTCATGTCCGCGATCACAACAATATTTTAACTGTAAAAATACATAGACTATTTTGAGTTCAAATAGCCAAGTACGAGGATGATTTTGAATTATTTGAACTTGTTCTTGATTTACTATAGCTTCACAGAGTTGATCCTCGGTAAGTTAAATTGATCGTTTGCAATTTCACAAAACTGGTAATTACAAAAAGTGCTTTGATTCAGGAACTTGCTCATTTTCGGCGGAGTTGTTAGTTTGTCCAGTTTATTTCGAGTCGATTCCTGGAGGTCTTGGGGTTTTCTTGGTTCGTAATAGGAGGGTAAGGCGATGATAGAGAGAAGGTGTTGTTTCCCGTTTTCGAGATAGAGGGATCGTGTTAAGGTAGGCTTGTTTTGGTTTTAGTTTTGCTATTTTGTGAGGTATTTGGATCGAGAGGAATAGTAAATATTTTTAGGAGTGAGAGATCTTGGAAGGAAATTGGAGAGCTTGTTTAGATTTAATATCTCTATCGGTGTTGATTTCTAAGGTTTTTTATATTATAATTAGGTGTCGTTCTAGGACGATGTGAT
Source organism: Momordica charantia (assembly GCF_013281855.1). Classification (NCBI taxonomy): domain Eukaryota; kingdom Viridiplantae; phylum Streptophyta; class Magnoliopsida; order Cucurbitales; family Cucurbitaceae; genus Momordica; species Momordica charantia. Next base: position 2,521,485 of record NW_028275158.1, read on the forward strand.
TCTCCCTTTTTTTTTTCTTTTCTTGCAAGGCTATAGCTTAATTAAACTTGATTATCTTTCACATTACCCGTTTTAAGACACTTTCTTGTGGTGAAAAACACACAATTTTGACAAAGCTCGGCCCTTATAATGTTTGTTAAAATCACCCTCTCCACCAAGATATACTTGTAGCTACCAAAGCGAGTATAGCTCAGCGGTAATTGACATGCATAAATATCCAACTAATAGGTTGTGAGTTCAATTTCCCATTCCCACATGTTGCACTCTAAAAAAAGAAGCGAGGACACAGTTGTAGCTCTTTGCTTAATTATTTTAGGGTTTCTTTGCACAGCTTGGAAACAGTGTCCATGCCGAATTGGCTGAGGAATTTGCAACCAAGACCAATGAACTTAGGTAACATTTCTCACCATTATGATCAACTGCTAAAATCATATTATAAAAGTATAGGAATAATTATGAATTGGAGCTTGTTTTATTGCCTAGTTACTTTTGTATAACATATCCCTATATGTTTGTGAACTTGCAAATGACATCTTTTTTCGGTTATCTTTATAGAACTGATACACGAAGTTTATTCTATCTCCTGTCTTCGTATATATATAACGAGATTCAAATCGAAGTCCCTATAACGCATAAGCTTCCAATAAAAAGTTCAAAAACCAAAATAAATATTTCATAATCGAAGTCCATTTGGGTAAAGGTAAATCCTTTTCAAGATTAATGGGATGAAAGAAACAATAAGAGTCGTAGAGATTGATAGGGAAGATTAATTAGAAATAGATCAATTCAATTGTTGACAGGCGTTTTTTAAACTCATTCATATTTAAATGCTCCGATCCCCGAATGTAATTAACTCGGGTTGTAGGTTTAGGGACCAAATTAAACTTTAATACGACACATTTCAACCAAAAGGGCTTTGACATGAATTGGAAATTAAGTTTTGGACAATAATTAATACTCATTTGTGTTAAACTATGAACAAGGCATATGAGGGGAGAGGAGCTTCAAGGATTGGGAATAGAAGAATTAAAGCAGCTGGAGAAATTGCTTGAGATTGGTTTGAGTCGTGTTGTAGAGACCAAGGTTTGTGCAATAAATGCTAAGATATATATATATATATATATATATATATATATTTATTGTAATTTATAAGCATATGATCATTAATTTCTTGTCCTTGAAATGTCTTAGTTTGGAGATTTTGTGTGTGTGTTATTTTGCAGGATGAGAAGTTTCTTAAAGAGATTGGTGCTATCAAGGAGAAGGTCATATATGCTTTTTGTCCCTATATCCTCCTAAATCTTTCTAGTTTCACAAATTTTAGGGAATGATGATAATATAGCTGATTTCACCTGCTTTTAAGTGGTATTACCTGCCCATCTGCATATTTCCAACTCGTGAACTTAGTCGATACAAAGTTATAGGTTCGGTTATAATTCCTGTTCAATTTCTAGGAGGTAAAGTATTTTGCGCTATCGATTGTGTTCTTGAAATAGCTCTTATACCAAAACGGGTCGTGAACCGTAGGAATAAGTTCAAACTCATTTCGGTATAGAAACATTCCTAAAAACAAAACACTAGTCCCTTCCAAAAGAAAAAATACAAGTGGGTAGAAAGAGCAAAATTTAGTCAAATTGAGGGGTTGATTTACATTTTGTTTAAAACCCAAACATTACCTCTAAAGAAATTTCATGTGATCATTCAACTTAGGCAACATATTTTGCAGATTCATGAGATACCCTTTATTTTTAATTTGGTAAAAAACCAAACCCAATTCACACAAGAATATGTAAATATTTGCAGGAAGCTTTGCTTATGAAAGAGAACCAGAGATTAAGGAATCAGGTGAGAGCTTCCTCAATTGTTCCTCTCTTTGTAAATACAATTGAAAAACTAAGGGCAAAAAGGAATTAATGGCTAAAACTTGCTTTAATGGCAGATGGCAAATTTGAATGGAGAGCAAGAACAAGCAGTGATTGGAGGACATAATAATTCCTTGGGATCAAATACCAGCAATAGCAGCTCCTCAGCAAACCCTAATTCTCAACATTATGACAGCTCTGATATTTCTCTTGAATTGGGGTTAGTAATTTTCTTACTCACACTGACTTTTTTATACTTTTTAGTGTTTACAACTTAAAGAAAATTTGTGTTTTTTCATCCAAAAAGGTTTTACTTCCTTTTGTTGTATCCTATTTTTGAGGATGTTCTGTCTCAGATTTTGGTCCAGTATGTGTGTATAGTAGAAGAAAATTTGTTGGGTTCTTTGTGCATTTAAATTAAAGAATGTCTTTAATTTAAACAAATGTGGTAGATTTGAACAGATGTGATTACTGTTGAGCTATACTCGTATTAGAATTTGACACACGAGTTAGATTTCTATAATTTGAGTTAAAAGGATGGATCTTTGTTAAGTTTGTAGGTCAATTTATCGTAGATTTAATTTATTAGTTCGCTAACTTCATGAACAGTGCAAACTCTTGTTCGTGACGAACCTCCCTTTCATATTACTTACTTTTACCGATTATAAACTCACCAACCAAACATGTTACACAAACGCCATGTTACTATAGTTCACTTTTACAATATAGTCTAAATACATATTACACAATCTCACGAGTCATGACTTCATAAATATTTCTTGTAGAACAAAGTAAAAAATACTTCAATTCACCTCTCAAACAACTCATTTAAGCTTTCAAAAGTTAGAAAAGGATCTTCACTATAATATTATGGTTACAAAAAAGAATGACAATATATGTATGTGTCTATAAATGCAGTCTTTGAAGGCACGAAGTATTGGATCTCTTCTTCCTTTCAGCGACTTGGCGATGCTTAATTCAGCCTTCCCTAATGGAGATGTACTAATCAGTGGACTGCCAAAGCACTCCTATTTGCATAGAGAAAAGTGTGAAAAACCAGGCATAATCACTAAGGCAAAGCCCTGCCATGTACTTAATTAGGTACCAATTCATTGAATCAGAGAGTTATATAAGTGTATAATGTATATTGTTTCTGCACATCAATTGATTAAGAGATGAGAGAATACTCCCAATGGGAGTTTTAGTTGTCCTCTAAACAAAGGGCTTTCTTTTCTTTTCTCGTTAACAAATTGTGTATGGATGAAGAATCAAGTACCTTTCACTTGGTAGTCTATTGTATATAACTCAATCATAAGTTTCTCTGGTGGGGGGAATTCTTCTATTCATTTTTTAGCAAGCTTGTTCGTGTATAATGAGGAAGATAAATATACGATATTAGTGAAGACTTGATCAATCGTCTCACACGTTGTTGGATAGTTTCCACATCTTTCAGCTTAAACAGACATGCTCTATTAAGTGAAATGTGATTCTAGAAAAATACGAGAGATCTAATGAAGGGTTGAATTGAGTCGAACCAGCATGATAAGAAAGGTATTGTATCAACAATGCCGTGCTTGTTATTTATGAACACCAATACTTTATAAAAAGTCTACTCACCCTACTTCATCAAGAGAGCACAGCCTCCATTTGGATCATGAAAAAGGAATCACTTGATCATGAGACTCACCCTCGTGGTTGAAAATTTTCCTCATCTTTTAATGAAGTGCGCATGCCATTGAAGTTTGTGATTCTAAAAAGACGTGAGGATCTAGTGGGGAAGTTGGGTTGAGCAAAATGAGCCATTTTAGCTGTGGATGGGCAGAGCACACTTCCCTTCATGGCCCATTCAATCAAGTCACTCTCCACTTTCACCAATAGCCAAAAATCACACCCACTAACCCAAAGAGATGGGAAGCATAATCTTAAGTCTCTCATGGTGTTTGATGAACTCAAAATCTTCGTCTTCCTTTTACCATTATCCTTCCAGGATCACCAGAGATTCTGTGCACGTATGTACGAACAAGAGAGGAACGATACAAAGAGAGTATATACAAGTTTTTAATCTCTAAACATTTAAAAAATTGTGTTTAATGGATCAAACACTCAAAGATCTACTAGAAAGCTACTAGATACAACAATGAAAGTTTAAAGACGGAGTTTAGGACCAATTGACATAACTCTGAAAGTTTAACTCAAGTTAGGAGTTAAACTTGTAATTTAACCCTATATTAATATCCTACCACTCAAAAAGTCACAATCCTAACTGTGAAATCCTTATCCGGATGAGGAGAATAAAGATGAGGAATCCTCAAATAATTTTCCCCTTCATTGCCCATTTGCAAGAAAGGGTTGGAATTTTGTCTTATTTTTGAATGGGGTTGGTGCCCTACAAGATTAGTGGAAGGTGGTTCGTTTCAATTGCTCTCCGGTTGGTAGCTCAAAGACAAAGCCAAGATCCTTTGGACAAAGGCTTGCAGGCAATAATGGAAAGAAAGCAATGCGAGAATTTTCTCAGCTAAGTTCACTTCTATAGATTCTTTTTGTGAACATGTACAGAATACAGATTCATTTTGGAGTGCTACCCACAAATCTTTTTGCACTATTCCCTCTCTCTTCATCAACCTATATTAGAGACCTTTTTTCTTCTCCTCCCTCTTAGGTTGTTTCTTTTTGGCTTTCTCTTAATTGGAATATCTCAGTTTCTTATAAAGTATTTTTAAAAAATCATTATCCACATGATGAAGAGGGAAACCCACTAACAATTCAAATGTGACTTCCAAGAGAAAGTAAAAGAACCTGCTTGCCTGATTGTTGGCTTTTGTAGCATCTTGAAGCACAAAAATTCTTGTAGCATCCTTGATCCTAGCAGCACTGAAGTCAAAACTTCAATTTAGAGAGCGTAAGAGAATCAATTGTTGTCCCAATAAATGATCTCTCTTGTTAACATAGTGAGACAAATTGTCCAGACGCAGAATTTACATGATGAATACAGAGAAAATGGTCAAGTTAGCCACAATTTACATGATTAGAACTCCAGAAGGGAGCAGTTATAGTAGAATAAAAAAGGAAGCAGCGAAAATGCTCGTACAATCTCAGCTATGAGAAACAGGTGATGATCCCCTGTCGCATGGGGATGTCTTAAAATTATTTCAAACACTTTCTGCAATGAGCAACCGCCGTTCAAGTTCTTGTTTTTGTCTTTCTAACTCCTGCAACAAATCCATGGCTTCCTTAAGATCAAATTATATGCATACAAATATTTAAAGAATAAACTAAGCGTTTCTAGGTTTATGATAACCATATATTGAGTGAAGCACAACAATAAGAAAAGACAAAGGACCGTAGTGCGGATTTTAGTTTTCAGTTTCAAAAATTATATTAGTTAACTGTGAACTAATAATTTTTTGTTTTGGGTAATCTACTCCTAAAGAACATTCTCACAAATTTTAAAAGCTAAAAGAATATTTTTTTGGAAATATGTTTTTGAAAATTGGCTAAGCTTTCAAGAATGTTTTTATCAGTAAAATACAAAATCAAAATCAAAATTTAAAAAAAAAATTAAAAAAAAAGCACTAACCAACTTCATTTTCAAAAACAGAAACTACAAACAAGGTGGTTATATCAAATAATGCCTGAAATGTATATGCTGAAATTTATATTTTCAATAACTTAAATTAAATCCTCTTATTCTGGAATGACTGATACCCAATGGCCAATGGTAAACCAAGAAAAAGGGAAAAAGTATACTACACAGCTGAGCTTACTCGATGTGTCTATTCATAACCAACTACTGTTCCCACAATACTCAAGACCGAAATTGGAGTATGAGTCACTAACCGAAACAGCAAAAGTTAATATACTTTCCTAATAATTACATGGCATATATAAGCTTTAGTGTTAAAAAATGGTAACAAGACAATATCATTTTCTCTCCCTATTCCCCAATGAGTTATGGAACTATCCAGTAGAAAAGCCTACCTGAAGATCTTTGACAGTCCTCTCCTTTGCAGTCTCTTTCTCTTCACGAGCACGTTTGAGAAACCCAAGGCATAGTATTCCCTTGAAATTTGTAGGAGAAACCAGAATCAATTGATTGTCAGAATATTTCAAAGAGAATATGTAACAATTACTCCCCGTTCAGTTTAATCATGCAAACAAGCATGTAATCACTAATTTTATACACTGCATATGCGTACTTTCATAGGGATGATAATTTAATGAACCAACCAGCACTTCCCATAACTGTTCTAAGACATACCAAAGATAAAGTAAGGCACAAGTACAAAAAGTATCATGGATGTCAAGATTTTGAGACAAGACTACAAGAATTAAATAAATGAAAACCCATATCATGAACCTCAAAAGACGTACCGGATAAGCAACCCTAGGAAGTATTGTAAACTTTCAGCTGTAAAATTTCTTTCTAGTCCCTAGACTTAGTTGCCAACAGCACATTCACTCTCTCTATGTTTCTTGACGTATTTAATGTTATTGTCCAATCAAGTATTATTTAAAATACAGTTCTCAAGCAAATATGGACAAAGTTTCGTGAAAGACTCAGTTGCACCACTGGCTATGCAATTTTGATTTGGCTTACTTGCTTGTGGCAAGTGCATGAGCAAGTTGTACCAATTGTTGAATTCAAACTAAGAATTGAAACTAAGAGAGACACAATTGTAAAAGTTGTGTTCTCTTGCTACTAGTTCAAACAGAAAAAATATATATATGACATGAGCAGAGGAGCTTGCATATTAAAAACAAAAAAAGGGAAATTATGTGTATGTCTCCATCCAAGCATAAACAGTATATTTTAACAACGGGTTACCAAAACAACACGGATGATGCAACAAGCAAGGAACAGAAAGTGAAACATATGAAACCTCTCTCCCAAGTCTCAAGATTAAAATAAGAAAAGAGGTGTAATCACAAGGCTCACCGATGCAACATAGACTGCACCACAACCGAGGAGCAGATAACTTGCAACGTCTTGAAGAATAATAAGCTCCCTTTGGTCTTCAGAATACGCAGGGAAAGCTCTTGTCATGACTGCAACACTGCACAAAAACAATTGCAACTTACGAAAAATGAATATCTATGAATACGATATGAGAAATCCATGCATTTATTGGATCTCAACTCTCAAGTCAAATCTAGTTGACCAATATGAGACTTTTCGATATGTATAATCATCGTAAGTACATATCTCTACTGCACAGCAAAATTTCCGATTGTAATAACTTCAAACGAGCTACAGACTAACGTCCTTACAACAGACCATCAGACCATTTAATTTAACAAGAAGGCACCAACACCTGATGTTGCATGAAATTTTTTTTTTCAATGTATGCTTCTCCTAGAAATCGATAATTCAGTTACAAAATTGACTGGGTGTATGGAGCTTATTAATAAGAAATATTTTCAGATTGAGACACACGGTACCCATGAACAAAGTCTGAAGAGAAAAAAAAAATGGTAAAGGTAGCAAATGCCTACTAAAACTAAGATCTTACAAGATTTGCAACATGCCCCGGCCAGCCCAATATTCCAATACCTGCAATGCATAGTCCCAACTCATTTAAATGATGCAGCGAGCAAGTTTCGAAGGAAAAATATTTTAAGAAATACTAGAAAGGAATAAGACATCATACACCTCTTTGAGCTTCAAGAAATATGGAGAACTACTTCATGGCAGTTCTAGAGACATCCCAGAAAATTTAGGCAGGGAATTGTTTGCTAAGAATGATTATATGCATCCACTTTATTAATCCTTCAGTAGGAATTTCTATGTCAAAAAGCAATGCTTAATACTACATAGCAGTCTTAGTGACATCCCACAGAATGAAAGAGCTTGGAACATTTACTACCAAGATATAAGCATCAAATAAATAAATCCTTCAGTAGGAATTTGTATGTCAAAAAGAAATGCTTATCTTTTGTTGATGGGAGTAAATGAATGCTAACCAACAAATTTAATATACAATGGGCATCATAAATTTCTCTTTTTTAATACAAAAAGTCCCCTCCTTGAAGAATGTTACTTCAATGACTCTAAATGGACCGAACTAATATAAACTAACGACCCCATTTAGATACCACCCCAGCAACAAACAAACAAACAAACACCAGTTTTCTCATAGAGATGTAAAACTGTATGGAGGGAGGAGGACGGATTTCACTCATTAACTATTGCCTAGCAACGCCTAACCATCGAATTATTAGGAGCTATTTTGAACAATCACATTCCAAGGCAAACTACTAAGACTAGCTTTCGCACTCCGATAATCGGGCCCATTTAGAACAAATCAATACACACAAGACGTAAAACAATCATAAAGTTATGGTACCGGAAGCTGCAAAAAGAAATAGTAGACAACAGAGGCAGCAGAAAAATCGGTTCAGAACTTGAGAATTTAGGGTTCAAGCGCAACAACCTTCCAGAACTTGATAATAAATTCCCATTCCGTCTCAGCAAGAACCACGAAGGATGCAATCAAAACCGCATAACACCGAAATATACCATCGAAAATCTGCCAAAATTCACACAACCACATGACACAGTGATGAATTTAAAAGATTACTTAATAAAGAAGCAAAACAGAGAGAAAGGGGATACGTCGGCTTTGTCCTTGAAAGATCGAACGGCAGAGATAACATTGACAACGATACAGAGAATGGCAGTTAGAGCAGTTAAAACACTGAAAAACCTGCAAGTAACCAGCAGAGGATCAACCCTCCTTCCATGTCGGGTGGTGTGAGAAGACGACGACGACGACGACGACGCTGCCGGCACCGGCGTTATTCCGGCGACTTCTTCCTCTCCATCTTTGGGCATCTTCTCGATTTCTTCACCGCCAAGAAAATTCCCTTTCGTGCGTTCGGCTCCAATCTCTCTCTGTGTTCCGTTCTGTTCCTCCGCTTACCGATTGGGTATGAACCGATGAAGCTTTCACACTCTCTGGTCTATTAAGTTGTTTTCAGTTCTCCAAAGTTTCGCGTCTTTTTCGCCACGTGTCGTTCGATATTTTCCAATATCAAAATGATTTCGTAAATTCTACCCTTAAAATTATATATTTTAACGTTTTCATTTCTGTAGTTTTAAAAAGGGATTATTTTGATCATTATTTGTAAGATCTAAACACAAAATATATATATATTGAGAATGCTTTAATATATAGTCATGGTTGCCTTTCCAAAAATATAGTAGATATAGCGACACATTAAAATTGTGATAGAAAGATGAGATTATCATCATTCTCATATCTTAAAAATCAATTTTAAGTGATTTTATATTTTCTTCTCATCAATTTTTTAAAGAAATAAAAGTGAGTTTTACATTTCTAAATACATCCTAAATTTTATATACTTAAAAAAGATATTATCAAATTTAAAGAAATTATGAGTGTGATTGATTTAACCCGTTGAACTTGGGTGGAAAAATGTTATTTTTAATAATATTAATATTATCATCCATGTGAATCACACAATACTTTTGAAAAATAATATTTTGTTAAATTATAAGCATTGTGTTGTGCTACAAGACAAGAGAAGACAAAATAATAGTCTTAGTTGTGGATAAGAATGGACAAGAAGCTCATGGGTGTAAGGAAGGGATTGGAGATTTGTCGTTTAAATTTGGGATGGGAATGGAAAAGTTTTTTCCTCAATCCCCATTTCCGGTCTGGCCTCACTTTATTTATATATACATCCTAAAGAGATTATATTATTCTCTTTATCCTATACTAAAAATAATCTTATTCTTCTCTATCCATCCAATATATAGATGATGATTGGATTATGTTTTGTCATTGAAAATTAAATAATTTTATAAAAAAATATTTAATTGAAAAATAATTTTGAAAATAAAAAATAAATTTGAAAATTTTCCATATGTTTCCTTGTTTCTACAAAATTTCGTGTAAAATTGCATAGAAATGGAGAATGAAATGGGGACAAAAAGTTTTTTTTTGTTCGAATATAACATATAGAGGTAAGGATCAGACTCAACTTTTTAGCGGGTGGGAGGAAGCTTTCTTATTTTGTCTAAATTAAGATGACGTTTAAAATAGTTCAACCATTAAAATTAACTAATACGTAAAAAAAGAAACTAATGGTGATGTCTACGAGGATTTTCTTATTATCCAGGCTAGCCTTCCAGGGGTCCCTCTTCTCTCCGTTCCCTTTTTCTGCTTTTTATTTTCTCTGAAGTCATGAATTGTTGTTAGTGGAAACGAACGATAGTGGAAGATCTGAAGCCATGAATGTAGATGAGGAAGTTGAGCGACTCAAGGAGGAAATTCAAAGGCTCGGCAAGATCCAAGATGATGGTTCTTACAAGGTACCTACAAATCTTACATTAATTAACAAATCTCTCTTCTTTTCGAATCTTCTGGTCAACTCTTGCCCGATTTCAATCTTTCCCAGATTCAGAAATTTACGAATTAGGCTTCAAAATATGGTGTTTCTGAGTTGGATCTAGAATTAGAAATTGGGTTCTTTTGTCCTCTCGTGTCGATTTTGAAGGAGATCTGCCTGCCTACTACCTGTTTGATGTTTTGCCTGAATGGATTTAGCCAAAAATCTGAACTAAAATAGAAACGATTCAATTGTATTGTCTTACTAGATTCATCTAGAACCGACCTGTTGTGTTATAACATTGCACATTCAATCCCATTTGCAATCCAAAGTCTCTGTTCTTTGGATGTCTCTAATCTGAATCTGATCCTCTCTTCATTGGATAAAGAGATTGAAACCCAATCTTGTGATTTAGATAATATGCTGATCTGTAGTATGATAACTTAGCTAATTGGATAAAATTGGGTCAGAAATCAGAATTAGAGAAGGTGGTCACAGCCACAGGAACCTTACTTTCCTCTGGTAGAGAAAACTGATGGGGATAGTAATCAATGGTCATAATGTAGCTTTTATTTCCTTTCATGAGTGCTCCCGATCCAAACTTCTCTGGAGCCTCTGGTAGCAAAGCCGAGACAGCGAGGAGCAGAGATGGAGCGAACTCCTTTGTGATCATTCATTTCTTGTTCGAATCATATATTTTTAACTACATGAATCTGCTAGCAGTGCTTAGACATCCATAGTACAGGTTCTGACTTGTTTCTCTTTACATGGATGGAACTCATGAACATGACAAGAATCAAATTTGCATCTGTAACTCTTCTCAATCATATGAACTCGATTTTCAATTTGCAGGTGACATTTGGGGTGCTGTTCAATGATGACAGATGTGCTAACATATTCGAGGCGTTGGTCGGGACGCTAAGAGCAGCAAAGAAGAGAAAAATCGTGACTTATGATGGTGAGCTGCTGCTGCAAGGAGTTCATGATAATGTTGAGATCATTCTCAAAGCCGCTCCAGCTGCAGAAGCTGCAACCACTGCAGCTGCGAAAGCTTGAACCATCGATATGTAATATGAAAAAGAGTGTATGCTTCATGAATTTCTATGTTCTATGATCAGTATTGGATATCACGAATTTCATTTGATAACATGTTTCTCAAAGTTGTTCTCAAGTTGACTCACATTCTAAATCTAATACATAAAGAAGATTGTTCTTGATGCAATGAGATTTCTTCCAATCGAAAATCTCATTAAAATGGCAGGTCATGACATACAAAGGTGAAGAACTTATAATAAAATCGAAATCTTTTGAATATTGGGAAAAAGGTAACAACTAGAAAAATGTCAATGCTAAGAATACAACTATAGGCATTGTTTGTCGATTTTTAGATTCTGAAGGCATAGGCATAACAAAGAACAGAGAATTGTTTTATTGGGATGTACTGAATTTTTGTGGTAATGTTGGTTTGGTAGCTATGGTTATCAAATTCAAGATAAATTTGCCAAATAAATACATTGGCCCAACTAGAAAGCAGGCATGGTACACGTGCCATAAGTCACCGTGATTCCTCCATTAGACTAAAGATTATCTTAACCCTATACTTACTTACAAAACGTTTACTTTGACATGTACTTTAAAAAATGATTATTCAATCCCTATTCAAAAAATTTTAACAGAAATTTTCTACCCAATAAAAATCTTAATACAAATTCAAGGTATCGAGATGAAATTTTAATTGAAACAAATGCGATAAAAATAAAAATAAATATAAAAAACGATCCTTTGAAAAACTACAAGAACCAAAACAAACCTTTCGAAAATACATAAACTAAAGTAAACAAAACTTAAAAGTATGATCAACTAAAATAAACCAAAACAAACCAAAGTTAATAATAAGGGTACCAAAAAAAGTATTAACCATCAAGTCAAGACTTTTATCATAAAATTGAAAATCTTCACCTGGATGTGACCATACAGATTATCACTCTGCTAGAATTAAGGTCAGAATATTTGGAATTAAGTGGAAAACAGGCTCAATATACATGACATCAACAGACTACAAACATTCAATCTCAATTCTGAATATATATAACCGATTGATATAGAGAAACGCATTTGGGTGCAGAGAAGGCTATATACTAAACAAGATAGCACCTGCCATTTCAATACGAAAGTCTCCTGTAAAATCTCAAGGACTAGCCATGTATATGTATGTTTAAACCAAAACTGGCTACTTTTTAGCAAACAGACCAATAGGAGAGGAGAGTTCGTTCATCTGCTGACTGCTCACCATTATTTTTCTTTCTCCTTTTTCTTCTTTTCTCGGAGCTCGGTACTTTAACTATAATATTGGGCACAAGAGGGGGGCAAGGAATTTAATTTTTCACTTCGAAGAAAATAATTGGTTGGCTTCAAAAGAATTGCTGGAAGAAGAATAACTAGCACCTTCTCGAGGGATGCCCCATCCGCGTCGGGGACAAAGGAATTCCATTAGCTACACTAGTTGGACATGAAACCCAAAGAATCATTTTGAACTGGCTATGCACATCGAAAATCCGTTAAAAGTCAAGTTTTGGGTAGAGGCTAGGCATGAATGATCGACCATTTCCGTTAGAATCTGGATTACCATATAGTGGTGACTGAAGCTCCCCTGAGTATGATGATTTTCGGTGCTTTGGGTTCTTTGGGGACGGGGAAAATGAATCATTTGAACTGCTGGTAGTATACATAGATGATGTTGGCATTCCGTGCATCCTCGGTAACCCCGTTGGATCAGCACCCATGTTATAACCTCTTTCAACTGAATCTGCTTCCAAAGGTAATTCGTCCAATGTCTACAAAAAGAACACAAGTGAAGGAAGTATTTATTTCAGCTTTCAAAGCTATGCACCCGACACTTTGAGAAGTATATACAAAAGTTAACGTGCGCGGTCAAATATATATGCTTCACCAGTCCACCACCATTTGTAAATGGTTGTGGAGTGCCAGAAAAAAAATACATACCCGAAAAGCTTGCTGTAGAACTCGGAGAGTGTCTCGTGTGCGCTTCCTCTTCATTGCCACCTCATCAGGCTCCTGCAACATCTCTTCAAACAGGTTCTCTCTATTTTCCAACATTGAAATCAAAGCATAGAACGATTAGTGTAGATGAAAACCACAATATTGAATGGTGTGCATCTCACATACCGACAAAAGAATAATTTCAAATCTTCGTTACCTATAAAGTTTTTTTATGAAGACATTATGCAGCTCCCGTTTAGTATGGAGAACCTGGATTCAGATAAATCATAAGCAAGAAGCCATAAAATTTTACAAAATTTTTAGGAGCTTTTCAATATTTTGTAGAAGCCCTTTAAGAGCATCCGAAAAATATGCATACAAGCTTCACTGGAGGTTGATACTTAAGATTATTTCTTAAACTTCATCAATAGTAATTGTAGTTTTCTTTACTCGTAAACATAATAATCAATACATATTATTCTTGCAACAAAAGGAATGATTGCGTGCCCACATATCAATCTAAAGATGGAGTGAAAGATTATTCAAGTAGATAGCAGTAGCACAATACGGATAGCCAGAACATAAAATCAACATGGAGTTATAGTAAGATGCAATCCATGATGGTTTTAATCAGAACCAAGTCTTGGTTGTACAGCCGAACCATACACCATTTAGTAGCACAAAATTTCATGAATTAAAGGGTGGATTATGGAAAATTATAGACTAACGACAAAGTTTTCTGCTAAATAGACTATGTGTCCACTGTCAAAATTATAGATCGTTTCACAAAACGAAGTCATCTAAATCAATAGCTATCATGATCAACCTCCAACAGTAAAAGCTTCATGTAAATTACTTTAGTATAGAATCATAATTGTTGCGGAAGCTCTACATTACCAGGAAATGCATAATTGCTTTAGGAACAGAATCCTCTATATTCTTCCGGACAATGTCATAATATGATCTCAAGAGCAGTTTTATGACTGCAATTTCAATCACCTCCTGGTCTGAATAGCCTTCTGACGGTCTCAGTACAGTTGGAGGCTTTAACAACATCAAACACATTATTTAGATCAAACTATTAAAACACATTGACTGACATCAATTACGAACCAAGACATTACTTCTCTCAGACGGATCATGGAGAAGGCCTGCTCTGTGTTAAGAACAGGTTCAGGATATGGCTTGCTCGCTGAACTCTCTCTGGCAGGTGTACGGTTATCACTCCCACCAAAAATAGATGAAATCCCCCAACTTGAACTACTTACAGGTGCTCCTGAAAAATCGTCAACTGAAAGTTGTAAGCTTGGATTAGGATCAGTTTCATAATGAGGCAAAGGCTTAGTTTGAGAAAGTTAGAAACTAAGGCATACGCCCTTACTTGAACATGATCTGTTCTATAGGTTGTACCACAGTGTCCTTGAGTTCTAAGAAACTAACGCTCAGGTAGGATTCAAACTAAGAAAAACTAAATGCATATGGGAAAAGTTTGCTTGGTGGACCATAATTTCAATGAGGTAAATGTAGGATGTCTGTATTACCACTCTTTATCAATTGAAGAAATAGTAACGATCCTAGGTGCCATAACTTGTGTCAATTTTATTTTATTCAATTAATTTCATTCCACATCTAAATGATTAATCAACCCACAAGCTTAGTATGAAGTTAGTCCGGAATCATATTTAATTTATGCTCAACTGCAAATTAGTTATAGATAATTCAGATCGATCGTTTCATTGTAATGCTTTTCACATCCATAGATTTCAACTAAGCACCATTTTCCTTTTCAACTAATTAACAAAAATTTAGGCATGACTCTTCTAAAACCTTGCAATTTATGCTCATTGGTTGTTCTACAGTGGATGTATTAAATTTCTATGGAACGTCCGAAGCTACTTAACAAGATCTTGCCTACTAAATTCCATGAAGATTAACAGTTCCTAATTCCCTAAACAGTTAAGCTGATTAAAATTATCAGCTTTCGCGCTGGAAAACCTAGCCCTAAGTAGGTCTGGAGTCCTGGAGAGATTTTCATCCCAATCACCTCCCAAAATGCGTGTTTGACTTTGTTTACATTTACACATTCAAAGAGTATAATACATGATGCTTTATGTTCAATCATTAGCACTAAAATTTGGTATCATGCGAAATATAATGGAATAAACACAGGTCACAAACATAATGTAGTGATTATTTCACTTTAGATTTCTCAAAACAATAACATACCAGAGAG
The DNA here is from genome assembly GCF_013281855.1 of Momordica charantia. Taxonomy (NCBI): domain Eukaryota; kingdom Viridiplantae; phylum Streptophyta; class Magnoliopsida; order Cucurbitales; family Cucurbitaceae; genus Momordica; species Momordica charantia. The sequence continues at coordinate 2,536,932 of NW_028275158.1, forward strand.
TGCAGCTTTTTCACCATCAGCTGAGGGTCGAGCACCCTGTTAATGATCCAGAAAGTAAAAACTAAGTTACAAAAACATCAATATGACAAGTGCAGCAATTTTAAATTTTAGACATCATTCTATTGAAGTCATAACATACAACCATGAAAGAAGGGTTAAAAACTTAAGAATCAGTCTATGTTATCTGGGTGAATTATTCTCAATTCATGTGCCTGAAAATAAGCAAAGGAAGTAGAAACGTTCTTCACCTTATCAGTCACAAAACCATTTGAATGCCTGGCAAGTATAGCTCGAGATTTTGAAGTTTTCTCTGATGGTGGTGCTTTATCAGGTTCAACTACACCATCCTAATCAACAACAATAATGAATAAACATAAAGACAGACCACTGAACACTGAAGTAAGTGATTAAGAAACATGTTATTCTAATAGTGACAGTTTGTGTAGATTATTATTAAGGAATAAATATATAAAAACCTTCTGCCTCGAAACAGTCAAAGGAACCCTAGAAGACTTGACCTGCTGCAGGGCATTCTCCACAGCCTTACTTCCTCCAATAAAATTTGGGTGCGAGGTGTTTATGTAGTCCATCTGCACATTCATGACAATTTTCATTCCTTTATAAAACTACTTTTATTGAAAGTCCATCCTGAACAAACTTGACTAAAATCAGAAATAAAATATGCATTCCTTAATTGAAATTAAGGTATTCCCTCTGATATTGCATGTGGTTCAGTCACTTGATATATTGAGGCAAGAGCAGAAAACGCATACTTTCACAAGGAAATCATTATTTTCATTTTTGGAAGATAACATCGACCAACCAAACAAATTTGACCAAGATAAAAAATAATAATAATAAAATATGCGTTCTAGAAATAAAATCCATACATCCCCTCCAAATTGTTTGTGGTTGGGTCTCTAGTTTAGAAGCCAAGGTAAGAGTAGCAATGACAAATGCTCTTGCACAAAAAAACGTTTATTTTCCTTTCCAGAAGACCATGTTTACTCTTCTTAAGATTCTACATGAAGGCTCACTACATGACATCTACTGTTAGTATTCTTTGGACAATGTTTTCAGAGTAACTATTTCAACACACTTGAGAAAAAAGGGGATGATAATGAAAGTGTACGTAATTTTATATCCTACCTCCATTTCAATAATATGTCCTATCATTGTTTCTGAGGGTTCAAGACCTTCTCGCAAAAAGTTCCCAATAACTTCATCCATACGTTTTCTCAGTACAGGAAACCTTTGCAATTCATTGGCCAAACATCGATGGCTGATCTGAAAATAGAAATTATATTGAAAATCTATAAACTGATGATGGACAGCGAAAACACAGAGCGCATGCAATTATCCCTACCCCTACCTTTACCAACTCATCATATATAAACCTGGCACACTGAAGACTGGGGTCTAGTAAGCGAACAATTTGCCTACGAACAAGAACTTCAAAGGGCACCTGCATATGTGAAAGGCCTCGATGTTAACCTCCATTCCCCACCCAAACCATAAAAAAGGAAAAGGAACTCTTAATTGTTACAAAATATACTTTCTTGAATTAGAAGTGACAAAGTTACTGGTCTATGACTTTATGAGAGAGAGACACAAAAAGAAGTAAACAGAATAAGACATACTTCCGGTACAAATAATGCAGATTTAGGGCCGGTTGCATTTTGAATCGCAGTACGAATGTCATCGTCAGTCAAATCCTCACATGGATCCACTTCCTGCACAAGACGTTATTACTTAAATCCTACAGTTCCATCACCATGACATGCAAACATAAAGCATTTGGAAAGTGTTGAAAGGAACTATACTAAAATATTACTCAAACATCGAAATCACCTTACTCACCACTTACGTTAGTAAATATACAATCACAATTACAATTTGACATGATATATAAGCCTACAATGACAAAATGTTGAAAATAGCCTTTCTATGTTAACTAAGATTCAGTTGTTAAGTTTCTGTCATTTTCAACTTAGTCCTTTGTCTATTAATTAAAATTCCAAACTACCAATGGTTTTTTCAATCATGCCTTATTTAGCTAGATTGAATAGAAAAAGGTGTTACTAATCCCTTGGGTATGATTCAAATCTTACGCAACTGTATTAACAGTGATTGTTAAGCAAAAATAAAAATGCACATGGTCCCCACGGAGAATGACAAAAACCTAATATTAATAAAATACTGTATGTAATCTAATTAAAACTAAAGTCTATAAATAACAAAAATACAGACCTCTAAACTCTTCACAAAGATTGATTGGAAAATGTAGTGAATGCGAGCTCCACCTGAGAGCTCGTGCGTTGACATTTCTTCATTCTTTCCCTCAACCATGGAACAAAATACTGTAGCCAACCAAAAAAGAGAAAATTACAATCATTTGTACGTTGTATGTCTCAAACCATACTTGAGGAACATACAACTTATGAGTTGTGATTATTAAAATGTATGCACAAAAGAAAAGTAATTATTACCATCACAATATTTTGAAAGAATATTGAGAAGAAGAGCGCCCTGACCAGCCTATCCATGATCAATAGTTGAATATAAGAAGCCATCACATCCAAGAAAAGTTCATAATTAACAATGTCAACATATATCTTGAGAACAGATAAATAGATGCCACTAGCTTTCTACAGCATTTTACATAAGCAACAACATTGCGTGATTGCATGCTATCCATTCCATGTCATAGAAATTTTGATGAGAATGAATGAGCAAGCTACCAAACAACTGAACCATGTGATATAAATTAATTGACCTAAACCAGTAGGAATATGAAGGCAAAAGAAAATTGAGAACCTTCGATTCTGTTATTTCTCCATAACTAGCATGCTCTTTTGCAACAGAAACCAAGGCAGCACTTATACGTGACTTCAGCCCAGGAAGTACAGTTTTAATATGTTGTACTAGAACCTGCAAATAAAATTAGGGCCAGATAAATTTATTAGAGTTTAAAACCATTGACTTCCTTGTGATCCAAAAGTTATATAAGATTGCAGACTCGCACACAAAAAATAGGAACAAAAGAAAACGACAATTCTCTGTGAAAACTAAAAATAATGAGAGAAAACAAAAATGGAAATTGTATAGTATGAGAAATGATAAGCACAACCAATCATCTTGGGACTGATGCTTAGCATACCTGGTTCAATTTTTTAGCCAATTGAGGAACGCCACAGCGATCCGCTAGACCATTGTATACCTGTACAGTTCAATAATAAGTAAAGAACACATGGATATGTTCCTAGAAACTTATATTGAGCTCTGTTATAATTAGATCATACAGGATGGGTGCGAAAAAATTTCTCCTCATCCACAAGGGCATCTTTAATGCTCCGGTTCAGTAAAATATCCTGTTCAATGACGCAATTAGAAAAGTCCAATCAGTATATATATCCAATGACTACAAATTTCTAGGTCCATTAATAAACAATATTTGATCATAGAGTTAAAATTTTTTCATAGCAGCCAAATTGGAAATACTACCCTATCACCAAACTAAAATCATATTTAACTTTATGCAAACAGTAACCATCCTGACACAAAATTTCAACAAATAACTCAATTACTATGTAGAATCTATGGATGCCAAATTACCTTAAGGTAGTATTCATTTTACTCTACAATTAGTAACATTGCTGAAAACCTACAGGAAGATACAAAAGCTCTCGAGTGGGACAAAGAGAGCTGGAAGAATAAAATATCACATCTTCCCAACAATCAAATTGAAATTAAGACTTCTTTTATGCAAGACTGGACCTTGAATAGGAGTTAACTAACATACATCAGTAAATTAAGTAACCACTTCTCCCCTATTAACTTTATGCTCACCTCCTGACTGCGATTGACAACCCCTACATAACCAAGTCGCAGGGGGATCACTTTCCCTTGTAAAAGATTCCGTGCATCTGTACCTCTGTCCATTATATCCAACTGTAGTTTCAATTTGTCAAATAGAGCAAATAAAATCAGAATGTGCATTGCATGTTGAAATGATTAAAAAAGATCATAGCAGATTGTATATCACCTTAGTAATCACACCGATGGTTCGTATACCTGTCAGCAGAAAAAAAAAAACGTAAGGCACAGGCAGAAATACCAAGAGATGTTACGATAAGTCAAGTCATTAAAGTTATCATATAGTAGAACTTCACCATCAGGATCAGCATTTCCTGCGATCTGAAGAGCATCTGAATTAGCTAAATCAGAATTTGCTGGTGTAACAGCAAGAATTAAACAGCTTGGAACTTTGATGTAAGACATGATCATTGTCCTAATTCGTGCTTCAATGTCAGACGGCTGGTCTCCAACTGGAACTTTTGTAATGCCAGGCAAATCAACAAGTGTGATGTCAAGAACATTTGGGGAGAAAATCTTTAACCGGATCTGCTTGTCCGAGACACCTTTGTTTCCACCCGCTTCTCTCTCAGTCTCAGACTATACAACAATACCAAAAACGTATTAATCATGGCAAAAATCATTTTACATCGTCGCTCTTGAAAATGAAAAAGGAACGAAAAACCATCCCTACTTGATTAAAGAAATGAAGCTAATCGAACTACATGCACGTCCCGATCAAAAATGACATTGAAAACGATAAATAATCAATCGTAGTGGCTATCACTAATTGAACTACATGATGCTAATCGAACTACATGATTAAAGAAATGGAGCTAATCAAACTGCGATGCTCGTCCCGATCAAAATGACATTGAAAAAGATAAATAATCAACCGTAGTTGCTATCACTAATTGAACAAGTAGACGATAAAAAGAAACCCGATACTTGAGAGTAAATCCAAGTGAATGCCATCAGTCAGGAATCTTATCTAATTCGTCCTCGATTCTGATGAGAGGATAAGCAGAAGCAAATTAAATCTACACCGACCTCCACACTTCTACAGTTTCTTCCAGATCAAAACACAAATCAAATTAGCAGAAAAAAGCGCTAAAACCTCACCTGAATTTCCTTCCGAATCTCAGAAAAGTCGTAGAACCTCTTCCCCGGCAAGTGGAGGAACTCACCGTATTCCTCGGCAGTCTTAGTCTGCAGTAGCTGAAGCACAAGTGGCCTCCTCGTGCATATTTCAGAACCCCTGGGCAAGAAGTCGCGGCCGACGAGAGCCTCGAGAACACTCGACTTGCCGCTGCTCTGACTGCCAACAACAGCGACCTGCGGGAGCTCGATGGTGGATTGGCTTCCGAGCTGAGCGAAGATGTCCTGTAGCTTGTTAACTATGGGAATCACGGAGCTGCCAAGGGGAGCAGCAGCAGAAGAAACCGACGACGTAGATGGAGGAACTGGCTCGTCCGCCATATATGATGAAGGAATGGAAGAAGAAACAACAACCGCAGCCGATCGGAGAGGGGAGGACTGAGGGTTTTGAATTTTGCTGGGAGAGAAGGAACGAAGGGTTTGAATGCTTCTGATTTACAACTGTGATTGGTGTGAGAAACTCCTTTTAATATACTTTTAATAAATATTATTTTAAATAAAATATGTATGTATTTATAAAAAACAAAAAATACGTTTTCTTAAAAGTGATCTAATCTAAATTTGGTTTCGATCAGGTTAGGAGTAATTTTGGAACCAACCCAAATTTACCTTAAACATCAACCCCTCAATCAAAAACTTCTCTTTGTTTTTTGGTGCATATCTTCTTTGTTCGAGAGCTTGATGAAGACGTGTCTTGAATCTAACAGAGTGATCGAAAGATCCCCCTTGGTACGCCAGTCCTTTCGAGCGAACTCCCGACGTCCTCATCTTTAGAAAGGGTTTTGCTGGAACTCCATCCTTTTGAAGATTTTACTTTGAGAAGATAGCTTTCCTTAGAAACTCCCACAATTCACTACAATCTATTCCCACCCTTTTACTCCCCCCTGCCTAGGCTAGTCATATATGGAACAGTCCGATTTGAATTGGATGGTCAACCCAACCCAATATTTTTGGAGTTGAATCGGATTGGGTAGTAGGATTGTGTTTTTTTATTTTTAATTATCCCGATGGCGACGGGGAGGTAGGATTAAAATTAAATAGACGGTTGAAATTAAGATGCAAAATAGAATAATATAATATGAAAAACTTAAATGAAGGGTTATCCTAGGATTAAAACTAAATAGGTCGTTCACATTGAAGGTAAATATATATATAAGGTCAGGTTGACCCAATTTTTTAAAGGTTCAACCCAACTCGACCGGGTTGGGAAATCACAACCCAACCAAACCCAACTTGAGGCTTCATCTAACCCAACCCAACCCTTACGGTTTTGATTGGATTCATCAAGTTCGTAGGTTGTTGAGTTTTTTTAACACCCCTAATTGTTGGGAGCCAAGCTCGCCAAAAAATCACCATTTTCCATCAATGCAAATTAAAAAATTAATTTTATGAAAATTTAAAATTACTTTTATTTAATTTTTAAGGTATCGTTGATGGGTGATTTTAGAAAATAAATTTTTTTTAAAATCACTAATTTTATCGTCATTATGAAACAACCACTAAAAGTTGCTCAATAGATGTGTGTTATATGTGTTATACACTAGTACAAATTGAATATAGATTCGATACTTGTTAGACACTCATAGAACACTTGTTAAGCATAAGAAATAGACATAAATAGTAATACCGGACAAAATAAGAAATTTTGATAGTAGAATATATCAAACCCATTTTTTTAAACATAGAAATGCACAAGCTTATTGATCTTGAATTTTCTTCATGTACAAAAATGATATATAATTAACAAAATTGTAATATTTTGATAAATGTGTCCTAGATTTTTAGAAAATGACGTATGACCTCTTAGTTGTCAAGTAAATGGTGAAAAGAACCATTGACGAAACCATAACCTCGTGTCCTCAATTTAAAGTGCAAATTTTACAATTTTCCTAATGTCTTTGAATCTTAAAATATATTATTTTCTTTGTTGTACCATGATCAAAACAGACAATAGGGCTAAACGTGGTCACAGAGTATGTTATGGGACTGATACATCCCGAAAAACCAATTGCCAACGTATGTTTCAAAACCTTTGGCTATGTAAGCATGGGTCAAGCTATCTCCTTCCTCAATGACTTCAAGCTTGGGCATTATATGAAGATTCCTCCGAGATCAATGTTCTTAGTTCAGGTCTGGTTGCATTTCTTTAGTTAGATCATTCGAATATTCTGTTTTATTTATTATGCTTTTGAATATATATACACACATATTGATTATCAAATTATTAGAAATATCCATTCTATTTATTTTCGTTAAATATTCAAATATTTTTGTTGCCTAAATAAGAGGAACATCATAGGTTTATTGGTATGAAACATTTTGAGTGAAACAAAAAGTAAAGCCATGAAAGTTTACGTTTAAAGTGGATTGATATTGCGAAGACGTGGAGAGAACACCAAATAGCTTTTGTAGTCACTTGACTTAAACTACCATTTTTTTTTTCATTATTTGAGACAAAACAACTCCTTGTTTGCTTTTATTCGACTTATTCGACTTCTGGCTTATATTTGCTGGATTATGAATTGTATAATATAGATCATAGGTACAATACTTGCCGGAACCATCAACCTTTGTGTGGCGTGGTGGCTTTTAAATTCCATAAAAAATATATGTCAAGTGGATCTCCTTCCTCCAAATAGCCCGTGGACATGTCCGGAAGACCGCGTCTTCTTCAGCATATCAATCATATGGGGATTGATTGGGCCAAAGCGGATTTTCGGATCGCAAGGATTCTATGGCACTTTGAACTGGTTCTTCCTTGTTGGTGCAGTTGGGCCAGTTTTAGTATGGCTACTTCACAGAGCCTTCCCAAAACAATCCTGGATTCCTCTCATCAATCTCCCCGTCTTGCTCGGGGCGACCGCAAATATGGCCCTGAACTACAATTCCTGGATTCTGATAGGAACCGTGTTCAACTTCTTCGTCTTCCGCTATCGGAAGCAGTGGTGGCAGAGATACAACTACATTCTTTCAGCAGCATTGGATGGGGGATTGGCTTTCATGGCTGTGTTGCTGTACTTATCATTTGGCATGAAGGGAAAGAGTGTGGACTGGTGGGGCACTGCAGGTGAGCACTGTGACTTGGCTTCTTGTCCTACAGCCAAGGGTGTGGTGGTTTATGGCTGCCCACTCTTCTGAACTTGCTCTGTGAAGTTACATACAACACTCCAAGATGGCCGATGATATCTTTGGTGGGAATCATCATGATGTGGTCTAATAGTAAATAAGGACCTATGTAAATAGTAAAAAGATTTAATATCTTACGAGTTATGTTGATGATCAAATGTGGTAGGAACATGCTGTTTTTTGTCATAATAGTAATAAGTTAGGAATATATGTGGTTATATCATATTAATGTTAAATTACATATTTGGTTATGCCTAGATATTAATTTTATATCTAACCTTTAATTATGCTTATTTTCAGTCATTTTCATTGACATCGTGGGAGAAACATGGATTGGCCCTCGTTTCTATGAAATTTGGATAATATGTCTTGAAAATCAGTCGGACAAATTTGGAAAATTGAGTGAGTAATTTATTACTCAATTAATCCCATGACGTGTCAAAAAAAAACTCAATTAATCTCCTAAATCTAATTCACACACATATTTACCAATTAATTCTTAATATGTCCAACTAACTACTGTATTATATCACTTCATATATATTTTAAGAAATGAATATTGAACGTATATATTGCTAAATATGACTAAAGTGAGCAGGATTTAGCGATCTAATCGATAGGTTTTGAGTTCGATCCCCACCACAATATGGTTTTTTTTTTTTTTTTGGAATTTGCTAAACATGTTAATAATAGTAATTAATAGACACAATGTTAGAAGTTACGTTGGCCAAATATGTAATTTAATCACATTTGAAAACATAAGAAATATAATAATAATAATAAAAGTCCCACAAGTAATATAAAAAATAATAAAATAATATACATTTTATTAACACTTGTCAACTTGGTTCCCTTTTGTCCAATTTGTCCGGGGCACGGTGTCCTAAGTTTCTATTTGTGGGCCCCAAAAATCAGTTCCCTCTCACTTCCGTACACCCACAACCACTCCAAATCGCCCACTTAGGGTTAAAGTCGTCATTTCACTTTCCAACTCCACGCTTCGAAATTCGCCAGCTGTACGAAACCAATTGCTTGTCATGGTTTTGGCTGCAGAGAATCAGAACCCATACATTCTTTTATTTCATTTCCCCGGACATGGCCGAGATATTTTCTTCTCTCTCCTCGTCGCGGCGAGCTTCGATTTTTGATCCGTCCTTCCCTCTCTCAATCCGCGGCAAAAAGCGAGATGAATGAAGGCCATGGAAAATCACTTCCCTGTATACGATTCTCTCTCTCACGTCGGAATTCTTCATCGCTTTCTAGGTTTTTGAGCTGTTGCTATGCTTCTTGTTCGGAATCTTCCGTACCGGTTTTTTTTCCTTCTCACTCGGAGGCATATTCGCTTTCTTCATGCGAGCTATGCGTTTCCAGGTAATGCCGTCTCCTTAGTTCTCTCCTCATCTACGCTGAACATTGATTGATACGGTGTTTACGTTTTCTTCCTGCCTTTTCTAGTAGACGATCTTTGATTTTCGATCGTTGTGTGTTGTTTTTTCGATGGAAGTTTGGTTTCTTGTATCCGATGGATGCATGGCCGGGGTAATGGCGCCGGTTGTTTCTCAGATGAAATATTTGAGACTTTGTTTTGTTGTTTGTTTTAGAATTTTGACGCGCGGTGTGTAATGCGCTAGCCGAAATGTGTAATAATTCAATTTCTTGATGAGTTGTTTGATTATTTTAAAGAATGCAGCATTAGAGACATTGCATCCATACAATTTTTAACATGTCTATTGTTGTCTAATAAATTAATTGATAAATCAATGTCTGCAATACTTGTTCATTATCTTATTAAACTTCGACGTCATGATAGGTGAAACTCGGGCTGTTGATGGATGGCCACCAGAAAAAATGGGTGTGGAATTACAAAGGTACTCTTCCAATATTCATTTATTTTAATCTTTTAACTCATTTGAGGTCTGCGTGTTTTCTGGTGAATTTGGAACTGGATGCAAGCATGTAACGCAAGGAATTGCCGTGTAGGGGAGGAGATTTCGAGTAGCTTATTGGGAATGTAGCTGTTTTTACTTTTTAACCTTTGATATTTTGAAGAAATTTGTTTCTGTGAAACTTGTTATAAATAATAGAGCTTGGGAACCAGAGGATAAAGTTTAGAGTTTAATAATGTCGAAGTAGACCTTCTGTTCTGGAAATAAATCTCCATTTTAATAATGTGAAATTTTTTTCTCGATCTTGTATGATTTAATATCTTGTTTAGTTTTTGTAGTCAGGGCATACCATTGCCTATCCTTTTTATTGTTAACTGATCATTGTTGGACCTGCAGGAGCCTCATATGCTAAACAAGAATAAATTTTTCCTTTTTTAAATTTTAAATTTTAAATTTATATATATCTATATATATTCTTGCTTAGATTATTGTCTACTTGTATCTTAGATGCACCGTGCTAAGTGTTATGTCTATCTAATAAGGACTTTTTATGTCAGATATGGACGTTTTACTAATATCAGGATTCTTGTTATTTTTGGTCAATATTAATCTTTGTATTTATATAATGAATGGTTAATAAAATATGCATATCATGTTTTATTGCGTTCAATGTTTCTTAATTTTACTTTCAGATCCCAAAAATGAATAAAAGTAAGAACAATCAATGTTGACGTATAAGAATTAAATATTATCAAAGTAAATAGAAGTGAATATAGTTCTATTTTACCCCAATTATTGTACTACATTAACTTGTAATTCAACAAAACCCTGATTTACACCAATTCTTTTCCCATTTACTAACCGGAAGTTGCTGTCATGTGCATGGCATTCTGTTGCTGTCAAGTACTATCTTCATGTTAACGAGTGAATTACAAATCATAAGGTCAATGGCACACTTAGAAAGCTCTGGAAATATAATGCTTCTTGGTACATGACTTTTTCTAGCTTCTCGAGGTTCTCTATTAGAAATGGTTCCACGATTCCTTTCTAGGAGGATTTCTGGGTGGGGGAAAGCCCCGTTTGCCTTCTGTTTTCTTGCCTTTAACATTTATCCTCTTTAGAATTTGCTTATGTGGATTCTATCCTCTTTTTTTTGAACTACTCATGTAAAATTTTGGTTTTGGCGTCCTTTTTTCTGATTATGAGTCTTTGGACATTTCTTTGTTGTTATCTATGCTGGTCTCTATCCTCTTTTGGGGACCAGATCTAGACCTCTTTCGGGGGCCAGATCTTCAATTCTGGGCCCCTAATTCGCTTGGGGAGTTCTCTCGTAGCTTCTTTTCCTCTCTTTTGTGGTGTTCTCACCTCATTCTTTGTTCTCATCCCTAAGGAAGGTGAGAATCCCATGTAGATTAGTCTTTTTGTTTGGTGGGTTGCTCATGGGATGCTAACACCATTGACCTTATGCCTAGATTGTCAAGTTTCTTCTGGGACCTTAGTGGTTGCAAGAGTGCATAGGAGGATTTGAAGCATATTTTGTGGAGATGTTAGTTTGTCGATGTAATTTGGGTAAGTTTTTCTTTGGAGGCATATGGAGTGTAGACGGCTTTGGCTGAGAGCAAGTTTTCTTGGTTTATGTTGGAGGATGTTTGTTTCATCCCTTTTGGGATTGGAGCGGCTGTTTGGCTTTTTTTTTTTTTTTAAGTTTTCTGGTTAGTCTTCTGAAACATTTGATGGGAGAGAAATGGGAGTCTTTAGAATTTTGGAGAGCTCTTGAGGGGGGTGTTTGGGCCTTGGCTACGCTCAAATTTCTTTATCTCTTGATTTGCAACTTCAAATTTTGATAAGGTTTGACAAGTCCTATTACTTTATCTCTTGATAATTTATTGATTTTTGTCATTAATTATTATTATTATTATTATTATTTATTACTATTTTTGTGATAAGAAACCAAACTAAGATAAATGAAAAGATATATAAAGGCATAAAAATAATAGCCCGACTAGAGAACACCTCCCAGAGAATGGGGTTCCAATCCAAAAGTACTAACACCTAATTGATAATTACAAAAACTCTTAAAACTGACCCTAAAGGGACGTATTAAACATAACCGAATCAATCATTAAATGATTTTATTTTAGTTTCGTAGGGTTGATTCTGCCCATCTTGATTTATTTTTAAAATTTGCGAGTTTGTGATATCTCTCTAGCAAGTTTATACCACTTGGAATGACTATTGATGTTCTCTTTGTTCTTGCACTTGTATAGGAACATGAAATGCCCGAAAAGATCCAGTGATAGCTTTCAAGTTTACAAAACTTTTCACCCAATAAGACCTCAAGCTTTAGGCTGGAGATCTCTCCAAACGGTTAGCCACAAGGGGTTGAGTATGTTAACGAACAAGAGCTTAAAGTTTATACTGAACCAATTAATAAAGCATGTGTTAGTTTTAGGTGTGGAAAAGACGTAAATCTTTTTGCAAGCTAAAGTTGGTGATACTAAACTTAAACTTAGATTTTTACTGCCTTTGATAAGTAATAGTTATTTTCTTGCTTTTATGCCTCATGTTTTATTTTAAACATGATTTTAAGTTAAGAATGATTCTAATTTACTTATATGGCTAAATGATTCGTAAGTGATATTTTCTTCTGAAAGTGAATTCATGGTCTCCGTGCATGTTGTCAAATGTCAATCAGGTAAATTAGTACAGTATAGCTTTTTCATGCTTACAATCTTGAACTTTTTTGTGATGCAAGGAGAAATGTATATGTATTCACTACTCTGCTGTTTTCTTTGGTGGTTTAATTGTCTATGTTATTCTTTTACATTTTTCTTGTTTACTTGTGAGTTATAATTGCTTATCACTCATTGGTTATCCTACTACATTTAGTTGTCAAGGTAAAACAAAACAGTTTACAGCTTTACAATCGGGACAGTATGCGATGCATTCTTGCTTTTGGTCTGTAACTTCTGACTGCTGCTTTTATACTGATTAATTTGAAATTTATTTCTCGTCAAGTATTAGAATGAAATTATATAATAATAGGTGTATGTATGTCTTGTTTTATCGTTGTTTTGTTTTTTGAGATCAGAAACATAATGTTTCAAGTAAAAGTTATAACTAATTTCAGGGATGGTTAGGTAGAATATAACTGTACACCTATGGAGGGATGATCTTATATTTATGTTCATGATTTCAACTTCCAGCTAGAGATAATATAAGCTACATGTGTTGTATGGCTCCATAATACATGAATTTCTAGTTCTGCTACATATCACTAGAGATATCATCTTATTTTTGTTTGCTGATTTAGATACGTGTGGATGTTATTACATTGACTAATGAACTAAAGTTACATATGTTTTAGTCATTTCACGTTTTATGTTATTATTTTACAATCATCTCACACAAGGTTTAGGATAGTGAACACATTCATTGTTGAACTAAAGTTACATATGTTCTAGTCATTTCATGTTTTATGTTATTATTTTACAATCATCCCAATACGAGGTTTAGGATAGTGAACGATAGGTAATGACATTTGTTATTGTCTTGTTTATCCAGAAGGTTAAAATATATATGGTTTAAGTTTTCTTCTAGTGTATTTTATAATATTTATTTTGTTATGCTCTGATGTATATCGCAGGGGAAGAGATAAGATAGAATGGACATTCCTTTCCATTAGGGGCTATTTGGTTTGCTGGAAAACTGGGTCCTATATAACTGAGAATATAGGGATGTGAGTATGAGAATGAGATGCTTGAGAAACAAAATTAGTATGTTTTATTATGCTTGAAAATCTAAATGAAAAGTTACTGGTTAAGTTACTATTAATTAAACTTTTAACCATTATTATAAAACAACATAGTAACAACATGTGTAATGAAGTAAAATTGTATCCTAAAAAAATGGTTTAATTAGGATGAAGTCATGTCATCTTTCCCTGTGTCTCTCTGTGTTGGAAAGTCAGAGGTCCTTTAGGAGGGATTCATATTACCATGAGGCTGGAGGAATGAGATTTCTTGGATCAGATTTCTTTTCCTAGAAAAACCAACTTTTTGGGCTATTGAAAGGAGATAGCAAACCCTGAGCCAGCTTGAACATACCCTGAGACTGAGAGCATAACATATTTCTGGGAAAAGTATGTACATCCAAATTACAAAATACAAAGATGAAATGGAGAAATGGAGAAATGTTGTTTTCTTTTGGAAATTGTAAAAATGGCTACGCCAGCTACATTTCATTGTTTCTATCATAGATTCCAGATTGTTTATCAGCCATTCTGTCCATATTTTAAACTTAAATATTTCATAAAAGCACTTTTCAATTGAAGGATGAGTCATGGATTGACATTTATGTGTAATTTTACTTATTGTTGGGTACGCCAGGGGGAAGAACAGCAGAGTGATTAACAATTTAATTAATCATAACCTAACAACGTAAGTTTTGAGGATTGCTGAAGTGGATTTAGAGAAAACTTCAGTTTTAAATTCATTTACTGGTTTAAAATTTCCATGGTTTAATATCTGGTTTACATTGTTGAATCTCATTCATTAATCATTATAGTAAAGTTTGAGAACACACGTAAGTGGAATATTAACAAAGAATGTGAATAATTGTTGGGCTTGTATCTTGACCAATTTTTCTTTTCATTGATAAATGAAAAGTGTTTTCTTGTTAGAAAAATAAAAAAAAGTAGAATTTGAATGATTGTAACAGCTCATTTATGGTAACTCAACAATAGAAAGCCCAAACTGTAGGCATCAGATATGCATTTTAGTGTCTACCAACTTCTGCCACCTTGTATAAGATTGGATGAGCATTGATTTTCATTAGCTAATAGGCATCACAACTTTAGAGTCTGGTCTAATTAATTAGCACAACAAACTTTAAAAACAGCTAGAACAACACATGGCACATATGGTGCATTGTCATTATTGGTACACTTACATAGGTATCTGGACTGGCTGCTCAATTTTTCACATTGTAGAATTTGAAGAACATCGCATACCAAAAGTGGTGATCTGGTGACGTTCATGCACTAGTGACTGAAGCAGGAGACATCTTCATGTTGAACATGACTTGTACTGCACGACCAGTTGATGAAATGATCATGGATAAATCATCCATGATCTAACTGCTGTTATTGCAGTTGCAATCTGTTGCAAGTTCCAATTATATCTATTTCAGTTTTGCTTGAGAGAAAAGAACTGTCTAGTGTAGATTGCTATACAGATGAATGAAATTTGAAATTTAATTCATATGTCATAAGCACAGATTGGTAGAACATACCCCAGCTTTATCCCTGGTATTGGTGCTTCATTGTTTTGTGGTTGTGGCTGCCTTAGCTGTAGATGGACGGGACCAGGGGTACTGTATCTATTGGTGATAGTGAATTGATGAACTGAGCTACTGCTTGTTTTATTCACTTCCAGTGCTCCATAAGCCTGATGCTTAAAAAACTCACAGTTAACTTTATTTGAAAGGAAAACAGAAGTCCCTTTTGAGGGTCAGCAGTCAGCACCGCCACCCCATCCACAAAAGAAAAAGAAAAAAAAAAGAAACCAAAAGTTATCCTGATGGGTTAAAAAAATAGGAGCAGTGAGAATAGCTATTGAATTCTTATAACTTCAATGAATAACTTTTGAATTAGTTTTTAACCTTGAAAGCATTTCAAAATAGTTTTATTTGGATCTATACCTTCATTTGCAGTTCTGCATTTTCTTTACGAATCATATCTAGTTTCTTGTAGAGTTCCAGATTTTCTTGATGCATTTGATTCCCCTGCAACATAATTATTGCAAGTTAGCCTTGTTACATCCTTTCTTTGTATAAGGAGATATATGGATATTTTCTATGGGGGAAACCTTCTGTCTTAGTTCAGTAATTTCATCAGTTAAAATCTTTTCCTGCAAGAAAAATACAATAGCATGTAAACATCCGAATACAATAGGTTTTAAGAGGTGTATGTTCTTATTGAAGTTTCTTTATAGTTGTAGTTGTTACCTTTTTCACACGGACACCTTTCAAACTCATTTCCAACTGGCTTTCCAGATTTTGTAGATCTTTGACACTCAGGCCTGAAAGTTCTTCGCCCATCAATTGTCTGCAAATATAGAAGAGTGGGGTATGTTATGAATGCTTTTACATATTTGCATAAATTGTAGAATTATATTTCAATAACATTACCCATGAATTCAAGCTTGAATTATATATATATATATATTTTTTTTTTTTTGTAAAACAAGAAACGATTCTTTTCATTAAAAGATACAAACTCCTAAAGGAGTAAAAGATACAAACTCCTAAAGGAGGGAAAAAGAAAAGTACTAATACCTCGATGAAAAAGGAAGAGGAATTATCTTATTTTATCTTGGTTGTCAGTGGTGCCTTTTTGGAAGCAACTAAGCATGGATGACAACTTAAGGTATTAGTCAAATCACAAATGTTTTGTACTCCTGAAGTAATTTATTTACAGATTACTTACTAACTTTAATTCCCTCTCTATCAGGAAAAAAAACTTTAATTCCCTCATAAATCGTGCATGTTTAATCCACCTTCGAAGTTCTAATAAAATTGAACTGGAAAGGGCTTTTGGTTTCACTACCCTATTTGCCCCTTTCCATGTCTTCACAATAGCGTATCAACCTCTTATCATAATAATCAAATGATCAATCTAATTCTACGGGACCAAGTCACCAAGGATTGGTAAGACCTATCACTCATTCCACTTACCATATAAAGTTATTATAGATTTGATGATTGAAGGGGATTTAAAGCCATATAATATTTGATAGGCCAGTGTTTTCATTTGGAATTTGGCTCATGAAGGCAGAGAAAAGGATGAAATATATTAGAGTTTGTGCACTAAAAAATTAACAAATGATTTTCTGTAGAGAGAAATCATGAGGTCAGCTCTGAGGAAGAATTAATCAGCCTTGGCATGAACAATGGTAGAAGAGCAAATTGGTATGCCTTGTCCTATTCTATTGTAGAATTCTGAAAAGTTCTCAGATAGAAGTGCAAGAAGTGATAGTAATACGGTAGTTCAAGTGCTTTCTGAATTGTAAATTGCAGTACAAGCTACTAGCTTTGGACTGCCCAGGAAGTTTGAGAGTCCTGAGCTCCCTCTCGGCTCTTTCCTTGATAAAAAATTTGCTCTACTCATCTTATTGTGTATTGATCCCAGCAGAAAAGTAACAACCTAGATAAAAGACACTCCTACATCAACTTATTTTTTCCTATACCCAATTGATTATTTTTCTTCACTCAATTGCTGATTCATCATCAACATGCCCTGAACCATTATTCCACCATTCATGCAACTCATAGGTTAAACGACCTATCATATAGATCCTAAAGTAAACCAATCTGGAAAAATAAAATTTATAACACAAGTAATTCAAAAGTTCCATGTTTAATTTAGGATATCTAGTCAAGTTTAAACCATTATCGTTCTGCAGAATACGTTAATTTAACATGGAATTTTTTAATTACTTATGTTAAGTGGAACGTGGTTTTCTCTGAAATTCATTTATGAAGTATTTTTACTAATTTCTAATTGGGCACCAGCTAGGCTTGTCCTTCAGATCTATGATTAGAGATAGGGAGTTCTTCAGAAAATTTTTTATTAGATATAGTTGTGAGGACTTGAACACCAACATTTGAACTTTTACTCGCCTTGAACATTTTTTGCCTGATTATTTTCCCTTGTCTAACATATCGAGCATAGCAGGAGTTTGAATACCTGTGACATTCTTGCAAGTACTGCAGTTGTTGCTTCAAGGTAGCTGCCTCTCTTTTCCAAAACTACCAATTATAGAACAGATGATTAGCATTACAATTTTACTTGTGGCATAGTTAAGTTGTTTTAATGATCTTAAGTAATTTATGTTTAAGTCATGAATTTACTCTCACGTATGAATAAAACAGCAAATTATATTGCCTCTAATGAATAAGAAAAATTGTATAGGCACAAGATACCATGATTTCTATTCTGTAATTATAATTTTTGAGGTACATGCATTTTTTTCTGTCATTCCCCCCTCTTGACTCTAGTCTGTATCCATGATGTTAAATAATAGTTGTGGTGGTACCAAAAATCTTAATTCTAAGTATACATATTATTATAAGGAGTCAAAACTGTTGACCATGAAGAAAATAGGTTAAGTAAAAGAAAAAATATGTTGCCAAATAGTGGCATCTTTTTAAGCTGATTATATATATTCTCGACACTCTCCACACGTGAGCTTAGATACTTAATTTGATTCATTCAACATGTGAACTATAAATATCAATTAGGAAGGAAACAACATTACAAGGGTTCAAATAAAAGAATTCCTTTGTTAGATACTTAAACTAAAAAACTTAAGCTAATAGGTTAGAGTTTATTTAATCTTTTATTATATATTCTCAACACTATCGATACCTAAGGATGTTTTCATGTTTCTCTTCAACAAAATATTCCATGAGACTGAAAAGACTAGCTTGCCAATGATTATTATCCTTAAATGAAAGGATCTAAGACATCTTCCACCATTAAACGAAGACTCAAGCTTAGAACAGTGGACATGCCAATAATTTGCCAAATATGACACCAGACCTTGGAAGCACAACTGAAAAGCTACAAAAGGAAGTCTGTTCTTAGCTTGTTACTCATAAAAATTCAAGAACGCAAAAGTAAAATCTTTAGGACAGGTCCTGTTCAAGTAATCACAGAATACAGTAGTTGGAACCAAGGACATAAGTAGAGGCTCTGGTAATGAAGTCTAAATATTAATCCTCCCTAGAAGAATGAGCCCGGAAAAGAATCAAATTTTTCTTGTATCTCCTCGTGTGAAGTGTCTTAGGAGGCCTATTGTGACTTCATTTGGATGCAAGTTTATAAAATAAGATCACAACACTAGAAATTTCTTGCATGATCAAGAATCTACCACAAAATTTTTCTTTTCCTAAAAGTCTTTGGTCTTTCTTGCATGATTCGTTAATCTACTTTTCATCAGGATAAAGCCTCTAGAGTTTCATATGATGTTACATATTTGTCCCAACGTGTTGGTAGAAACTAGTAAGTTATGTTCGGTCGCGCACTTATGCTTCATCAAAAGTACAGAAATATGCACGTGTTTATGTTAACGAGACGAAATTAACAAGGAAATTGGAATTGTAGATGAACGAAGATTACCTGGAGTTCTGAAACAGAATTCATCAGCTGATTTTGCTCCTCTTTTACCTTGTTGTAGCGTTCGGTAATCGACCTTATGCTGATAAGATAGAAACTATTAGATTATTCTGTACATAATCACACACTCGAAATCAAATCTGTAATATTTAGTTATCATGTTATTCCATGAAACATCATAATATCACACCTTTTCACTCTCTAACCACGTCTTTTTTTTTTCTCTCTTTTTTTTTTTGTATTTTTTTTTAATGAACTTGCTTAGATCCAACTTTCTACATTTCATTGTTTATCAAAAGGAACTAGAAACTACAATGATTGAGACGATTCCTGATTTTTCTTTCTAAAGACAATTACACTACGCCTTCGAAATATTTAGATATATAACCCTTTGTTCCATATGAAGAATGATGAATAATGTAACATACTCTGGATATGTTCTATGCAGGTGTGCTTTTAAGGTGTGGTGTTACAAGCAAACTTTTGGCATCTCCATGGTGCATCAAGTTAAAAGTCATTTACTTTGGCAAGCTGAATTTTACGCTGTTGCTTCGAATATTTGGTTGGCTAAGAAGCACGAAAATTTTTCGGGCTCTCAGGTTGTGGGAGGAGGTTTGAGGTCAAGAGCATTATAATGTCTCTCTTTGGGTTCACTCTTCTAAAGTTTTTTGTAATTTTTTAACACCTTTGTGTTTGTGCAACTCTTTTCTTTTTCAATATCTTAATGAAAAAGAAAAGAGTATTTGTATTTGCATGTTAAAAATACATTTAAGGGGAAGAACGATTGATAAAGTTTGTTTTTCACTTGAAATAGAGTTAAACAAACAGATGTTTTAAATTTAAATTTGAATTTCAGTTTCAGGACCACAATATTTTTTTAATTTTATAATAATTATCTTGTGTAATTTATGGTTTAATTATAAGGATGTCTTCCCCATCTTCATTCTTGAGAGAAGTTAATTAAATATACAAAGCTAAAATAATAATTAAACTGCCTAAGTTTGAGGTAGAAATTGTATTTATCTACCTGATGACAACACACTTGTCTATTTCTTCAAGATTAGAGATTCAATTTTCGTTCCCCACCACTTGTCTGTTTCTTTAAGATCGGAGGTTCAATTTTCATACCCCACGTTTTTTTGTAACGTAGAAATGATGTATTTATCGGAGGTTCTATTACTCGGGTTTTTATTTTTAATTTTATCACTCGCGGCCAAAATGATGTATGCGAGAGAATAAATTAATATGCCAAATATATTAGTGAAGGAAATACATCCCGAGTAGTTAAAAAACATAAATAAAAGGTTAATTTTAGTAGATAAAAAATCTATGAAAGGAGGTCATGAGAGAAAGTACGATAAAATGTAAATACAAATTACAATTAGTAGATAAAAAACAATGTGTAGGAATATAATTAGAGTAACAAAGGAAAGTATATGAAAACCAATATAAAAAATATATATTATAAATACTACTGTGGTCTCTGTATTTTCGACTCTGATTTATTTTAGTTTGTGTATCTTTAAAAATTTTATTTTGACTCATTCAACTTTTGTTCACTGTAGTCCCTATAATTTTAAAAGGTTAATTTTGATCTTGTACTTTTATGTCTCATTCCTTTCAATAATAATTTTAGCACAACATTTTCATTCACTAAATTTCTTGAAATGTAGCAAAAAATTTGTATTAAAGAGTTTCCATTATATACCTATAAGATTTGTGTAAAAATTTTGCAAATATGAACTGTATTGGTTACTTTTTAAATGTATAGAGATCAAAACGTAAAAACGGAAGTTTTGAAGTATACAAACTATAATAAACAAAAGTTGAAAGTACATCACTCAAAATGAACGTTCTGAAATTACATATACTTAAATGAACCAAAGTAGAAATTAAATTATATAAATCAAAATAAAATATAAGGAGCGGTCAAATTTAATTTGAAGCAAAGAATAAATAACAAAGACAACGATAGTAATAACAATAACAACAACAATACAAAATATATAGATCAGGGAGTTGCTACTCTTTGAATGTCAACAACTCGTTGATTCCTTGCTCGAAGTAAGTAACATTTCATCAATAGATTTTGAAACTCCAAGAATGCAGATAAGATATATACAAATTAAGCATATGAAAGTTATTATTTGAGATCTCATATGAGAGTAACATTTCCTTTAAAACTATATGATATAAAGCTAAAGATATATCTTTTTACTAATTTCAAACGGAATCTATCATTTACCATCTACTTCAATTCATGAAGCACTACAATAATTTTTGTCAATGCTGCCTTTTTCCAAACGAAATTTCTTTGTGTCAAGAAAAGAAAGAGTAAAAAAAAGTTACACTATATTATATATTTTGGTTCTACCTTCTTAGTATACATTTTTTTTTTTTTCAAATTTTAAGTGGTTAATTATGGCTTTACGTTAAAATCTCTACCTAAGAAGAGAGAGTATAGGAATGGCAAATAAGGTTTAAAATTAGAGCAAAAGAAATATGGATCCAAATATTAACATATATGGCCATGCCATTAGCCATGCAAAAAAACAAAACGAAGACAAAAACATGCAGAAACAAAGAATCAAATATCTTTTGAATTTGCCTTCCAATAATTTCGAAGTTCTTAATTTTCAGAACCTTTTAGTTTCTTAATTCAAAATTTTTTTTTATCTCGTTTTTCCACCATTAAAGCAAATCCTCCGCATGCATTCCATTCACACCCCAAGAAAAAACAAACCATTAACAATAATAAAAACAACAATAATCCTTCGAGAGTGCCTCTCTTTTTCCCTTTTAAAAAGGAAAATCACAGACAACATCAACAAGAGAGTAAAGGATTATATTTATGATCTTGGAGAGAATTAACTAATTAATGATACATATATTGGATCCAATACTGGGATGGAATATAATATATCATAAATTATATATATAATAACATGATAAAACAAAGCAAACCCAGTTCATAAAACATAAAAAGAAAAAATTGAGGGATCTGATGAATAATAATTCTGACCTGGTGCTGGAATAATCATAGAGCTTGCCAGTGCTTGAAAAAATGATCAATCCAACTTCAGCATCACACAAGATTGAAAGTTCTCGAGCTTTTTTGAGTAACCCACTTCTTCTCTTTGAGAAAGTCACTTGTCTGCTCGTTGAATTGTCTATTCTTCGAATCACTATTTTCCCTCTTCCCATTTCTCTCTCTACTAAATCAGAAAAAAAAAAAGGAAGAAAAATCACATGCCCATCAAAAATTTCTCTCCAAATCTCCAAAACCCACTTGAGCTTTTGAGATATATTTCCCTTTTCCCCCAATACCCAACAAATTGGAGATCCAAAAACGTTGGAAAAAGAAGAGAAAACCAGAAACAATTAACAGCTGAAATTGGAAACAAAAAAAAGAGAGGCTTTTTACTGCTCAAGTGTCTGCGGATTTGCTTGAGAGAGATACAAAAGTTCCTCTCTCTCTCTAGAAATTTTCTGGTTTTCTCTTTCTAACCCTGGTTTCTCTCTCTAGAAATTTTCTTGCTATTTGTTGCATTATATGCTTAAGGAAACAAAAAAAAAGGGGAAAAAAAAAAAGCTGAAAGCGGTTTTTTTCCATTGACAGCTAAACAGTCTCTCATTTGTGCCAAAACCTGGGCGCGAACAAAACCGCTTAGTGGTTTTGTCGTCTCTGAATCTCGAGCCAACCGCTGCGAGTACGAAAATTCACGGCTACTCGCTCTCTCCTGCAGACATGTCGCTAGGGTAAATCAATCCGAGACACGTTGGCCTCCGACAGAGAATCCCAAGTCTGTGGGGTTTGCGTACGTGTCGGAATGACAGCGCGCGTTTGCCTCACGCGCTCCCGTTCGCGTGGAGTGGAGCTTTCCTCGTACTCGCCAAATCCAGGAGGAGTGGAAATAGCAAAAGCTGTCAGGAAGTCCATTTGTCGAATAGGTCGCCGACACGTCGCTCGCGGCGCCCGAGGAGAGAGAAATTATCCGCTGTTGCCATTTCTAGGATGTCCACGTGTGAACTCTCTTCACGCCTGCCACGTGTCAAGCCTTTTGAGTCCTCTTTTCCATTTCCATTAGTCACTCACGCGCGGCGGCGAAAGCCAATTTCGGACAAATTATGGAGCTTCATGCCATAATTAGAAATGTCCTATTTTTTCCTTTTTTTTTTTTAATATTTAATTAGTCTTTTTTTTTTTCATTATTCTTAACTAATTTATGGTGTACTATTTTTACCATTTAAATTTGAGTTGAGGAGCTCCATCATTTCATTAATAATATTTATATTGGGAGCATATTTAAGTGGACCAAGGCAGTTTTAAGTTAATCACAGCTTTTGAATCGAAAATTGAAAGTCGCGACTTGGAACCTACAGTAATATATGAAAAGTTATTTAAATAGAAGTGGAAATTAGAAAAATATACCTTTATGCACTAAAAGTATTGCAATTTAAATTTTTTATGCAGAATTATTTATTAGTGACAGCTAAGATGTCATTTAATAATAGTCTCTGAATTATTACACAGTCTTCAAAGTTTTCAATTCAATTAGTATTAATTTGTATAGTATTTTATTATATTACGAACTACTCTACGTTTTTTAATCGAACAAGGCAAATGTGTACTATTAACGATATTTTCTAATTCATATCAAGTTGCTATATTTAATTCTTTTCGTTAACTTAACGTCGACGTTCTTATCATCACTAACTATATATAGTAAAACTTTTTTTTAATTTCTCGACACATGAGGGTTCGAACTTGGATTCTGGATGTCAACACCCAAGCCTCTTATGCACTAACACCCCTTAGGGTGCAACTATATAATAAAACTTACTCAATTAACAAGTACTTATTTTTATTGAAAATAATAATATTCATACGTTCTAACTCTAGAGATAAATATACATTTGAAACTCTGAGGCAACTAATGTGACTAGAAATGAATTGGAGATACAGTGATTCATCATTGTGGAAATATAAAATAAGGGTATTAAATAAAATAGACCTAATTTAAAAATAATAAAAAATGACAAATAACCATACTCATGACTAATCTACCCTTCAAAATATATTGTTAATGTTGCAATTAAGAGCTGTTGCTAAACCAATTCATGTGAACACAACTTCTTTTAATTTGGAGTCAATTTTAATTTTCAGAAAAATTAAAACCTACACGTCGTTTTGGTCTGCCAAAATTTATTGCATTTTGACTAAGTTTTATTTAATTCAATTAAAAAAAAATCGATGACCTACAAAACTTAATCAATCCATTCTAAGTAATTGGATTTTATTAAGTTGTAATTTTGTTTAAGTTTCGATTTAATTAAACTTAAACGTTAAAGTGATGGAAAACAATTTGAAAGTTTTAAAAGATGCATTTAAAAACCCTACAAAATCATACATTCAACCAAAAATATAAATGAATCTAAAATGACAACTTAAAAATTAATATAAACCGACATGCATAAAATGTGTGTAATCTTTCATCTAATTTTATCTCGTGATTATTATTTAGTAAAATATAATTTAAAATTACCTGTAGGATATTTGAGTTCATAATCTTTTGGTCTATACCGTAATTAATTATGAGAATATGTTCAAGTGGGTAAACAACGAAAACTACTTCCGTCGTGGAATTAATGACGAAACGTATTTTCATTGTTGAAGCGTACGCTTACATTTTTGTCGTAGGAGTCCTTTTGCAACTCCGTCGACAAAATCTGGCTTCCCAATTTTTCTTGTAATTTAGGTTAAATCAAATAATTTATAATACATCACACACATAAAATATTTTAAAAGAATAATAACAATCAATAATACGAGAGTATAATTACCAAAAAGAATATCAATTAATTTAGATGGAATTAATTTAAAATATTATCACTTAACTTCCATTTCCAAATTATTTATTGTTCGACCCCTATATTCTAAACCTACTATACCAACTCCAATCATGCACAATCTAACTCCAACATATGATAAAAGGAAAGAAAATATTCTTGTATTTTAGAGTGTAATATATATGTATTTTCTATATATGCCTTTGCATTTCAATCAAATTACTCCATCCTTTGGAGATGAATCTCAAAAATTAGATACTACGTACATCATTGAAAATTTTAAAAATATATTATGTAAAACGGTTATTTTGAATACGGTTTAAAAAGAGCATAATAATTTAGATTAAGTTTATAGATGTTTCCTCTCGTATTAATTAAGTCAGGTTGGATTAAAGGGGCATTTTAGACCTAATTCAAGTGTTCGAATGACAAATCCTAACTAAATGATGAATACAATCCAATCCAACTATGAAATTTCAGGTTATTCATTGAAATTATTGAAAAAATAAATAAAATAATGAATACAACAATATTATTCACTTAGGCATCTATGTAACAAACATTGACTTAGAAAAGATTAGTAACTCTATATCAATTTTTATATATATTTTGGAAAATTATACTCCAAAGCGTTTAAAATTATTTTCTAAAAGTTATCTAAAAATGTAAAAGATGTAAAAGAATTACCGAATAAGATATAAAATAAAATTAAAATTAAGTTAGTTATATATGTCAGATCTTATCGGAATAGAAGATGTTTTTCTAATTAATAATAAATGAAAGTTGGTTTGATTCGACTCAAACTAATTTTGAGCGAACTTGATTTCAATTTATTTTAACTCAAATTCTAATTTGAATCTAACTCTAAACCCAACTCAGTGGATGTTATTAAATTAGTTTCATCGAATTTGTTGGATCATCAAAAATTTTAAAATCTCCCATCAAATTGACCAAGATCGGACCTCTACATGAAATTGATGAAACAAATTAATTAGGGGAAGTGGGTAATTCTCTTGCGTTTTTTTGCCTTTTATGATGTCAATGAAGGGGAGGAATTTTCTTTTTTTTAGGAATAACACGTCGGTGGAAATTCGAACTAACGACTTTTTAGTCGAAAATAGACGTCTTAATTAGTTGAATTACGCTAATTTTGGAAGTTTTCCCAATTCGTATTTCTTCTAAAATAATTATCCTTTTCCCCTTTTGCACCAATATAAAATGGGAGAATTCATTTGCACACAAATGGCCAAATTGTCTAGGTAATTGCTGGCCAACAAAGAATTGTACGGTATAATCTAAATTATATCAAAAGATGGGTCCCTCCACATAAGAAAACTTTATAATATAATATAATATAATCTTTAGTGATCATTTAATTAATCAAACTACATACATAATATTAAAAATGAATTCAGTGACTTTAATTACTATATATATAATGGCAAGTGGGTTGTGTAGAAAGAAAGTTAGAGTTTGGTTTAGGGTTTTTCCATAAAAGTAAAGTTTTCCTCAATAAGCAAATTCCTATGTTGAAACAAAGAGTTGAAGCAACACTTATTAGCCCATCATTTCCATTTTTTTTTCTTCCACAGTAAAACTTTCAAAGAATATGGAAAGGAAAGGAATAAAAGAATTGATAAAATTAATGTATTCCAAAAAAGTAATTAATTAAATAAATAGCCCCACTTGCCTATCATATAAATACACTTTATTATTCATAGAGGTCTAACTAATATAGCTATATAGGTAAGAACCATATTCCCTTTTATATGTATTAGGCTTTTGTTTCTTTTCATGTAGATTATGTCATAGAATTTTTTTGGGCTAACTTATATTATATTTTGAAGTAAAATTATATGTAGTTTGCTTATAGTATCCTTTTTATACTTTGATACATTAGCATTTCGAGTTATAAAAACGTACTTTCAAGATCATAATAAATTTCAAGAGAGGTCGAAGAAAACAATAACTCAGTTATTTTTTGAGTGATATATGACAATCTAAGATTGACTCTCGGATCTTTGAGCAAATATTATGGAATCATTTTTAGTATAACAAATGTGTGGAATGATGATTTGAATACGTCGGACCTCAAGAGAAGGAGTAAAGATCATTTACTGCTGAGACATGCTCATGTTGCAATAATAATTAGTTCTCGATTATTTTTGCTATATTTGAGCTTAGTTGATTTCCATCTCTATTAATATTAATATTAGGTTCTTGATTCTCGCACAACAAAAAAATTTGAGGTACTTTTATTGTCACTTGAATTGTGTAGTTAGAGAGTTGTTAACCCTTTAGAAAAAAAAATAGCTTAATTAAATACAATCAATCATCAATAAATATAATATATGGTGACAAATTTTCAATTGCTTTGATAATAATTTTTTTTAGTACAATATCTGGGGATGAGATTCGAACTCATGACCTTTTGGTCAGAGAGGGATAGATGCCTTAACCAAACTATTGTTGTAACGTCGCAATTGAAAAATTAACGCGTGTAGTTTACATTAGGGCGTATTTGGCTATTTGAATGGATTATATTCCTAATAAAACAAAATTGAGAACCAATCAATAGTTTTTGAATTGCTGCTTATCTCACAAAGCAATATATACAATAATTAAAAAATGTGAAAGAAAAAAAAAACCAACAATATTCCATTGACTTTGATTGATGCAACAACCACCATCAAAAATCCTCTGCCCCCTCCCACCCCTAAATTAGCATTCTAATTTTATAATAATCAACATCAAAATATCACCTAAGTCCAACTTAATTAGAAGTTTTTCATTAGAAACTAATAACAAATAAAAGACACAAGTAGCCATAGAGAGATTTAATTTAAATTTTCTATCTATAAATATATCTTAGTCCTTTTTTTCTTTTTTTAGTACATCAATTTGGAATTGTGGTGGTCTTATACTACATTAATTAAGGTTAATGGTTCCTAATGTCTCTTAAAGCCTAAACATTCGTATTCAAACATAGGGAATCTCTTTTTTTTTCCAGATTTTAATTGTATATAGTTGAGGAAGAACTTTACTTATTTCTATTTATCGGATGTGTTTTTTTAGATATATTAATCATGATTGTTTTATATGGAAAGGTATAGTACATTCTTGAATAATAATTATGAATTATATGGTCTTTAATAATTTTTCTAAGCAGTTTTGCATGCTTAAATTAAAACATGCTACTTATTCATGTTGTCTTCCTTGTCAATATGCAAAATTTAAAACATTTAGGGTGTATTTGGAAATGAGGGTAGAATTAATAATTTTGAAAAAGTGATTTAAGATTTTCTTAAAATCAAAATTATGATTTGTCAAACAATGGAAAAGAGAAGTGATTTTGGTAATAGCATCGCCAAAACCACTCCCAAATATACCTTTAATTTGGATTTTGCATGTTTGTCTGAACTGATTTCGTTAAGGAAATATGATAAGATAATTTTTTTGTGCGACACCAATCAAAATTAACTTTTATTCATGCGTTGAAGATATTTACAATCATATCATCGATGATTCGCTAAGATGATGTATTAATATTTACGAGGTTTCATCTTAAAATCAATTGACTATGTGAGGAGTAATCAATGTCTATTATACCTTTGTGATCCTTAACATGTCTTTTTTAAGATCATAGTTTTTTTGACTCATCGAATCCAATATTACAATGATTTAAATAAAATAAAGCTCAAACCCCAAAACCTATTGCCCTTTTAATTTTCTTCTTTCCTATTAACTTTGAATTTTGTACAACGTTACATATCCCTTGAGATTTGTTTGCACATACATGATATATATGTTCACACCACCTAGTATTTATCAAAGCCCTCCCTCTCGTGCATGCATTATAGATTAAATTATATTTTTTAAATCCTATGTATCAATTTTGTTCCATTATTTTTAAAATTTTCTTTATTTTTCCTATTTTTATCAGGTTGATGTATCTCTATCATATTAGTGAGAAGTAAAAGTCTAAATAAAGACAATTAATATGAAAAATAAGATGTGTTAGGTCAGATGAATTCTATAATGTAATATTTTACTTTTGTTGTTATAAGATATGATAGCTTACCTTAATTAAAAAAAAAACTAATTCGGGTTGGAATCTTAATTTGTTGAAAATTGAAAAGAGAGTTAAGGTAATTTCCTTTTGAAGTATATAATTTATCATGTTTATTAGATTTCCTTACTTGATTACAAATAGTTTATGATGCTAATTATATTTAATAAGGTTTGATGAGCTCTAAAAAAAATACATAAATAAGGTTTGATTAGATGATAGAGAGAGGAATTAAAATTTTAGAAGTTTTTGAAGAACTTATTTAACGTTTTTAAATTTAGATTCACTCTGTCAACTTTTTTTTATTATTTTATTTTAATTAGTCAACTACATATCAATTTTCAAAAGAAGGAGCAATTTTAAAATTATAAAAGAAATTAGGGTGAGCTGTTATGCAGAAAATAATAATATAAGATTAACTAATAATAGACTTGAAATTTGAAAACCATAAAATATTGAATGATGTCAGCCAATTACGTACGGAAAATCTCTATAATATTAATCTCACCATTATAATATTATCGTATTTTTTATTAGCTAGGTTATATTAATTTATTATGTTTATGTTTATAACATTTGGTCTACTATCGTTTATATTTCATTATCTGTATTGTTTTTTCAATCAAATTTTGATGTGTCACAAAATATTAAAATTTATCAATAAATAACAGGACATCAAAATATATCTTATGGTTGTACTATATATATGTATGTATTATCAAATTAATGTGAAAGTACGTTTATTTTAATTTAATGAAGTAGACATGTAAATTCATAAAATTAGAAAATATATTCACTTTACAGAATTTAACTTATGACGATAACCAACTTATTTGTTATACTGGAAAAAAAAAATTTACACATCTTTTTCCATTAACTTTTAGTAACAATAAGGCTTGAGAAGGGAAAAAAAAGTATATAAAACTATAAAAGATAAATTTTAAAAATAGAAAGTTATATATCTCTTTTTTTATTTGATTATAATGTCTTTTTTTCTCTTTTTAAATCTCATTTTGGTCGTTGAAATTTTAAGTTTGTTTCATTTTGATCTCAAAATTTTTTAAATGATTATTTTGGTCTAAAAATAACTATTTTGATCTTTATATTTTTGAACTATTTATTTAAATAACTAAATTTTCAAGAGAAAAAGTAATAATCATTCTAGTACTTAATATTGCTAAATAGGAATATGTACTTGTAGCAAAGTATTTACAATAGACATGGAAAGCAACATAACACGCTTAAAAATGTTAATAAAACCATGAAAAAGGTCAAGTCATATGATCAAGTTATATATATATATTATGAGTAAAATCTAGTGAAATATGTGGCTCTCCCCACTTGGACATGAGTGTCGGGCCTTAATTCGAACATTTCAAAGAAGAGGAGGATGAGCATGGGTCATCACCTGGAGAGCTCAACTCAATCCCGATTTGGGACTGACAAGAAATCTATTGACATTCGACAGTAAAAAATATAATTCTGATATTCAAGCACCTACAACAGCTGCGATTTTCAATGCTCTCCTCGTACATAAGGTACAGTACAACCGTTCTCAAAAGTACACTATTTTTGCAATCTAATTTGACTTAACTCGACACCAGTCCTACTTAGTACTAAAAGTCTCGGAGTTCAGTTTGTCGATCTAAAAATTCTAGCGAAACCCACGTCGAGCTGATACTAAGAATGAATTTTTTTGTATTTGTACTCTTCCTCTGCATTTCTACTTATGGTCTCTAGCAAGTACATACATGTACTATAAAAAGCTATTTATCTAACAGTATTTTTAAGTATTCTTTTTCCTGTATTTTTAGAATTTTTCAGTATTAAAAAATGTTAAAAAGTACTTTTAATTAATTACAAGCATTTTTTTACCCTCTTTAAAATTTATCTAAATGCCACCATTTTTTTCAAAAATATTTATAGTCGTCCATCCAGAGTAATGTCAAACACATCCTTCTTTTATTTTTCAAAAAATCTTGCAAAAGTTCTAATAGATGAAATGAACTAAAAACAACTTACTAATTAGTTGAAGAAAATTCGAGATTTTGGATAACAAGAATTTGTTTATAAAACTTTGCTTTTTTTTTTCTAAACTTAATTTAGGTTCAGCATTATGAAATAAAAACTAAAAAACAATTACAAGTATAACAAAAGGCAAACCATGTAAATGAGTGATTATAGTTGATCAAATAGGTATGTTAATCGTATGACCAAAACAATATTTTTATTTATATTTTGAAACAAATCGTAAACAAGAATTTATTTTTGTTGTTTTCCAAATTTCTATAAATGTTTCGAAAAAAGAAGTGAAAACCAATTAATATAAATAGTTGTAAAATGTTTATGTTTTTTAATAAAATTAAGAACGAAAAAATAAGAAATGGAAACATTACCAAACAGATATTAATATCTTATATAAAACAAAAATATATAAGTTTAATCAATAATTTATGGTCCGAATGAATATAATTCGTTATTATAAATTTTAAACTATAGTTTGAAATCTACTATATAATACTATAGTTTGAAGTTCAAAACTCTTGTACCTCCGATTCATTGTATGAAGAAAAAAATCTTTCCAAAAATAAACGTGATTTTTTTTCCTCCTTTTCTCGTGGGCCAAACCCAGCTATATGTGTCTGTACCACTGACTTCAATTCCACTCCTTGAATTGAACGCTTAAAGTATAGATCAGATCGCCCTGCCAATAACACCACTTTAGTTGGTAACAGCCCATTTTCTTTCTGAGAGGCGATTTTTGGATCAAAGAAGAAAAAATGAGGCCTCAGATCGTTCTATTTGGAGATTCTTTGACTGCCCAATCCTTCGGTTCAGGTGGATGGGGGGCTGCTCTTGCTGACACTTACTCGCGGAAGGTGGGGTTTCTCTTTTTTCTTCGTTTCAGTTGTTGATTTCATTTCAAGCCCTTTTATTGGTAAACACTAAATTGGATTCTCGTCTGGGCAATCGACAGGCTGATGTGGTAGTTCGTGGCTATGGCGGATACAATTCTCGCTGGGCACTGTTTTTGCTTCACCACATTTTCCCATTGGTTTGTGCTGTAGTATACTGCTCTTTCTGCTCCTTGTCTACTTTGATTTTAGATTATTCTTTTGATCTCGATTCTGTGAGCCCAATGCGGGGGTCGTTTACTTGCATTTGATTCAATGTTTGCTTCATTGTGTTCATTAAGTTGAATCTTGGTCGTTATTGTCACTGTGATGTTCAGAACAGAGAGATTATAAATATTAAATTTGATTCAGCAACAAACCCAACCCATTTTGTGAAAGATCTTGGACTACTATTATACATTTTAGTGAATGATATTGTATAGTAACATGTTTAGAAATCTAAATAAGTTCATGGTGGGATATTACCCAGGATACTTGTGACGAACAATCAATTATGGTTAAGTGGTACAGGAGCTGGCTTTGCTTGAACATTGCATGATTTGTCCCCCACATTGTTGCACAGTTTTGTTTAGCGGCCAAAAATTGACTTGGCTTCGCCAAAAAGCCTCATCTCTTGAGTAATAGCTCACAAGGCAATGCTCTTACTGTAGGGTTCCAAACGAACGTCGCCCCATTCCAAAGTTTTTATGGTTTCCACGCCTCTTTTGAGTCCTAGAAAATGTTACAACTTTTTTCCAAGAGATTCTGTAGTCCAAATTTTGCAAGAATCCAGTAGATATTCTTTGCACTAGCTAACAATATCTTTTGTATATTCTGCATTCTAAATAAGTTGCATCCCTTGTACTGCAGGACATCCCAAAACCTCCCATTGTCGTGACGATTTTCTTTGGGGCCAATGATGCAGCTATTTTGGGGAGAACAAGTGAGAGACAACATGTACCTCTTGAAGAGTTTAAGAATAATCTTAAAAAAATGGTAAATCATTTGAAGGTACTGACTCCTTCCTTCATTGCTTGAAATCTTTTTCTAGCAGAATTCATCAACATTCATTTTGTAGATTTAAATGAGTATAATACACTATTCCATCAATTCTATTTGTTAAACGTTTATAAGTTCCCAATTGAGATGGCAATTACCCCAGGAAGAGAGATGTTAAAAAAATGATTTATGAATTGATTCGAAGCAGGATTGCAACTTACTTGTACTGGAAGTGCTTCAATGGACTTCAATAGTTTCTTTAATTTGTTGTATTAGCCACTATTTGAGACTTCTCGATAATTTCTAATGAAATTGTTGAAGATTTGTGGTTCAAGAATACATATTTTGTGCTCAGAAGAATAATGAGATCGGCTATAACTAATACTCTTAAGATCATAAAACTTAGAAATTACCTAGAGAATCTCCCTAGATTTTCTGAGTAGCACTCTTTTGATTCAACCCAGTTTAATTTTTCTTGTAAGCTCCTTCCCCCATTCGTATCTCTTTATATTTTAGCATTTTGGTTGTAGGAGTGCTCCCCAACCACGCTGGTGATACTTATTACTCCTCCTCCAGTTGATGAGGAAGGGCGTAATGAATATGCACGGTATGAATTTCTTTTTCTTAATCGTTGTCCTTTTGTATCCTTTCATTTCTTTTCAGTAAAAAAGAGTAGTGGTCTTTTGGTCTGAGGAAAACTTTGACGAGTGTAATGTTACCAAGATATTTTCCATCTTCCTACTTTTCCTAAAACTAGTTTCATGATCAGTGACATTACTTCTCATCAAAAAAGAATGAAAATGATCAGTGATATTACCATCAGCCATGTCAGGGCATTACCAAGGGTCCAAGATATATATTTTTTTTCAGTTCATCTTCTTCTGTCTCATTTCTCGAACAACCTTGAACCTATAGTGTAAATATATGTACGGGCGAGTGCAGATGTACTCCATGCCCCTATTACGGCAGATGCCTGTGGAAATAGTAAAGGTGGTTCAAGAACACTACAATCATCCAAAAGAAAAAATAATGGTATAAACATAACTAGCCTTTTAAGGTGTGGTTTATTCAAGAAGTTCCCTTGCTTCCATCTCTAGGATGTTTAAATTGTTCTAAGTTTCAACTATATGCAGAAGAGAAATTGTAATCCTACTCAGACCAAGACAACTTTTACATGCTGAATTGTAAATATGAACTTGTACCTTTATGTTGCAGATCTCTTTATGGTGATGAAGCAAGGGAATTGCCAGAGAGAACAAATGAAGTAACTGGACTTTATGCGACACAATGCCTTGAACTAGCCAAGGAAATGGGTCTCCTCGCCATCGATTTATGGTCCAAGTTGCAGGAAACTGAGGGTTGGCAGAAAAAATTTCTCAGGTTTGTAATCCGAGCTAGCTCCTAATTCCTCAGTTTTGAAATATTTGGTCTGCCTCTGATACTTTAACGTTACATGTTCTCATTTTATATTAATAGTCTCCGTCTAAAGTTGATATCCTACTCGTGAATTGGATTAATATTTGAGATGGGGTGAAGAAAATTCATTAAACGTCTAAATATACCAACCGCTTAAACTTTTATTTAACACGGTATCTGAACAAGAAAGAAAGATTCATATGATGTCATATCCTCTTCATTTCATATAAATGGTCTACACGATAAGTTCGGGATATTGAGACAGCGTTTTGAATACAGGGATGGATTGCATTTGACGCCAGAAGGCAACGCAATTGTGCACCAAGAACTCGAGAAAGTACTGAACGAAACATCGGTGTCTGCTGCCAAATTACCTCTTGATTTCCCCCATCACTCAAAGATTGATGGAAAGAACCCTGAAAAAGCCTTTGAATATCTTTCTTTGTGATACTTTCATCTCATCTCACCTCATGTTATATGATGATCATAATTTTTTGTAGAAAGTTACTGTTTTTTCAATTAAGTTGCCTATTTGCATTTGATTGTGGACCTCGGCCATTTGAATATGTTTGATGGCTATGAATATGAAATATCTGAGGTGAGGAGAATTTATGTATTTTAATATGCAATATACGCGATGGATTGTTAATAATTAAAATGAGTATTTGAATATGCGTGATAATTAATTAATGACATAAGCATTAGCTAATTATTTAAGGTTTATTTTGATACTGTAAATTTATACTATTTAATCACATATGTTAATTCGTTAGTTAAAATTAGTATAAATGTTATAAATTGATAATAAAATATTAATTGAAAAAACAATAATTAATATGTAATTATTAAATAATAATTGCAAGTTTAATTAAAATGCTAAATTAGATAACTTAACTTAAAATAAGTTAAAAATATTATTGTGATCCTTTTCTTTATTTTAGTCCCTATTATTTCTTAGGATATTTCATTAAAATATGTGTCACATATCAAGTTGAGTTGTAACTTTTATTCTTCTACCCTTTTTGTTTATCTAATTAAGCCTTAAATAATAATAAAATAAGATATACTAAAAAACAATTAAAGGTTTTTTCCAGTGAACTTTAAAAAGGACTAATAACATTTTTCTTAACCTTAAAAATTGTTTAATATGTTTCAGTTTTATATCTAGCACTAGCATATCCTAATTCATTTTAAAAAAATCTTTTAAATTCATAGATTTATTAGACACATAAATAAAAAGTTATAATTCTATCATTTAAAATGATTTGTTAGACATGAAATTGAAAACTAAAAATGTTTAGAAGGAAATTCAACCTAACATAAATTTGTAATTTAACCTAAAATAAATAGATTTATCAAAAAAAAAAAGATAATTGTAATAATAATTTAAAGAAGGAAAAAAAAATTGTGTTGGTGTGTTGGCGAGGGAGCGATAGTTGAGAGATATTCCCAAACCAAATGGGCAAATCCCACCTCGCGTGTATCGCCTTCACTGTCGCGATCGTACGACATTATCCCATTTGCATGCGATTGCAGAATTTGGAGCCGATATGATTCCCTCTTTTTCTTCCACGTTATCCAATTTTCCTCGAATCGGCCCCACTCGCCTTCTTCTTCTTCTTCTTCTTCCTTCCCCCGGAGGTAAGGGTCACTGAACTTGTACTCCATCCACCCACCGATTCAGTGGAGCTTTGCTATCACTAATTCTGTCGCATTTCGCCTTCGCATTGCCCTTTCTATTGCTATTTGGATGCTCTGCACCTTTTTTCTTGATTCGCTTTGAAACCCTGAATTAGTTTTTGTCGCGTATACGGATGTTCATTTCTTTTTGTTGTGTTCTTGGAGTTTCTTGAAGGGTTTTTTTGGGTTTGGTGATGGATATCGCCTCACGTTTGAATAAGTTTTTGAAACAGAGTAGTAGTGAGTTTAAAAGCTGGGTTTTGGTGTTCGGGTGTTTCCCGCGAGTTTTTGTCATTTTGGGGCTTTTTCTGCTGTTTTGGATGGCTTTGAAGGTTCTGCAATTCAGTTGGCATGGTGGGGATTTTATGCAATTTCTATGTGATTTTAGGGAGAAATCTGCTAATTATGTGAGGACTGGATTTTGGTTGAAAACCAGTGTTGTTGAGGTGTGTAATTCAAAAACTATGCAAACTTGTGGAAGTAGACGACGGAATTGGTTGAAGATCAGGAGTGGATTTTTGTTCAATAAATTTAATTTAGTTGCAAACTCCAAATGGGGAGTGGATGCTGATGGTGATGTTAAGAGTGAAGAGAAGGATAATGTAGTTGTAGAAGATGATATCCAGAATGAAGAGAAAGAAAATGATTCTGAAGATGCTGAATTTGATGTTATCAGATTAAGAAAATTGGTGAAGATTGAAAGGAAGTACAAGAAGGAGGCTCTTGAAGAGCTTGAGAAGGAAAGAATGGCAGCTGCAACTTCAGCTGAAGAGGCAATGGCTATGATATTTCGTCTTCAACATGAGAAGAGTGCAATCGAAATTCAAGCCAAGCATTTCAGTCGAATGATGGAGCAAAGGCAGCAATATGATCAAGATGTTATTGAATGTTTGCAAAGGATTATCATGGAATATGAGTTAGAGAGAAGCTTGAGCGAACAACCATGCTCCTGCAGTTCAGAACGGAAGCAACAACGAACAGGATTCGGTGACGGTATGAGCCTCTTCCAATACGACACAGAATTCATCCCAGAAGATGATGTACAGATGAACACCATTGACATGGATCTCAAGGAAATGTAAGTCCATGAATACAACTTTTGTATATAGTATTATTAACATAGATTTTCCATAATTTTATGCTGTCTAGTTGCGAAACTTGACTTCAAATTTGGATTGGAGATGAGTAGCTATAACTCATTTACATCTTTCTTGAACTTCCCTTGCTACTGTAAATGGTAGTTTGTTAATAAGATTGGTCCGAACAGGAGATCGAGAATTCGATTTCTTTGTTTGATTACATTAGCAGAATGGGAAATAAGGGAAATGTAGCTTAGTTTTATTTCCAATGAAATGCATTTGTCTTTATGAAGGATTTTGCATCTGAGCAAAACTTATTGTATCCTCATTCCCAGCCATTACTGATGGCCTTGCATTCTCTAATGTTTGGAGGAATGGGAATGAATTTGAATTCTATCCAACCAAAATTTGACCAATTCTGATTGATATAAGACTAAAAACCACTTGAAAGAAGATTGGAACCACTTGAATCGCCCACATTGATTAGTTTATTTGTTTAGAACACTGAAATTTTTTAGCCAAATTTCAAAAACAATGTGTAGATTTTGTCTGGCTCTTTTTTTTATTATTTTTTTTCTAGTTCTTGAAATTTGGGCATAATCTATTACTTGTATGTTGCTATGCTCGTGGTCACCTCCACTAATCTCTAGGTTGTCGTGTCCTTCTAGAAACGAGTATTAGGCGCAACAAGTGTTTTAAATTCTACATGGAGGTTCGAACTTAGGACCTTGAAGAGTATTTCTAAATATCCAAAGTCATTCGAAGAAATTTGGGTAGATTATAAAAAATGTTTCTAAAGCTTATTACAGAACAAAGAAAATTGTAAAATCATTATCAAACAAGTTCAAACTTACCCACTTTGCTGAGTTTCTTTCCTTCTTTTTTTTTTTTCTGTTTTCATTTTGACTTGAAAACTTCTCCTTTGTACTATGGAGAGAAGTGGTCAATAACTTGATGAATTTGGTTTAACTATTTGATCTTAATCCATTGGTTGTGTTTACAGTTTCCTATAATGCATGTTTTCACTAGATTTTAGACCAGTTTTCTCCCTGCTTAATGGTGTAATTGAGTCGGTTAAGACGGGATCGAAGAGAAATGAATCGATCGATCCTCTAAACCAACCAACCTAACAAAATTTGATTGAAAATTTTGAAAAAATTAATCAAAATCAACTTATGAAAATATAGAGGCTAAAGTAAAGTATATTTTAATGTGGGTGGCTGCTATGTTAGTATTGTATACGCTATTAGTCTGTGACGAATCTATGGGAGAGAGTAATTGGGTAAAAATTTGATTAAGTTATTCCTTGATGTGCAAGATATATAGAGAAAAAGAAAAAAAGATTAAAAAAAAATATGGAAATTTCCATGTTCCAACTCCTCTCCATCCAACCCATTTCATGAACTTAATGGAATTTGACTTTTAGAGGCCATTGACAATTTACAGGCATGTAATTTAATCGTTTTTAATGACTCATTAAATAAAATAATTGGTCTAAAACTAAATAAATTAAAGGATCCGAATAAATGGAATGTATGCACTTATATGTTTTGATTCTACACACAAATCTCCCCATCATTGTTGACGTGTAAATTATTTTCTATTTTATTTTAAAATAGATATTATAGATCAAGTGAAGTTAACTTGAGCCTAATTCAATGATTCAGACATTCCGATAGATACAAGTTTCGAATTCACACCTACAATTCTAATGTTATGTACTAAAAAAAAATAATAATAATTTGAAGTCATATGTGGAATAATGAAAAATAAACCACTCAAATCACACTAATTAAAACCTTTAAATGACTGCTTAATGATAAAGAGGTAGAAGTGCTGAAAGAGCCCTAAGGTTTGCCCAATATTTGTAAAAAAAAAAACCAAAATTTTTAAATAGATTTAAAAAACGGTAACTTGTTTTTTAATATAACATGTGAGGTTCGAACTTACAACTCCTCAAGTGTTTTATCTAGTTGAAATATACAGATGTTTCAATTGGAAAAAAAGACGGATGACCTTTTTATTATTCGACAAATAATCATGTTTACAAGATACCAATTTTACAAATAGTTTCAAAATTACCGTTTTTATTATAAATAATCTCAAAACTACAATATATTTACAATTATTGTTTAAAACTACAAACAAACAAAAAACGAATTATTAAAACACCGAAATAGTGTGTTTGTTTGTTGTATAATGAAATCAAAATAAATTGATGTGTCGATCCAATAAGTAAACGTGAAATAAGAACCCACCAAGAACCCATCTGTCGTCCGTCCTCTCTCTCTCTCTCTCTGTCTCTCTCTCTCTAACTCCGAAATCGCAGTTTTAGAGAGAGAAACCGCCATTGACGGCAAACAAAGCTGGATCCGGCGGAGAGAGAAGCGATGGCGACGAAGAGATTTGCGGTTCTTCTCTGCGCAGAAGATTCGGAGTATGTGAAGAAGAAGTACGGAGGATATTTCGGAGTGTTCGTCAAAATGCTCGGGGAGGAAGGAGAGGCTTGGGATCTCTTTCGAGTCGCCGCCGGCGAGTTTCCGGCCGATGATTCCCTCGCCGGCTACGACGGATTCGTCATTACCGGCAGCTGCAACGACGCCCACGGCGACGATCCTTGGATCTGCCGATTGATCAATTTGTTGCGCACATTGGCCTCCCTCAACAAGAGAATCCTCGGTATCTGCTTTGGCCACCAGGTACTTTTTTGTAATTTCTCTTTTCATTTTTTGTATTTTTACGCGGTAATTAGTTCGCTCAATTTTAATCTCATCCATTCAACTTTTAGCTTTAATGATTTAATCTCTAATTTTCAAAAATTTAGTTGCTGAATTTTATGATGTAACCATTTAAAAAATCACGGTTTAGTATTTATAATTCAAAAACACATTTTATGATTTAAAAAAAAAACATGATTTTATCTATTTATCTATCTAATATAATAAATTTAATAAAAAAATTTACGAAAAATATTAAATCGTTAAAAATTTAAATTACATGAATTAAATGACTGTCAATAGAGATTTTTTCTTTCTTTTTTTTTAAGTTTGAAAGTATATAGATTGAATCATGGAGAGACCGAATTGTTGCTTTAATAGATTAAAAGTGTTTAAGCATTGTTTACTTTTTTTATTTTTATTTTTTACACGGTAATTAGTTGGCTCAATTTTAATTTCATCCCATTAAACTTTTGAGCTAGTTTCTTGCAACTAATTAATTAATTTAAGTAATTAAAAAACTCTAAATTGTGTTTTTTCAAACGCAACTACTACAATATCTAAATACAGTAGGGGTAAAAAATGCTCAACTCAAAGACAAAATACTTAAATCCAAGGTTAAAGAACGTCAAATGGAGGATAACCAATGCTTAAAAAATAATAATAATACCATATAGTTCTTTAATAATATCTTATAAATCTTCTTGAAATTTTGAAAACTTAATTAATTGAGACTCATAGTATTAATTCCACCAGTTGAATTTTGTAAAATCTATAGTTTAGGTTAAAAATTAACCTATGTTAGATATGGTGATGCCGAACTAGTATTAAGATGTTGTGCTAGAAAAAAAATTAGTATTAAGATATGAGGTGGCATTTTTTATTTCTTATTTGGAGTCAGCCTCCAACATGATAACATAATGCCAATTTAATAATGGCTTGGTTGTTTATTGATAATTTTATTTATTTTTTAAAAATATTTTTGAATTTTTGTTTGAATCTTAAAAACTAACAAATATTTTCATTTTCATAATTTTCTAAATACTATCATGATTACGTGGAGTTGAGCTGGCACGTGTTTGCATTTAATTGGGTCCGTATCACATGTCTGTTTCTGATTGGATCACATTCCACAGGCTTTTTGTCGGTTATGGGTAGGTTAACTTTCCTTATTAGGCATGATCGCCATATCAAAGATTAGCATAAAGATTATGTTAATTAATCAATTAATAATTCCCTTTATTTGGATTAAATTGCTAAACAAATAGCTTTGCTTTCTGTATTAATAATAACTTAACAATGTTGCCTGCAATCATCACCTCACGATACTATTTTATTTATTTTTTAAGTATCAACTTTACAGTATAATTAGTGGAATTACTATTTGATTTTAATTTAGTAAAACATCTCATATTATTTTTTGTTAAGTATCCCATGTTGTTAGCGTTTATAATATAAGTAAGTTACTTCTCTTTTTACCAATTAGTTTTGAGATAGAACTCGTGATTGATATGATATCATAGTCCAAAAGTTCAAACAAGCATCCCATCTAAAGATGGAATTCGATCAAGATTAATGAGTCAAAAGAATCACGATTTTGATTTTGAGAGTGAAACTCTTTATAATTTTTTAAACCTTTTTCTTTCCGCTCAAAAGCCATCTTTTATGTTTCTAGTGTTTTCCTTATGTTCTCGTCTTTCTTTAAATGGTCATTAATTTTTCAAATATTATATTTTTATTCTTTAGATTTTGTATTTGAAAAATTGTAGCCATTATTGTTAACATTTTATCAATAATTTAAATCTATTTTGAGACCAGCACTATATAGCAAATCTGGCTTCAAATTATATCACTTATTTATTTATTTATACACGACTCATATTATAACCGGATGATGGAATTGAATTGGGAAGTTATAAAAATACGAGGGAACGAAATAGAATATAATTGTTAAAATTTTGTGGACCAAACTAAAAATAGAGGTAGGTTTTAAAACCATAACTATATTTTAACGAGTATAGTTCAATAGTAAATGATATATACTCTTATATTTTTAGATATTGGGACGTGCTTTGGGTGGAAAAACGGGCAGGGGTAAATCTGGATGGGACATTGGGATTACAACGATACATGTATCATCGTCTTCCAAGCTATTCTCATCTCTCAAAATCCCAACCGCACTTTCCGTAATCGAATGCCATCGTGATGAGGTTCGGTTTTTGTTTCTTTTGTTTCTATTTCTCTCTTTCCAAATTCAAAAGATTTCAATATTCGATTTGTTGATCGAAAATATATGCTTTAATCTATGAATTAGACATATAATTGGTGGTAGGGTGAGAGAATAAATTATTTTAACTTTATTTTGAACATAAGAGGTGGAAATAACTAGATAGAGTTTTGAAATATTTAAATTTTGGTTAACTTTTGTTCCACGTCAATTTTCGTCCTGTATTTTTTAAAATAACAATTCTAATACTTATTTACAAAATTTGATGTTATGAAACCACTTTAACACAAATTGATGGCTACATTACAATCATGCTAAAATTTAAATCAAAATAAATTAGATAGAATTAGATGACTATAATGATAACTTTTTTAGAATAAAAATGACCAAAAACTAACCTTTCGAATGTATGTTTAGAAAATATAAGATATTATTATTATTATTATTATTTTGATACAACATGTGGAGATGAGGTTCAAATTCACAATTTCATGGTCAAAATAAATATATTAACCACATAACATTGGTATGTTATTTATTGTTGAAATATTCTAATGTGGTGAAGTGGATGAAAATGAACATAGATCTATGAACTTCCTGCCAAGGCTGAAGTGATCGGACGGTCAGAAAAGACCGGAATCGAGATGTTCATGTATGGAGATCACATTCTGGGAATTCAAGGTCACCCAGAGTACACCAAAGACATTCTTCTGCACTTGATTGATCGTCTTGCCCAACGAAAACTCATCACGGTGCGTCCATATTATTTGATCAAAACTCCACCGTACGCGTGGATTTCATCAAAATTAATTTCATAAATAATCTTCATCTTTAATATTATAACATAGTTTGTGAGATGAAATATATTTGGAAAAATCTTTCATATTATATTATATTGGCCGCAGGATGCGTATGGTGAGGATATGAAGAGCAAGTTGGAGGAAGGTGAGGCAGATAGAGAAGCGTGGAAGAGGCTTTGCATCAACTTTCTCAAGGGGGGATTGTGATTTTTTGACAAAATTATGGAAAATTCTCCTTTATTCAAATATGTAAATATAATGAACTTCAACCTGGATTATTTGGACCTTATTTGATAACGAATTCTATTTCGACTTTAGAAAATTATACTGCACTTGTAGGCTCGTAAGTTTGAGTTTAGATAGATTCGAGTTATGAAGTAGGACTGAGTTTAGTGATTTGATTCACCCTTTTCCATGCTACTTTTAGTTGAGTTGGTAATTAAACTTAGGTAAAATTGCAAGTATAGCTAGAGATTTTAAAGTTTTCTCTGATGGTGGTGCTTTATTAGGTTCAACTATGTCATCCTAATTAACAACAGTTATGAATTTCGACCTGATCTTAGGCTCTGATTCACCCTCCATGGACGAATCTTGCAGAGGAATCCTTAGATTTTCAGGACATTGTATTAACATAAAGACAGACCAGTGAAGTAAATGGTTAAGAAACCTATTATTCTAACAGTGACGGTTTGTGTAGATCGACTGAAATCAGAAATAAAATATGCATTCCATAATTAAAAACTTAGGCATTCCCTCTGAAATTGCATGTGACTCAGTCAGGTAAGAATCTAAAATGCATGCTTTCACATGAAAATCATTATTTTTACTTCCGAAAGATAATATATGCATTCTAGAAGTACAATCCATACATCCCCTCCAAAATTGTATGTGGCAGTGTCACTGGTTTAGAAGTCAAAGTAAGAACAAAGAATGACGGATGCTTTTGCAAGAGAACACATTTATTTTCATGTCCAAAAGACAATGTTTACTCTTCTATATGAATAGTACTTGGACGTTAGTTTGCCATCAACCATAAACACATATGGAAGATTACAATCGCGCACCTCGACTAATCTCACGGGACAACCGTCTTATCCAAGACTAAGGCCTACTTCTTGTACAAATAAATGGGCTTAGTTGGATTTTGAATGGCAGTACAAATGTCATCATCAGT
Source organism: Momordica charantia (assembly GCF_013281855.1). NCBI lineage: Eukaryota > Viridiplantae > Streptophyta > Magnoliopsida > Cucurbitales > Cucurbitaceae > Momordica > Momordica charantia. The sequence continues at coordinate 2,581,040 of NW_028275158.1, forward strand.
CAAGTCCTCACATCGATCCACTTTTTGCACAAGGATGTTATACCCACCACTCACATGAGTATTTACAATCACAATTACAATGTAACATGATATAAGCCTACAATGACAAAATGTTGACAATATCCTTTCTAGGTTAACTAAGGTTTAGTTGTCAAATTTCTGTCATTTTCAGCTTAGTCCTTTGTCTATTATTAATTAAAGTCTCGAACTACCAAGGTTTTTTCAATCATACCTTATTTAGCCGGATTGAAAAGATGAAAAATTGTTACTAATCCCTCGGGTATGATTAAAATCTTACATTCTTACTCAAGTGTATTAACAGTGGGTAAGGCAAATGTCCCCATCGAGAATGTCAGATAAAAAAAATTACCGTATTCAATCTAATGAAAACTAAAGTCTGTAATAACAAACATACATACCTCTAACTCTTCAGGGAGATTGATTGGAAAATATAGTGAATGCACACCTGAGAGTTCGTGCGTTGACATTTCTTCCTTCTTTCCTCAACCATAAGACAAAATGCTGTTGCAAACCAAAAAATAAATAAAAAAGAGAAGTACGATCATGTTGAAAGAATATTCAGAACAAGAGCGCCCTGATCCACCTATCCATGATCAATAGGTGAATATAGGAAGCCATCATATCCAAGAAAGGTTCATAATTCAACAATGTCAACATATATCTTGAGAACATACAAATATAATGCTACTACCTTTCTACACATCACTTTACATAAGCAACAACATATGCAAGCATGCTATCCATTCCATATAATAGAAATTTTGATGAGAACAGATGATCAATGAATGAGCAAGCTACGATACTACACAACCATGTGATATAATTGACCCAAGCCAGTAGGAATATGAAGGCAAGAAAGAATTCAGAACCTTTGATTATGTTATTTCTCCCGGCATGCTCTTTGGCAACAGAAATCAAAGCACAACTTATACGTGACTTCAAATTCAGCCTAGGAAGTAGAGTTTTAGTATGTTGTACTATAACCTGCAAATAAAATTAAGGCCAAATAAATTTATAAGAGTTTAAAATCATCAACATCCTTATAAGCCAAAAAGTTATATAAAATTGCACACTCACACCCAAGAGAATAGGAACAAAAGAAAGCAACCATTCTCTGTGAAAACTAAAAATAATGAGAGAAATTATAAGCACAGCTAATCATCTGGAGACCGATGCTAATTAGCATACTGGTTCAACTTTTTTGCCAACTGAGGAACGTCACAGCGATCAGCTAGACCATTGTATTTCGTACAGTTCAATAACAAGTAAAGAACACATGGACATGTTTCTAGAAACTTATGTTGAGCTCTATTATAATTATATCATATAGTTGAAAATTTTTCATAGTAGACAAATTGGAAGTACAATCCTACCGCCAAGCTAAAATCATATTTAACTTTATGCAAACAGCATCTTGATGAAAATATTGTATCCTGACAACATACAAATATAATGCCACTAGAAATTTGGATGAGAATGGATGATCAATGAATGAGCAAGCTACCATACTACACAACCGTGTGATATAATTGACCCAAGCCAGTAGGAATATGAAGGCAAGAAAAAATTGAGAACCTTTGATTATGTTATTTCTCCACAACTGGCATGCTCTTTAACAACAGAAACCAAATAGAACTTCTAGGTGACTTCAAGTTCAGCCTAGGAAGTAGAGTTTTAGTATGTTGTACTATAACCTGCAAATAAAATTAAGGCCAAACAAATTTATTAGAGTTTAAAATCATCAACTTCCTTTTAAGTCAAAAGTTATATAAAATTGCAGACTTACACGCAAAAGAATAGGAACAAAAGAAAACAAACATTCTCTGTGAAAACTAAAAAGAGAAATTATAAGCACAACTAATCATCTGTAGACCGATGCTACTTAGCATACCTGGTTCAACTTTTTTGCTAACTGAGGAACGCCACAGCGATCAGCTAGATCATTGTATTCCATAAAATTCATTAACAAATTAAGAACACATGGATATTTTTTAGAAACTTATGTTGAGCTCTATTATAATTTTATTATATAGTTGAAATTTTTTCATACCAGACAACTTGGAAGTACAATCCTACCGTCAAGCTAAGAAAATTTTCACCTATATGATATAATTATAATAGAGCTTAACATAAGTTCTAGAAACATATGCACGTGTTCTTTACTTTTTATTGAACTATACAGAAATACAATGGTCTAGCTGATCATTGTGATGTTCCTCAGTTGGCAAAAAAGTTGAACCAGGTATGCTAAGTAGCATCGGTCTCCATATGATTAGTTGTACTTATAATTTCACTCATTGTTTTTAGTTTTCACAGAAAATGGTTGTTTTATTTTGTTCCTATTCTCTTGCGTGTGAGTCTGCAATTTTATAAAACTTTTGGCTTATAAGGAAGTTGATGATTTTAAACTCTTATAAAGTTATTTGGCCTTAATTTTATTTACAGGTTATAGTACAACATACTAAAACTCTACTTCCTAGGTTGAACTTGAAGTCACGTACAAGTTCTGCTATGGTTTCTGTTGCCAAAGAGCATGCTTGTGGAGAAATAACAAAATCAAATATTCTCAATTTTTTCTTGCGTTCATATTCCTACTGGCTTGGGTCAATTATATCACACGGTTGTGTAGTATGGTAGCTTGCTCATCCATTGATCATCCATTCTCATCCAAATTTCTAGTGGCATTATATTTGTATGTTCTCAAGATACAATATTTTCATAAGATGTTTGCTATTTGCATAAAGTTAAATATGATTTTAGCTTGGCAATAGGATAATTCTCCCAATTTGTGTTATATAAAAATTTTCACCTATATGATATAATTATAATAGAGCTCAACATAAGTTTCTAGAAACATATCAATGTGTTCTTTACTTGTTATTGAACTGTACAGGAATATAATGGTCTAGCTGATCACTGTGTTCCTCAGTTGGCAAAAAAGTTGAACCAAGTATGCTAAGTAGCATCAGTCTCTAGATGATTAGTTGTGCTTATAATTTCTCTCATTATTTTTAGTTTTCACATAGAATGGTTCTTTTCTTTTGTTCCTATTCTCTTATGTGTGAGTCTGCAATTTTATAAAACTTTTGGCTTATAAGGAAGTTGATGATTTTAAACTCTTATGAATTTATTTGGCCTTAATTTTATTTGCAGGTTATAGTACAACATACTAAAACTGTACTTCCTAGGCTGAACTTGAAGTCACGTAGAAGTTCTGCTTTGGTTTCTGTTGCCAAAGAGCATGCCAGTTGTGGAGAAATAACATAATCAAAGGTTCTCGATTTATTCTTGCCTTCATATTCCTTCTAGATTGGGTCAATTATATCACGTGATTGTGTAGTATGAGGAACAAAAGAAAACAACCACTCTCTATGAAAACTAAAAATAATGAGAGAAATTATAAGCACAACTAATCATCTGGAGACCGATGCTACTTAACATACCTAGTTCAACTTTTTTGCCAACTGAGGAACGCCGTAGCGATCAGCTAAATCATTTTATTTCGTACCGTTCAATAACAAGTAAAGAACACATGGGTATCTTTCTAGAAACTTATGTTGAGCTGTACTATAATTATAGCATATAGTTGAAATTTTTTCATAGCAGACAAATTGGAAGTACAATCCTACCGCCAAGCTAAAATCATATTTAACTTTATGCAACCAGCAAGCATCTGGATGAAAATATTGTATCTTGAGAACATACAAATATAATGTCATTAGAATTTTTGATGAGAATTGATGAAATTATAAGCACAACTAATCATCTGGAGACCGATACTACTTAACATACCTGGTTCAACTTTTTTGCCAACTGAGGAAGTGATCAGCTAGACCATTGTATTCATGTTCAATAACAAGTAAAGAACACGTGGATATGTTTCTAGAAACTTATGTTGAGCTCTATTATAATTGTATTCCTTTTCTTTAGGGGCTTCCTCTTGGCTGTTTTTTTGTATGCCCTTTTTAGGCCTTTTGGTGTATATTTTGTATCCTTTTCATTTTTCTCAATGAAAGTATTGTTTCATATATAAAAAAAAATATATATTATATCATATAGGTGAAATTTTTTTATAGCAGACAAATTGGGAGTATTATCCTATAGCCAAGCTAAAATCATATTTAACTTCATACAAACAGTCGTCGGAGACGGGAGGCGGCGGTTGCGACAGTTGAGCTTCCATTGGTTACTGCGAGTGCGGCGGCCGCCGGGAGATGTGGGAGAGAACGACCGGAGTGCCCAACGCAAGTACTGTGAGTCCGTGAGTCTCTGAGACTGAATTTGCTTTTTGACAGAAAATTAATTTGTGGAAAAAGCTTGGCGGCTCATATAGGGACAATTTTGAAATTTCCCATACTCGCAGCACCTAGCGGCGAGTAATTTCCATAACATTATTATTTTTTAATAAGTTTCAAATATTGCACATGGTGATTTTTCATATATATATATATATATATATATATATTACTAATAATAGAGGACTATTATTTTTAAAAACAAATTATACCATCCATGCATGCTGTAAATTAATACTAGTATAATAACTATTTGATAAATAAATAATAATAAATCTTCACTTTTAATTGGTTCCAATAGTCAAATTTATTTCATGAAAAGTAGATTTATTTTGATTAACAAATAGGGCTTATTAGTTTAAATAACTAGCAACATATTTAGTTTACTTAATAAAATTTAATAAGAATGATTGGTATATATAAATTAAAGAAAATGGTATCGAGATATGCCAAAAGATGTTTTTATCAACTATAAAATCACCCTTTTATTTTAGTATGTTGCTTTTCTTTTAACTAAGATAATTATAGGTTGCTCGAATGATTTTAATTTATATAGTAAAATCTAAAATAAAATAAATTAATATACAAGATGATGAAAATAAAAAATATAATTGAAACTAAAAAAAAAAAGTTGTGAACTTGTGAGAGTGTGAAACGGTTGAAGAAGGGGTGGAATGAAGATGCAGCGATTCTAATCCCACTTGCGTAGGGCATTATTGTCCCGTGAGGCGCTCTTTCTCTCTTCCGTTACCTTTTTAATTAAAAAATAAAAATAAAAAAGCAAAAATACATATCTTTTTTGACGTTGAATGTTGAACCTTTCTACTTCATCCCATATTTGTTATTCCTAACCAAAAAAAAATTAATAATAAATTAAATTAAATTAAATTAAGGCAAAAGTTTTGATTTAGTCTTTGTCATTCAAACTAAATTGGAGGACTAACAAAAAAAATTGTAGTTTGACTCTAACAGTTTATAATTGTCTCCATCATGACCGCGTATTTTTTCAAGTATAATAAATATAGAGTATGGAGATATATGAACCAAATGTTTTTTTTTTTTTTTTTTACGGAACTACATGCCTTAAAAAACAAGAATTTGTCATTTATTTGTTAATTAATAGTATATTTCAAAGTTGAGTAAGAGATACACTGAAATCACGCGGTTTGAGACGGGTAAAAATTGTTTAAAGTTAATTCACGATATTTTACTAAAATATAAGGATTGAATTCTAAATTTTAAAATGAATAATGGTTTAAATGGAAGCCAAACCTATATTATATGACTTAATTTTAACTTTTAAAATTATATGGATCGAATTAAAATATAAGTTCAAACTATATGAACCAAACTAATTTAACCGAACAAATTATGATTTTGTATAAACGTGACAGTTTAAGGTTTTTTTAGACATCTGTCTGAATTCGAAGTCTGTTTCTAAATGATATAGTGAGAAATTCAAATTTCATATGTAATCAAATAAATACATATAAACTTTTGTATGATTGGAAAATTTTCGCATATATAATTTGGTTGCATATTGCACATGTCATGTTAAGTGCATTAAAAAATAAAACTATATTTCTATCATGAACTTTATTAAATTAGTTAGTTGTAATATTAAAATTTTCATATAATAAAATAGAATTATAAATTTAAATAAATAATTATTGGTAGAACGACATTCAAAGTTACTCAAAGTCTTGCTGAAAAAAATCAAAGTCAGATGTCAAGTTGAGTGTGGAGTGCATTTAGATAAGTGGAAAATTTTTAAGTTGGTTAAAGAGAAACCTACGACTTGTTTTTATATTTTACTAAAAAATAAAACTGCTCTTATATTTGTATAAAAAAAAAGTCACCTAATTCCTCATAGTTCCAACTTACTAGAATTTTTAAAACTAACTTATGTATTGAAAAAAGCCACCTAATTCCTTATGCATTAAAAAGAATGATGTTTGAATATTTATATTTAAATAAATTGAAAAATCAATTCATCATATTGAAACCGCAATAAGAAGGAAAAAAAGGGGGAAAAAACAACAATAGGAGACAAAAAGAACAAGAGAAAATCCTACAACTAGCGTGTAATAGGATCCTATGGATAAATTGAGGATGATGCGTCATAAGGGTTTGAAGCCGAGAGATTATTACTGGATCGTACATTACGACCCTTCCAGTCAAAAGCTGCAAAATTTTGATTACAAAATAATTAATAACCAGCAAAGACATAATCTCTGTATATACGCGCGAACCTCCATCAAAATAGAACAGAAAGAGAGAAGAGTAGGATGAAAATGCACTAGCCGTCTTTGAATGTACGACATTGTCCACCAAAAAAGTACCATTACTATCTAAAGCATCCAATATAATCTCCAAAAAGTTAAAAGGGGAACGTCTAATATTGTTCAATTAAAAAGTGCAGAAAAAGACTCTCATGTGAAGCTAACATGGCTCTATACATACAAGTATAGCCAAAGAAAGATGAAACGAGACGGACGGTCAGAGGCTGCAGCTGGACTACCATAGGAAAGTCCACCCCCTCCCGCTAACATAGAAAGAGATTCCTAAGAGTCTCTATGTGAATCTCTTCCCGACCCGGCCGAATCGGGCCATCACTTGGGGTGGGAATGACTCAGCCCACATGCATCATTTGATGAAAGCACTCCAGTCCAGTTGCCTCCTCAAAGTAACCACGCTTTCCCTCCCTCAAAACAATGCTTATAATAATTTTATTAAAAATGCACGATCTCGAAAAAATATTTTAGAACTATTATACCCCTTTAATTTTTAGTTAATGATAAACAAATAATTCAAATTAATTTTAACCTATAAAATAAAATAAATTTTATTTTATTTTATTTTATAAGGGGCACTTATTTGAAAATGGAAAAAATTTTACTAATTACATTTGAATTTAATAATAAAATAAAATTATATTTATAATAGAAATTAAGCTATCTATTATAAATATAGTAAATTAATTTGTTAATAAATTAATTATACACTAAATATATAGAATATAAAACGTTTTCTTAAAACTTTTAAAAAATTATTTTAATTACCGTTAAATCACAGAATTTCTAAAATTTTGTAACTTTTCATCATCTATTACTATATAAATTTGAGTTTTCTCCCACGTTGTGTTCACAAATATTTTTTTATTTATTCTTCTTTTTAGTCTTCTCAATTCATTACTCTCAAATAATTCTTCAATCTTAAAAGGACATCTTAAGATGTTTGTGACATATTTAAGTTGCAATGAAGCATGTTTTGGATCTATATCTCGGATCATAGACCGTGTCGTTTCAATTCCACCTTGTGATGAAATGTTTTTTTTTTTGAGCTTTGATTTTTAATCTCTGCAATGGTGATCTTCAAGTAAAATCATGAAGTTGAAAGTATCAGATATTCCTAGAGGCATACTATTAAAAAAATTGGTGACTTGACGACAGGGGAGCCAGCACCGAAGCCCAACGATTGTTCACGTTAGAATTCTCGATTTTTTATGTAGTTATAATATTTTATTTTGTTCGTTGACCACAGTACCAACTTTTTTTTTTGCCATATTTGATTGATTTTATTCGATGCAAATGATTTTATAAAATTCTACCACATTGTGAGAAAATTTATTTTAATGAATGAGTCTATAGCCAGGGCACATTAGATGTTTTTTGTTTGTTTTATAATTAATGTATTTTTTATTTAAAATGGTTGGAAAAATCAATAATTTATTGATATAATTACAGGCTTATATTATTTAAAAAAATCATGTCCTTATAAGTTTTTAATTAAGTATAGACAGTAAATTAATTAATCAATCAATTATCAATAATAATCAGTAAGTAATTTAGGAAGTTGGAATACTTTTTTTTATTTGTCATTTCATTCATGTGGTAGTTAAAGAATTTTCAAATAATAAATATAATTATAACATGAAATCAAATAATTAAAATAATTTTTCTTTATTGAAGTTGAAAATTTTAATATATTACCTAAAAAAATTAGGCTGGAAAATATTTATAATTTTAATTGAATATGTAGTTAAAAAACAAGAGGTCTAAATTAGATAAAAATAACATATTCAAAATGAGAATATAAAAAATTGTTATATTAAACGTAAGAAAATGAAAGATAATACAATTTATAATAAATAGAATGTGAAAGGTTGGTAGGTAAAAGGTACGCGTTCATGTGCATAAATTAATTATAACTTTTGTATATACTAATAGGAATATTAAAATTTTTGAATGCCAAAAGTTTTATAATTTTTCATTGACTCCCACGATAAATTTGTATGTTTAATTTATTTCCACGACAATTTGAAAAATTTATGTCGATAAAATTAAGAAACTTAAACCTATATATACTAATAATAAACCAGAATAGTTTAAAAAGATGTGTATGATATAGAAAAGGTAAAACATCAACAAATTAATTTAAAATTGAATAAGATATTATATTATTCGATTGATTTGATTCGTATTTTATATTTAGACATCATTTTTATCATTTTTTTAATTTCAACTTTGATTAATAATAATTCGATTTAGTCTTATATTTTTACAATTACACCAATTATAAATAATAAAATATAACAAATTTATGATATTTTTACAAATTTAAAACCATACTAATTTAGTTGAATAAACTATTTTTATAATAAATAAAATCAATATTTTTATTAGGTGTTCCACGTGTTATTAAACTAGTTATATCAAATGGATTTTCCTTTCAAGATAAACTTAATACATTATGAAAAATCTTTAAATAAAAATTCAAACCTAAACTCGAGATAAAAAGAAAAGACATCAAAATCCCTAGCTAAACAAATGTCTAACACACTGCAAACAATATTACAATAAGTGAAGAACCACAAATTTAACTAAAACATGTATTAATTTTACTATTTTTTGTACTAAAAAATATTACTATTTATTTAACTTCAAACACAAAGTTGAAATACAAATTTAAAGAATTTAATAACAAATTTAACAAACTAAGGGCAAAAAGAAAATGGAGTTTTCAATTCACTTTATAGAAAGATCAAGAATGGATATTTACAACATGAAAAAGTTACTTCCTTTGGATAGGTTATAGATGGTCATTTCATAGTTATTGGCTTTCGCTGCCCATTTGTGAACTATTTTTGACTCTTTTCTGGTACCAATGGGCAATTACTGGCCGCCAACACCTTCAATTGAGAGCCCCAACGAAGAAAAGATTTTAGTAAGTGGATCTAAATTGAAGCGCAATAGATTTGAATTCCATCTTCTTGTCAACGAATTATTAAAAGGGATTCGTGATTGGAAGTGATTGAAATATATTATTGTACAGCGCTGCAATTCGGTTTTCAAAATAGTTCATCCAACTTCCCGACTTGGCGATGGGAAGGAAGCTTCGCGGAAACACGACAACCGGTAGAACAGGTTTTGTTTAATCCCTTCTGTCAATCAAAGGGAATTTTATATTGCGGAAAATTCCACGTGGGTGTTGAATTTTCGCTGCGGTTTCATGTTTTGAGACCTACGTGGTGGTTGAATGGCCTTTGACAAGGCCGGGAAGAAGGTAGTTTTTTCAAAATTTGGAAATTCGCCTTTTCGCTGCTTTTTTTTTCGTTTGTTCTGATTTAGGTTTTCTCGTTGATGTATTGGGGATAGGGTTTTCGATTCTTTTCGGGAGGTAATTCTTTTTGATTTATGATTCAATTGCATATTTCGTTTCTTTTGTTCTTGTGGTTGCTTCTGAAATTCAAATCTGCGATTCTTATCGATTCGTAATTCCATGGATTCCTTTCTGTTGCTTTGGAGAAATGGTTCTTATGGGCTGTGGAATCCTGCTTTATTCGAGACAGGGTCAAGTGGTTTTTGGTACTTCTTCATTAGTTTATATTGCTCTTGGCCTTTATGTTTAGATCTAAGTGGAGTTACTGTTTTGTTTTGAGCAATTAAGCTGTCGAAATTTGTGGGGAAATTAGAACAATTTGCTTGAATTTGGTATGATGGGGTGGTTGATCTCTGGTATTTGAAATTTCAGAACAAATTCATGGAGCTTGCTAATGCGGAGCCTGTTGCTAATGGGGAGTTGGATGAATTGGATAGGGAAACTTCAGCACACCTTCTCTTGCGGGAGGCCGGTCTGTCCCATCACTTTCCGGGCATGGTGAGGAAGAGAGCGTACATATTTGATGGATATGGGAGCTACTACAATAAGGATTGGGATCTTACTGAGGGTAGAGGAAATGAGTTTTGTTGGTATCATGTAGAACTCCCAAAAGGAAATCAAAAACTGTCACAATCTGCACAGTACCTCATAGACGTTCTTTGCCCGCCTTTGAAACTTCAGGACATTCTCTCCCTTGTCAGCAATGGACCCTTTTGTGGACATGTTGATGGGGCGCTTGTCTTCAGAGTGAATTCACCTGGCCCTCCATCTTCTGATTTTACATTCAGAATTGCTGCTAGAATTACTGAGAATTCTGTCATCACCGTGTCTTTGGGTCGCGTTCCCCGATTAGGATTCTCCCCGGTTGGTCAGTCTCTTCTCTCAGAGGTTCCTAGTGTGGAGATCCCCTCCCACTTTAGAAGTGAGCGGAGAGAAAGTGGGGGCATTGTAATTAGGGAGCATGTTCTTGAATTCTTATTGACAATGAACCACTCGGAGGAGGCTGATAATCCTGTGCCGATGTCCCTCTCAAATCTAGTTGTTCATATTATTGATACACATGTGGATCACCTTCAAGATGTGGTGACTAAGCTTGAGATTGAGTTAGATTCCGTGGAGCTTGAAATGGATAAAGGTATGGTTCTTTGCAGCATAAAGTAGTCGCTCTTATAGATATAGAATCATTTACGATAGGAAATGTTTTTGTATTTACTTTCTCCTGAAGATGAATACTATAAGTCTATAAACCGCCTCCTGTTTGAGAAAGAGCTGGGTTCGATATGGCATTTGTTTTTACTTTCAAGGAAAAAAGACGTCTGGAGAGGTGTATTTACTTGGAACTTCATCATGTTTGTACTCATTTGGACTTTTTAGTTAAGAGCATCGATCGTGTCTGTTCAATACATATACATATACATAATATTGTTTTGTGTTATGTGTTTGATTTGGAACTTACTGAATTTTTTTCCCTGATCTCAATCCGTTTGTGAACTATCTTGAACTTTCCTGATATATTGAACGATGAAAATGGAAGATTATAATATTCACCTATTATCATGAACTTTGATTCTTTCCATAAGCTTTCACTGACAGAGTATGGGTTGTCTTAATGGATTTTCGATATGTAATAACAGAAATCTATTCTTGTGCTGTTTTTAGGTGGATTTGCCTTGAAAAAACAAATGCTCGATGACCGAAGATTCCCCAAAATGAACCTTAATTTGCAGCGGCTCCTGCAGGTAGTTTCTCAATTCGTGTAAGAAAATCCCCTCCCCCCCAGTTTAGAGATTAAATTATAAGTTACTTTGGCCAATGAACTTTAAAGATTGTAGATTGTGTACATTTATTTCTTGTACATTAAATTTTATAGTTAACAAATTTTCTATTAGGTTCATTAACTTTGGATTTTGTATCTAATAGGTCCATGTGGTTAATTTGTAAACACCAACGCCATCAAATATTTGAACCTGCTGTAAATCAGCCCACCAAACAATATTTAAAACATCCAGCGTGTTATGTTAGGGTTAAAATGATCAAGTTAACAACAGAGACATGTTAGACACAAGATTGAAGTTAAGTAACCTATTAGAAACTCTTTTAAATGCATTGACTAGAACTCGATAGTCCACAAACAGACAAACTTAAAAGTTTTGGGCATGTTAGAGGCTTTTTCAAGTTCAAGGCTAAATAAATATTACTCTGAAAGTTCCGAGACTAAACTTGTAATTTAACCAAATTTAAATCATATTAAGGTACATTAAGGTTTTGAATAAACATACTGCGAGCCTCATTGGAGGCTCATGATCCATGATGGTGAGGATCAAGCTGTTCGGTGTATCTGCCACGATGGTCTGTGGATTTCAGATCAAAGATTCTTCTTAAATGACCTGATGTGTCTACAACCATAACCTGACTATTGAACTCTTGTCGATAGACAATCAATGATCTGAAAACTAAGGCTTTGTTTCCATGTCATAGCAAATGAGTTTTTATTTAAGTTGAAAATGGATTGAACTATATGTGTGAATTCTGAAGCATAAACTAGGAAATGCTGATCACAACCGTTGTGAATGGAAGATATTGTTCGGGCATATTAGTATATCTTCTGCAATTGGTTTTTGCGCTTATTAATCTATTATCTAATCTTACGTATCCATCTTGCTTTTGTCTGTATTTTCATGGAGCGCAGGTGATTGCACACGGGGAACAAGTCTTTCCACGAGTGAGAGAAAAGTGTTCTTCTAAACAATGGTTTGCCAGTGAAGACATCAGCTCACTCGAGGAATTGGTTGGACGTTTAAGAAGGTTGAAGGAGAATGTGGGATTTTTGGCGAATCGCGTCACTGCTATACAGGCTGGTCTCGATAGCTGGCAAGCCGAGCAAATTAACAAGAAACTCTATTATCTATCATTTCTTTCAATCATATTCTTACCATTATCGGTCGTTACTGGAGGTAACACACTTGTTTTAGAACACTGTTTTAGTTCCAGTTCTTTTGCCATGAACTCATTTGAAAAAATTTCATCCTAATGTTCTGGAACCTCTCGGCAGTATTTGGTATGAATGTTGGTGGAGTACCATGGACAGATCAGAAAAATCCAGAGTTGAAAGACGGGTTTCGTAACGTCATGTTTCTCTGCATTGTAATGCTAATAGCGGTGCTGCTCTGCTTCAGTTTCCCGGCTCTTTATACCTACCTAGCAGCATGGCATCGGCGGAGGAAGATGAGAAAGAGCTGGTCTCTCAACAGAAAATCTTTTCTGAAGAGAACTGTAAGAAATAATGGGGTTGAAGGTAGGGGAGGAGGTGGTTATCTTCGGATCTGACGATATGCATCCTTTCCATCCGTACTCATTTCGTTACATCCATCCAAAAGACCAGACGAACATGCCTTTTGAAGACCCAGCTTCTCGGTCTCGATCTTGGGTGATTTGTAAGTTAAACCATTGAACTACCATTGCTTGTCGAACCCCGATTGATCGGTAAATATTGAACAAAAATCTTGCATTACTGTATCCTCCCTTACCCTGGTAGACAGACTGGCTTGAAAGAACTTGGTTGCAGTTTGTTTCAGGTCAATGAGGTTAGCCAGTTCTATCCTAACAGTATTTTTTTTTCCCTTTTCTTTAACATTTGTAAGCTCTTGACATGTACAGTTTCTTTTATTCTTTTCTTCTTTTTTCTCCCACAGAGATTTGTATTGTTTTTTGGCAGCTTTCAATGCCTTTGATCAGTTCCTCACTGGACTGTTGTACTTGTTAACTTCCACCAATGATTTATTGTAACTGTTAGCAACTTCTTTTTTTTTTGTTTTTTAATTTATTTTGTAAATACATGAGAGTGTTTGGGTTAATCTATATGCCTTTTGATTAATTTCCTTATTATATGGAATCAAGAAATTCATGGAAATGCATATTTGCCAGTGTTATATCATGATTTCATAATAACAAAATCACACGTTTCTGTTTTTTGTTTCTTTTTTTATATCTTCTCCTTTTTAATAAAAATATAATTGTGTGTGGTATATATATTTATAGAAAAATTAATTTTTTAATAAAACATTTTTAAAAAATTTATGTTATATTTCTAATATTTAATATGCATTTTAGAAGTCGATAAAAGCTTGAAATGTAAATAAGAAACGAACAACCTAACTTTATTGAAAGTTATCAAGTGTGAGTCCCAACAAAAATAAGATTTTGAAAAGTATAATGACTAAATGAATGTTGATGTGTCAAAACGAGCATAGTTCGTAATAATTGTTGTATTTAAAAAAAAAATGTTTATGTCATTTTTCAATTTTATTATTTTTTTAATGTTTTTCAATTTCAATTCCATCTTTTTCTGTATTAAGTTTTTGAAATCATGTAATTACAATTCGTAAATGTTAGAAATGATATAGGAATTTAAACCCGATCGGTTTTAAATGATATATGATTAATGAACAGTGAGCACAGTAATGTTTATGGTAGAATATAAAAGTTTTACGAAAAAAAAAAGACCAATTAAATATTTATAACTACAGTATGGTTTATTTCTTATAGTGTTTGTTAAAACGTAGGAACGAAATTAGTTGGTGAGACTCGATCAAATTTTAGAATCATTTCCTCAATCATCTATGATTAATTATATTGCAAATAAATATATGTATAAATAGCCGTCGGCGAATTAATTCTGTATTTATAATTTATGCTGTAATAATTTAAAATAGAAACAAAAACTAAATAACGACCCTTTTAAATTTTGTGTACCAATCGGATCATAATTTGATAGACAAGATACTTAATATCTTGATGATTTATTTATCATTTTTATAATCGTTGAACTAAAAAAAGTCAAAATTTTCTTAATTTTATATTATCAATTATATGTTAATCATAAAATTAATTTGTTGGTTTAAATATTAGTTTGGTCTATGTCATTCTCACCTTAGTTCAACACGGTTTGGTTCATGTACTCTTAAAAAGTTACAATTTCAGTCTTTTTATATTTACTTTTATCTAATTTATTTCGATCATAGTTTTAATACAACACTTCACTTTCTAAAATTTTTTGAAACGTAGTTATAAATTTATATTAAAGGATTTTCATCGTTTATAAAATTGTTAAAATTTTACCACCAAATTAGTCCCAGTTTAGAGTAAAAGGACCAAAATCAACCTTTCAAAAACTCCATAGATTAAAATTAATTAAGATTTTTAAAAATACAAGATCAAAATAAATAAAAATAAAAAATGAACAAACTAAAATAATATCTAAACCTAATTTATATTTATGAAAAATGGTTGGTTTTTAGGTTTAGGTTTGGAGAGTGGCGGTAGAGATCTAGAATGTTCCACGACGACCAGGGTTGCTAGAACCATCCGTCATTTCTCATCACCGCCTCACATAAAACCTCTCCCTTCAATTTCTTCGTTCCCCCAAAACCCTAAACCCTTCGCACAGGCCCAACCAAAATCGTCTCTCTCTCTCTCTCTCTTCCTCTCTACTGGTTTCTTGCACCTCATTTCTGCCATGGCCACGGGTGTGCTGCTTCGTTCTCTTCGACGTCGCGATGTAGCCTCCTCCTCCCTTTCGGCTTACCGATCCGTATGTCTGCTCCTCACTTTCGTAGTTATTCATTTGTTTGTTTTCTGCTGTCGATCCTCGGTTTTAACCTTGTGAGTCTCCGAGATTTGTTGCTATTAGGCCTGTGGGAGCTGCTTCTGGTTTAATATTTGTGTTTGTTGTGTTGTTTGTAATCGTAGAAATTGGTGTTATCGAATTTCGGTTTTGATTATGAATTTCGGGGTACGGGGCTTGTGTTGTACTCGCCCTATCGGATCTGTGTGTAACGAATTTGTAATGATTATTTATTTTTGTACGGGGATCGGAACGGCTCGTTGGTGAGTGGGCTTAAGTAGCTTGAAGGTATTCTGGAATTAGTCGTGCGAATGACATATTATATGTTTTTATTTGTGACGATACTGGGAATTCCATAATCTTTTGATGATTTGAATCACTTATTGCCCTTGGCTAGTTAAGGTAGGACGCCGTATGGATTGATGGTCTAAGAAATGACTGTGATGCGATTCTGCAATTCCCTTAGCTGCACGAATATTCATGTTATGCCAACACGTCTCTGTTTTTTGTGTTTTCTATAATATGTTCTTTCGGCTTCAATCTGTGGCCAGTAATTTCAAACTTTGTTGATCACTGGCATTTGATATCTTCAATAAAAATTCTTAGACTTAAACTCTTGTGTTTCTAATGATGATGCAGTTAACAAGCAATGCCAAGCCGTCATGGACCAAATCTCAACTTAGTCAATCATGGGCAACTTTGTCCAGGCCATTCAGGTTCTGCTGACTTGTAAAAATAGTTGTAAGTTTATGTTAACTGTTGGTTTCCATCATTTCCTTATAGTTGCCTTGTCCACTCCGTACAGTTCCAAGCCTGCTGGGAATGATGTAATTGGTATTGATTTGGGTACCACCAACTCCTGTGTTTCTGTCATGGAAGGGAAGGTAAGTCTAGCCTACAATGTACACATGTGATTGATTGATGGCTCAGTGTGCCATTTTTCTGCCTCCCTGATTCTGGTTATATGTTTGTAGAATCCAAAAGTTATTGAAAACTCTGAAGGTGCTAGGACTACACCATCGGTGGTTGCTTTCAATCAGAAAGGTGAATTACTTGTAGGAACTCCAGCAAAGAGACAGGCGGTAACAAATCCAACAAACACTGTGTTCGGGACCAAACGTCTGATTGGTAGGCGTTTTGACGACCCTCAGACACAGAAGGAAATGAAGATGGTACCATACAAAATAGTCAGAGCTCCGAATGGAGATGCTTGGGTTGAAGCAAATGGACAGCAGTACTCGCCAAGTCAGATTGGTGCTTTTGTTCTAACAAAGATGAAGGAAACTGCTGAAGCCTACCTTGGAAAGACCGTGTCGAAGGCTGTGATTACTGTTCCGGCTTATTTCAATGATGCACAGAGACAAGCAACAAAGGACGCTGGCAGGATTGCTGGTTTGGATGTTCTTAGAATTATCAACGAACCCACTGCTGCTGCACTTTCTTATGGAATGAACAACAAGGAGGGTCTTATTGCTGTCTTTGATCTTGGTGGTGGCACATTCGATGTTTCCATCTTGGAGATATCCAATGGTGTTTTTGAGGTACAATGTTTATTTTATTATTTTCGAAATATAAGTTTCACATAATTTATTTTCTTCCTTAATATTTGAGCTTTACTAACTACTATTGATTTTTTTTAAAAAATTATATATTTTCTTTTTAGGTGAAAGCAACAAACGGTGACACATTCTTGGGAGGAGAGGATTTTGACAATGCTTTACTGGACTTCCTTGTAAGTGAGTTCAAACGGACTGAGGCAATTGACCTTACCAAGGACAGGCTTGCCTTGCAGAGGCTTAGAGAGGCTGCAGAAAAGGCAAAGATTGAGCTATCATCTACGTCACAGACTGAAATTAACCTGCCATTTATCACTGCTGATGCAACTGGTGCTAAGCATCTGAACATCACTTTGACCAGGTCGAAATTTGAAAGCCTAGTAAGTCACCTGATTGAAAGGACCAAGGCCCCATGTAAGAACTGTTTGAAGGATGGCAATATTTCTATCAAAGAGGTCGATGAAGTGCTTTTAGTTGGTGGAATGACTCGTGTACCCAAGGTTCAAGAGGTTGTCACAGAAATTTTTGGAAAGAGCCCCAGTAAAGGAGTGAATCCTGATGAAGCAGTTGCTATGGGAGCTGCAATTCAGGGTGGCATTCTCCGTGGTGATGTCAAAGAGTTGCTTCTTTTAGATGTTACCCCACTATCGCTTGGTATTGAGACACTTGGTGGTATCTTTACAAGGTTGATCAGTCGGAACACTACCATTCCCACCAAGAAGAGTCAGGTAATTCTTCGAAGCTTATTACCTTATTTAGTGCATGCATGTTGGTTCATAACAGTAAAATCTACTACTTTGGATAACCTGCTTTCAAGTTATTCATTTCCTCATCCCCACATGTTTGGCAAAGTCCTGGAGCATCCACTGTAATAGATAGGAGCTGATGAAGTAGTAAGCATTTACAGTTATAGGTAGTGGATAAGTATTTAATACTGTTGTTATATCAAGCCAATATCTGTATGCTAAGGCTGATCGAATCTTGCCCGTTGTGGATGCTTCTTTAATTATTCGACTTTCCATCATTGCAGGTGTTCTCAACCGCAGCTGACAATCAGACCCAGGTTGGTATCAAGGTATTGCAAGGTGAGCGAGAAATGGCCTCTGACAACAAACTTCTAGGAGAGTTTGAGCTAGTTGGAATTCCCCCTGCTCCAAGAGGAATGCCTCAAATTGAGGTGACATTTGACATTGATGCCAACGGTATTGTTACTGTCTCTGCCAAGGACAAGTCCACTGGTAAAGAGCAACAAATCACCATTCGATCTTCTGGAGGACTCTCAGAAGACGAAATTGAGAAGATGGTCAAGGAAGCAGAGTTGCACGCCCAGAAGGATCAAGAAAGGAAAGCTCTGATCGATATCAGAAACAGTGCAGATACTACCATCTACAGCATAGAGAAGAGCTTGGCCGAATACAGGGAGAAAATACCTAGCGAGGTTGCCAAAGAGATAGAGGATTCAGTGGCAGACCTGAGGAAGGCAATGTCAGAAGATGACATTGAAGCGATCAAGTCAAAACTTGATGCTGCCAACAAAGCCGTTTCCAAGATTGGACAGCATATGGCTGGTGGTTCAGGAGGTGGTGCTGCTTCCGGAGGATCTCAGGGTGGTGAACAAGCTTCTGAAGCCGAGTACGAGGAGGTGAAGAAATGAGCAACATAATTGTTCGGGTGCACGGAGTTTTCCTTATTTTAACAACCAAAGGTGCTCTTATTTTAATATGGTGATAGGACTAAGAATTCTAGCGGATTTTGTATCTAAATGTTGGAGGTTGGAATATGTTTAGAATGTTCCTGATATAGTAGCAGTGTTGCTTTGTTTGCTTTTGTTGAATTCTTCATTGTTTAAGAATTCGTCAGTGATTTGGGTCACTGCCTGCCCGTTCTCGATGATAAAAACTCTCCCGTGAAAAGAGGATTCTCTGGACCATGTTCTTGGTTTTGGTTAAATTGGTGAATAAACTCTCACTCAAATACACGTTCTCTCTTACTGACCTTGTCATATATGGAATAACTCGGGACCATTTTCCTCGTCTGTTTACTTCTATTTCTATGTAAATTACTGCAAACACAGACAGCAGGAATCAAAGTTCAGACTGTGATGTTCTTTGCTCTGTCATCAAGTGATTTCATGGGATTTCCAATGTCCAAAGTCTCAAAAAAGGCTGAAATGGGTTTGTTGTCTTCCTTTTCTCAACTTTTAAGGTCTCTGCATCCATGGCGATGTTGCAGAGAGGAAAGTGACCATATGTATTGCACGTGCAGGGAGTGTGCAAAAGAAGATGGATCAAGAGGGGCGGCGTTGTTGTATCCACAAAACAAAATACCATCAATTAATGAAGTGTTGAGAGTGGGGCACCCAACGAAGCCAACTAGTTTTGGTGGTAAGTTTTTGGCCATATTCTTTCTTAATACAGTCTAATAAGCACATGGGGCCTTCCCATGAGATTCCTTTTCCAAGCTTAATGTTCAAACCTGGCATGTTGCATTGAGCATTGAAATTTCCTCCCTCCAACAGTCAAAGAAGAAGGCCTTCAAAACAATTAAATTAATTGAGTAGTGTTGATCCAGCTCCCCCTAGATTGAAGGGCAAGATAGGTGGGAAAAGTGTTGGGGTATGGTACGATTATCTAGGAATAAAGAACAATGTCATATTAGAATCCAAGTTTCACACCCACAAAAAAATTGCACATTGATTCACATTGAAACATTATGTATAAATGTAATGATGTGTACAGAGAGTATAAAACTCAAATTCTAAACCTGTTCTTCTTCTTCTTCTTCTTCTTCTTCTACATTCCTACACTGCATCATTTTCTCTAACTTTCTTCTTCCTTTACCTACAACTTTCCTTCTTCCCCAACTCTCCATTCTTCAGGTTCCCAAGTGTTTTCTGTTATGTTATTATGCCTTCAAGATCCATAAGCTGAGGCAGAAACTGCCGACTTAACCCATCATAAAGCTCACTATTTCGCACTCTGGAGATTAAACAACCCTGTAAAAGGTTTATAAATCAAATTAGCCATTGCTTCACATTGTGACAGAAGAGATAACATATAACAACAACTCGGAAAATGGAATGGACAAATTTAATTTAATACCTCATTCAGACAGATCTCTACCCAATGGTCCACTCCGTGCAGCGCAAGAGGGATTGTCGCTCTCCATTTTGGATCTCTTTCAGACCGTTCCATCATCAAATCTCACGCTTTATTGTGCATTGTCGTCAGAATCGCTCCCGGATGAACTGCCTTCGGAATCCGAATCTGCAAGGATGGTACACCCCATTAACCTCTACTTGTGGAAACAAATCCCAAATCTCAAAACATCCAGCAGAGGCTTAGAGTTGGGTTATACCACTCGAAGAGGAAGAATCATCACTGCTAGAACTGCTGGAGCCGCTGGAGCTACTGCTAGCATGGCCTCCTCCGGCGTCTTTCTCGATCTCCACCGGAGGAAAATTGCTCGCCGGCATCTCATCGCCAATGTCCACGTCTTCTTCACCAGCCTCCCCTTTGCGTTGCTTCTTTGTCTCGGAACCCACTTCGATTTTCTCAGTGACGGGCATAACCTGTCAAGATTCACAATACATAATCATCAGAACAAAGTAAACGTGATGAACCCAACCATTTGGTGGGGTGCGAAATGCTTATTGAGAGAGCCAGATTTGTAGAAGTAAATTTACCCCATTGGGCTTGTTAGATGCAGCGGGGAAGAGACCCTGTCGCTTGATCTTGCTCATCATCTTCTTCCAGTTCGTGACCAGCCGATCAAGCTCCCAGAGGGTTTCCGTATCTACAGCCTCAATGTCGAGCTCAATCTCATCCCCATCCTGCTTCAAATGGCCGTTTCTCTTTTTTATAATTTGCACCACTTGTTCCATTTTCTCCGGCGGCAAACTCTGCAACCCGATTCCCAACTTGTGCTTCTCTTCAAGAGTCATTTCTCTCTTGTTAGGATCTTTGGCTCTTGGCTTCGGCTGCTTCACCGGCTTCACAGGAGGTGCCCGCAGAGGCGATGGAGTTTTGACGGGCGACTGCGACTGCATCATAGGCGGGTTAGACGAGCTTGACGGAGCTTTGATCGACTCTGGCTTCTTCACAATTTGCTTCGAGCTATCCTTCTTAACCACCGTTCTTTCAGCCTCCGAATGATTCCAAGAACTCGCTTGATGCAACTCTTCTTGGTAGCCACGATATCGCCGATCTTCCTCTTCCAGTACCTCACCCACGGGCCGAAACAATTCGTCGAATCTCGTCAGTAATTGCTCTGCCATGGCGTGCACATCGTGGCCCCTGGGATTATAGGTCATCGCGTTCTTGAAGGTCAACCTCACGTCGGCAGCGAAATCGAACGGCGATTCATACGCATCTTTGCTCAACTTGGATTTCACGGATCCCAAATCCATTGGACGCTTTACGATGTCGTAGTAATCGTGAAGATTCATCCCAACCACATCGACCGGCTTGTTGAAGATCCAGCCATGTTTGTGCTTCATCAGTTTTGTCAAAATCTGCGAGCACGTCTTCATCAGATTACCGTTCTCTGAATTTGACCGCTTCAACTCCTTGCCGTTGCTCATAGTCGGCAGAGGCCGCTTGGTTCCCGAGGTTTTCGACGATTTTTTCTGGTGTTTTGGTCTGGAATGTAGGTCGCCGGAATTGATGCGATTTTTCAATTGCCGAATCTGTTCAAGTTCGGAGATTAACCTGCTCTTTAGCTCGATCAGCTCCTTCCTCGAACACGACGAAACATTGAAGCTCACATATTGACTGAAATCGACGCCGTTCGACAATCTCCGATGATGATTAATCGACGATGCATCATCTGACGCTGATTGAGTCACAGCCGGTGAGTCATCCATCTGGAAACCGTTCATCTCGCCGTGAAACTGTTTCTTGTTAAATTTAGGGTTAGGGTTTGAAAAAGGTACTTTACCCATGAATCCTCCTTCCGTACCGCGGCCGTTTCCCCTCGGCTGCGGCCAATTGGATTCGTTTCGGTTTGCTAAGACGGCGGAAGCCATTCCTGTACGGAATCCGAAATTTCCAGTAGGATTCCGACAGGGATCCGTCGAGGATTTCCCAATGCGGTTGAAGGGTTAAACATGAATCTGCCGGCACGTCGTCCCTACGCGCTCAAAAAATCCTCACGCGCCGCCGCAAAAAAGCCCTCCGAGGTGTACAAAAATTGAGAGGAAAAACAAAAAGGAAGAAGGAATCGTGCAACGCTAGTGTTCGAGGATTTTGGTTGATCCTGACTTCTGAGCGAGGAAGAAGAGGGGCTAGGGTCTGTTCTTAAAGGCGCGGAGATCTGCCCCGAAAAACTTCGGGCAGAATCGCGGCCGTCGATGCAGTCTGGAACGCCGATCCAACGGTCCAGATTCGCCCTCTCGTGCCGGTGAATTGACCAAGTGACCTGGCATGGACGGATCTGTCTCTCCGTGCACGTGGACACATCCGGACCGCCGGATTGTACTGTGATTCGGGGAGATGCGTTTGGGGTGAATTTGGGGCGAATTTGTCGTGCATTTAGGGTTTCGTATAGTTCACTCAGTTTTTATTGAGCTGGTGGGCCCCACAAGTGCTGATGTCGACCGAAAGGCGATTGGCTGATTTTCTGCACTGTGTGTGAGGTGTGGGCCCCACTGTGGGGTCGGCGAAAACGTGTGAACGAACCCTCCCTTCGTTTCCCCTCGGTCAATGTAAGGGTAATTCAGTAAATTCTCCCCCTCTTAATTTGCCTGACGCTTCTTCTATTTAAACACCGCATGTTCTCTCACTGCGCCCACCCGCGGTTCCCTTCCCTTCTTTCTCCTTTTAAAATTTGGATAACACGAAATAAATAAATATATAAATATTTGGATTAGTTTTGTAAAAAATTCACTTTCATTTCTTGACACGTTGTCCGTAAAACCAGCTTCAATCATATTTATCCTCATCATTAATTTTGAGAGAAAAAAAAAATCAAATTTCCACTCCTTTGAATTATTACCACTTCATGTAAGCAACGTTGGCATGTTGAGATGTTTTTTTCCTTATTTGGTGCTACTAATTTTCAGACACGGCAACATCTTATAAAATTGTCGATTGTCGATTCGTAACAAAATTTAAGTAGATATGACAAGCTTGATATTTTTCTTATGTGTTGAATTATAATATGATGTGAATAGAACTCCTTTATCATGGAATTAGACATGCTACTAACATCGACTTATTTGTTAGTAGTTATTAGGGTTTGATGTTTTTCAGTGGAGATCTCTACTTTGTGGAATCCTTTGTTTAGTGCTTGTTTGAGAAAACCTCGAATTTGCAAGGAATTATATCACCTTGACTCAAATTTGGTCACCTTCACCCATAATTGTTGCACGGAAAAAAAAACATCATTTGAAATTACATATGACCTATTAAGTGTAGTTATATAATATGGGTCAAATATAACATAGTTTATGAATTACCTTCTTTGGAGTTAGAAAAATAAAATTACACCAAACTTAAGAAGCTTTAAATCATTTCACAGGAATTTAGTACGAGAAGAAATTGTTGTAGCTAACATTAACATAATTTCGTGGTTAATGGATCTGGTTTATTTTTA